>NC_137455.1:58069551-58678938 GCF_964235325.1 Thermobia domestica | reverse complement strand
AGAGGGATTGCCGCCGTCGACGGTGGCGGGCCGCCGGAGGCAGCCGGTACCCGTCCGCAGCTGCACGACGATCTACTTGTTCAAAGTTGCCGATCTTTTGCCGAGGCGGCAAGCGGTCGAAAATCGTAAAATAAAATGCCCTTTGACCGTCAGAGTTGGGAAAACAATCGGAAAGGCCTCTTTCCGACCCTCTGCCGACTCCTTATGCCGGCCTCTTTTCGACGGCGGCGCCGGCAAATTTACTGCGCCTTTAAGGCTGTTTGCCGACTGCTCGGCAAGACAACTTTTTCCGACGGCGGCGCTGGCGCATTTAATGCCCATTTCTGGCTGTTGGCAATGTCTGGCTGTTTGCAATGTCTGGCTGGCTGCTCGGCAAAACAACTAATCGTCGAAAATCACGCTGAAAGACGCCGGTGTCCGGCGATGGCAATCCGACCACGGCATCTGTTTGGCATGGACAAATTGTCCGACTGTAGGTGGCAGATTCCTGATGCGGATTCGGCCGAAACTTTTCTCATGTCCACTATGTTAGATGTGTTTACTGTTACTCCCCTGTCATGCACTGTGTCCACATTCTCTAATGAAGCCACCTCCACATGCCCAACCTGACTTCCTCATCTCGGTGCTCAAATCAACACATCCACCTCTTCATCGTCTCGTATGACGGATCACAATTTTCTAATGTTGTGTAATGTAATTCTCAAAAGTACATCAATTCCACCTGTCACGCAGGAGACCGGGGTTCGATTCCCCTCTTGGGAGCCATGTTTTGTGTATGAGAAAATCCATATATACACGGTGTATATATGAATTTTCTCATTAAAATGATAGAGAATAACATTTACAAATATTGCTCATGTTGCCAGGTTAATATTCAATATCAAAACATATATTTTTGAAAGAGAGATAAAATAGGTTATTGATTTCTAGGTAATAAAAGGAATCAAATTAGATGCATCTAATTATTACATTATATACACGATGTTACATTGAATTAACTTAAGCCATTACAGAATTTTGAATTTAATACCTCCAGGCACTATGAACTTCTTATATGTTGTTTCTTTACATAATTAAATTAAAGGTGCTACTTACAGGATAGTTGAATTTTTTATCAAACTGTAGACGATTCTGATAAGTAACTCTGTTTGATTTGTACTCAATTACAGATAATAGCATCGTCTTTGACCAATTCTCGCTACTCCTTGACGTTCCTGACGTTCTGACCCTTTGTTTACCTTTTGGTCACTTTATACATTATTGTTTTGACCTTTCACCTGTATGAGTTCCTTGTTTGTGTTTTGTATTTTTGACATTGTCACTTTCATTTTCCTGGTTTCACTTCCTTGAAAGTGAATCTATTTTATAGAAACAAACTTGTTTCTTCTTATTTCCAGTAACAAATATTATATTACACCTAGGTACATTGATATTTTTATTTATTCTATTTTATTTTATTTTATTTTTTATTTTTATTTTTATTTATTTTTTTAAGAATTACATTACAGTTGTTAATATTTTATCAAAAATTTTCTTCGCAGGTTTTCCTTATACGAAGAGAAACTTTATCACAAAACGGCATTCTCTCTGTGTTTACTTCAGACCTGAAAAAACAGGTGACCAAAAGCATTAGAGATTGTAAATGTGCACATCTACTTAAATACACTGAATTATAACAAGACTAAAGAAATTATTGTCAAATTTAATGAGAGAGTACAGCTAAAACTTAGCACTTCTAGTAAAATAAATAAAAACAATATGTTTCACTTGTACAAGAATTATGCTCTTGTCTTATATTAGCTATAATTTTTTTTTGATTTAATCATTTTTGATCATTTTTTTCTTAAGTAATATTAACTAACTCTATGGCTTATGGAACCCGAAGGCTCAATGCCGCGTTCAAAAAAGCTCTCCACTGACTTCTATCCTTAACCAACTAGATCCAGTTTCTACTTTGTATTCCTATCTCTGCGAGATACATCTTAATATTGTCCTCCCATCTGCGCCTAGGTTTCCCTAATGGTCGTTTTCCGATTGGTCTTCCAGTCAAGACTTTAAAAGCATTTCTACTTTCTTCCATTCTAGCTACATGACCCGCCCACCTAAACCCCCTAGACTTGATGACAATAACAATGTTTAGTAAACCGTATAAATTATGTTGTTCGTCGTTATGAAGTTTCCGCCATTCCCCATTCTCGTTCCTCTTGGGTCCGAATATTCGTCTCAGGATCCTGTTCTCAAATACTTTCAGTCTACGTTCTTCTTTCAGAGTAAGCGACCATGTTTCACAACAGGCATGATTATCGTTTTATATATTTTAAGCTTCAAATTCCTCGACAGAATTCGCGACGACAAGAGATTTTGAACTGAATAATAACAGGAATTCCCTGCTTTTAGTCGACATTTAATTTCTTCTAGAATATGATTTTTCGTCTGTTAATATTGATCCTAGATATTTGAAAGTATCCACTTTTTCAAAAGTATTAATTAATATTCTAAAGCATCCATAATTTGCCGTATTACGGTCCCAACGCACTTCCATGTTTTTAGTTTTCTCTGCATTTACTTCTAAACTCATGTCCTTGCAAGCGTTTAATAAGACCTCTGCATTTCTTTCTATTGTTCTCTTTCATCTCCTATTAAATTTACATAATCAACACATGCCATAACCTGGTGAATACCGTTCAACTCTAGGACCTGGTTGCTATGTTTGATTTTCGTTATAGCGTATTCCAGGATAAAGTTGAATAATAATGGCGACAACGCATCTTCATGTTTCAGGCCATTTTCAACGTGAAAGCTCGTGGACAAAACTTTGTAACATTCAGAAAAAGTAATAATAATAATAAAAATAATTATTAATGATGTTCACTTTCCTTCGGACCATGGACTGTGTAATGTATCACTGACTGGTGGTCGCGAACCTACTGGCCCCGGTGCAGGCATGCCAGCAACAATCACCGATCCATTCACCAAAACCAGTTGTCACCGGAAAATGGAACTCAAATTTGCCCAAAGAGAATAATTCCCGAGCCTCTTCAATCACAGCTCACAGCTCGGCATCCAGGCCTGCAATCCGTCATTCGCAACCCCTCGTGAAAAAGGTTGTAAACACAAACTACCGACACAGGATGTTAACAACTAAGTTATGCTGACAATGAGGACTACGAAAAACCTAATGTTTGTTCTTGAATACCCTACTAGAAAAAAAATCACAACATTCAAAACAGAATTTCTTTTAGCGCAACGGAAAAAAAAATCACCCAAACTGAGAATTTTGAAAAAAAAAGAAGACTGAAGATTGCGCGAAAAATCACAGTATTCTATCGTCTCTTATGTCGGTCACACCAAGAACCTTTTCACTCGAAACTTGTAAAATCTCATCTTCCACTGGAAGTTTAAAATACCTTTAATACTGCTCATGCATTTTGCACCTTGACTACATATCTAAGTTTTTCACTATAAATGTTATTCGATATTACTGCATATTTTCAAATTCACAATTCTACTCGAAAGAAAACGTTCAGATTCCAATTTCTACATTTTATTAAAGAAAACCTTTTGTTTTGTTTACACACATGCTACAGCTCCATCTTGAGCAATATGAAGGTTTAAAAAAAATCATTTCTTTCAATGTTTGTACACTATTCAATTTTTCAGTTAAACAGAAAAACTCTGACAACATAGAAATAATGTTTCATTTCATACTGAACTTCTTACTGAATAATTTTCAATGAATAGTACTACTAATAAAACTAATAAAATATGTTGACATCTGAGAGGATTATAATACTTGGTATCTCGACTCCAAGTTGACATCAAAACACTTTATCCGTTCAATTTATACTAAAGTTTCATACAGTAGTGAATGGGCTAGAACTTCTCATATTTACTGTTTCTTACTTTGTTGCTTTTGTGCTCTGAAAACAAATAGTGACTCCGGCGACAGGATTTATACACGTTTGGTCACCTGCCCTCTGTGCACGGAAACATTGTCACTTTCTGTGTCTTTTCTCCCTAACATTTTACTTTACAAAACATACAGGAACACAGAATCAAAATATTGGCACATACAGTAACCTTAACCTACACCTATCCTAACCTACACTAATCTAACCTAAATTACCTTAACCTAGAACATGAAAATATATCACTCTTAATACATTCACATTGGATTCATAGCCCATATCACATCTCAAACACAAAGACGTAGAAGGATGTCAAACTTTACTACTCAAGCTAAACAGCATAAAATTATTGATTTCAGACAAAATAAAATAAAGATAAGTTAAAGAAAATATTAAATGTTTAAGTCGTATTCCTATTCGTAGGATAGCATAACTTCCGCGAGTTTTCGAAAGAAAATCTGTTGTCAGAAGTTATCAAGATGTACGTTCAAAGTATATCTGTACCAGGTTATTAAAAAAAAAAACATAACTGGGAATCGTACATGTTTTCTTCGAATTTCTAATTACCAAGTCAAAAGAGGTTTAAAATTTTAAAATTTTATACTTTATGAACAGTATTTTTGTTCTTAAAATCAATTGTAGTTCCGAGTAAAATTTGCTTTCTTTTAGAATTACATTACTGAAAAGTTAATACATAAAGTTGGGATGAGACTTGCACTCACAAGGAGCGCAAACCCATCTTTTGCGACAATCAAGTCATTTTGTTTGAAATACTTTTACCGACTAATTCGAGTAATATCACATGACAGAAAAGTGTGATTGCAATCTCTGGGGAAACTTTACTTCAGTTTAAAACTGCATGTTAATATCGGACATGATCACTAAACACCTACAAACCATCATTTCATCCAAACAAGATTTCTATGTTCAAACACTCCCAAAACACACATTTTTCGTTTCCTTTTCCTTTAGTTTCACCCAATCATAATAAAGATGAATACTTACTTATTTGTAGATTGCACCGATTTTTTTATCCAAAAATATTAACGGTGCGTTCAAAAAATTTACCTAACACCAAGTTCAGCTTGTCATGGCTACCACCGCCACTCGGCTTCCCCAAGGAAATTTTGCTTCAGTACTTTGCTCCACCGTCCATTGAGCGTTTCAACACCAAAAACAATCGCTTAGTTCAATTTAGTCTACCACTAATCACACACTTTCCGCTAACTTAAATTTTCTTTGGTGATGATTTCCAAAATTTCACAATTTATGGACGAGTAACTGAAATGCCTGTCCTATCTTTGATACAGCTTTCGTAGAAAGACAAAGAAAGACAAGGAGAAGAGCTCTAATTGGCTCTCTGATGACGCAACAAAAGGATAGCATCTTAAATCTCGATATATCAAAAGAAACCGAACCAATGATGATATCTGGAATGAGCCTCAAACGAAGCTGAAATTTCTCTACTCCAATTAGAAAATAACCACCACCTAAACAAAGGGATGTGCCAAAAGTCATCATGGCTGAATTTTTCAATGATAAATTTTGAAGAAATTACAGAATTAAAATTTTGAGTTTCCTTGTGAAGATTCCCTACTTAAAATTTCCTTAAAAATAATACAAAACCTATGAGAAATTACAGAATATACACTTTTGAACTCACATAACATGATAATAAGAACAAAATATAGAATATTGCTAAAATATCAGGTTATATGCAATTTTTATAGACATTACTTAACTACGATATTATTTTGACCGAATATTACAATTAAAACTACACCTTAAATATAATAATTGACATAAAATAATTCTCGATTATATTTTCAAAGTTAAGCATGAACCGAAAAAAAATATATATGTATAGGGAGTTCCAAAATTCTATGAACTATGATACATTATACTTGAGTATAATGTAACAACTTTCCTTCCCGGACTTACTTTGGAATTCATTTAAACATATCTTAATTAATTTAATTAGCTTTCTCGGTATTCCAAGTTCTGTAAGAACGTTGTATAATGTTTCTCTCCTAACCGAGTCGTACGCCTTTCTAAAATCAATAAATAGTTGATGTACCGTGGTATTGTATTCCCACTTCTTTTCGAGTATTTGGTGAATGGTAAATATTTGGTCGATAGTTGATCGATTTCGTCTAAATCCGCACTGATAATCTCCAATAATTTAATCTGCGTATGTGGTCAATCTTGCTAATAGAATATTTGAAAGGATTTTATAGGATGTTGACAGAAGAGAAATGCCCCGATAATTACTACATTCAATTTTGTCGCCTGTCTTGTGAATTGGAACAATGATTGATTCTTTCCACTCTTGTGGCAATTCTTCCTTGTTCCAGATAAGGAGAATAAATTTGTGTATTTTGTTTCACAATTTTTCACCTCCAGCTAAAATTAACTCAGCCGGAATTTCGTCTACACTCGGATATTTGTGCTTTTTTATTTTTAATTTCTTTATTTATTAGCGGTTTCCATTTCTATTCGGTTAGATTCTGGAATATACGGTTCTGTGATGTGTATCTCCTTCTCTCCACGCACATTAGTTTTTGGCTACGTGTTAAGCAAATCATCAAAGAAATCTTTATATCTATTTAAGATGCTATCCGTATCAGTGAGAACTGTTCCGTCAGCTTTCTTTAATATATAAGCACGAGGTAGATAGCCTTTCTTAAATTCGTTGATCCCCTTATACATGTCCCGAATGTTTTTATTTTTACTATTATCTTCAAGTTCCTTAATTTTAACTTTCAAAACATCGGGTTTCTTTGTTCTAAAAGTTTTGGAAGTTTCCCGCCTGATGTCTACGAAATTTTGTGTAGTTATTTCATTCCGATTTCGTAGCCAACGTAATTTTGCCTGTTTTCTCTTCTTAGCTAGTTTAATGCATTCTTGGTCGAACCATGATTTGTTCCTATGTATTTCTGCGTGTCCCAATTTTTATTTTGCTGAAATTTTAATACTATCTCTCATTTCAATCTAAGTGTCCTCACCACTAGTCTACTCCGAATCTTCTAAAGCCGAGAATCTATTCGAAACTTCACTCTGGTATTCATTTCTTACCTGGATCTCTTCTAATTTCTTTAAATTGAATCTCTCCGTTTTCGGACATTGAGATTTCTTTTATTCAACGATAATCTCTCTCTTATTATCGCTGCTACCAGGTAGTGATCAGTGTCACAATCATTCCCTCTGAACGACCGGACATCAATTATGCTAGATTGCCTTCTTCTATCTACTAAAACGTGATGAATTTGAATATCTGTTTTTCCGTGTGGTGAGGTCCATGTGTATTTATGAACGTCGCGATGTGGGAATTTTGTACTCTTCACGATTAGTTTTTTGGGCGTTGTAAAGTTCACAAGTCTAACACCGTTGTCATTACTTTTCTTATGCAGACTTTCGTTCCCTATAATCGGTTCGAAAATATCCTTTTTTCCTACTTTCGCATTGAAATCCTCTAATAGAATTTTCATATGGTATCGCGGGAGTGGTCAAATATCCGTTGCACTTCTTCGTAAAAATTGTCTTTTACATCGTCATCCTTATCTTCTGTTGGGTCATGTACATTTAAAACGATAATATCACACCACCGACCCCTAAGAGTAATAAAAAGAAAGTCTGTCAATAACAAATTCAACCCGTTAAATTGCTGGTAATATTCGTTTGTGAACGAAAAGCCCTGTTCCTAATAGGTGGTTTTTATTTCCTTCCCCCTAAAAGAACGTAAAATTTCCGGAATTAACAGATCCATTTCCTTCCTACCTAACTTCCTGAGCTCCTACTAGGTCCATCCTGTATTTCTCTAACTCACTCGTTACGGATTTTAACGCGCCTACCCTATAAAGACTTCTAATATTCCATGTTCCAAATCTCATATCCATTTTCTTTTGCTGAGGTCGTAACAAGTTATCAGTCCTTGTCCGAGGCTTTTGTGAATGTTTCTGAGGTTGTTAGCCTTATCAAAACTTCCAAGCTGATGGACCACTCCTAGTTGTCTGTCCGCGACTGCTTGTTCAGTGTATTTGCAGCTAACCTCTATATCTATAGGCCTTTTCCTCGATCCACAACCTGAGGACACGCCATGCCGTGGTGACAGGAACCCACGGTACACGGTCTTAAGTAATATTATATAGTCATATTTTTTAAATATTGTCCCACAAAGGTATGGTCCTCCAATCTAATGATCCTGTAATATATCCTAATACTTCTTCAACGATGGGTATAGAAAAGACTTAATATTGTAAGATCAGTCTATTTTTTCGAAAGGAAACAAAAGGAAATACAAACAAACCTCCGTTATAAATACTTTGAAACTAACATTGGAGTTCAGTTCACAGATATAATAATTCTAATTCCTAATGTTCTGTCTACACAGAACACATCATTTTCTATACGTTTTCATCCCTGAGGAAAAGGTTTTGAAGTAATACGTGTAGAAGATGTTCAAGAACATACGCAACCTTACGGAATAACATTATTATTGTTAATATTCCGTTTCTACATTAAGCACTGGAAGTAACTGCCGTTTTGTTCTTCACATGAACACGACTAACCACGTTTTTGAAAATCTTTTTCAATGTTGTTACCAGCACAGCAACGAATATTGTCTCCAAAATACCGGAATACTGGGCGAATAAGTAATGTAGATCCAGACATCAAGATAACCCCAACCATAGGAATCATATAGTTCCTTGCTTTCTGGCTTTACAAATTCCATGAGCCAACGACTATAGTCTTTTCTGGTACTCATGTCTTCAAGCAGTTGCTGGACCACTCTAACTTTATAAGGATACAACTTTGAACAACTGGTCTTCTGTTAAGAACATTGATCGACCATTTCTTGGTATAATCAACCCCTACATACCTTTCTCCTGGAACTTGTGAGCCGCTTGTTGGAGAATTTGTTTGGAGCATCTGTTCCTATTCTCTATGTAGGCCCTCTGAATCAAAGCGGAGCGCTCTGTCACAATGAATAAACTTTGTGAGGTGTAACCTATTATTGGTTAAGCCTTCACCAACTAAATATTCATAAGCAAACAACCAAAAATATAAATCGTTGATTGGTTGGTTGATTGAGGTTTGACGTTCCGTTTCAGCACCAAGCTAATATGGAACGTAGACTTACTGTTCAAGATGAAATTCGAACCACTGTAATGCGTTCAAATTTCAAGGCTATTCCATTGGAAATCAAACTCCGGATCTATGTGCATCCGATGCGCGCTCTAGTATACGACGGCCGCTCAAATCGTCCCCTGGCAGCATCAAAGGAAGCGGAACACCATTGAAGAAAACCACATGTTTCTTTGTTACATGGGAGGATAATTCAACAAGTGCTTCCAGTTGAGGGTGGCCCTCCAGTTGACCTGCTGAAAAAGAAAGCGATGTTGCAATTTTCACCCTCTTGTTTACTAATTCTTCAGTGTAGTTTTGGCAGAAACACAGTGCGTGTTGCTATTTGATTTTCAAGTCCTATTATATCTAGTTTTTTCGTTACTTTTGGTTTCGTTGTTCTAATTATTCGTTTTTTTTTTTTTTTTTTTTTTTTGTTTCCGTTACTTTTGTTTCCGTTTTACTGTGTATGTGTGTGTGTTTATTTGTTATTTAATTGGCAGCTGGCTGCTACTTTCGAAAACATGTGGAGGTCGTGGGATACAAATGAAATAATTCCTCCTGCAGATTTTGCTCAGGAAACTGAGGCATGATCGGTTGATTAAAAAAAAAAAGTGGTAGAGCGCTTGCCTTTGGTGTGTGGCGTCCTTGGTTCGATGCGTGGCCAAGCAAGTTTGTGGTAGACAACATCGTGTTGTCGTGTTTTTCGGAGTACTCTTGTTTTTCCCAGATTCTCATTCCACCAATTCTTCCATTATCATTCACTTGCCTTAGTCTTCCGTCTCTCTTAGCTTAGAGGACATAATTGTGGAACGTTAAACTAAAATATTTCATTTCAATTCAATTTGCATATGAAGTAATGAAAAAAGAAATCAATCATTAGTTTCATGATATGTGCTTATTTTATTCTTAATGGATATAGCATATTGTTAATATCGTATAACTTCTATAACGATAACGTTTGTACGAACCAAACAAGTCCCCCCCCCAATGTACAGGCACCATTGCTGCAAAAGCCCGATAAAAAAACACCATCTTTCGTTGTCACCCCTAGAAGTCCATCCTTGAACCGCTCCTGTTCATACTACTACATAGGATTCCTTTTATTATTATTATTATTATTATTATTATTATTATTATTATTATTATTATTATTATTATTATTATTATTATTATTATTATTATTATTATTACATAGGCCTAATGTATCCATCGTTAATATAAGTTTAGTAATGGCAACAACGCAAAACCTCGACACAACACACGAGCCGTTTATGGCTTATTTGGAGTGTTATTTATGAAGGCGGTCAGGGTAAATTTTCTGCCTGAATATAAAGGAAGCCGGTTGGGAACCAATAGAACGTCTTGACTATAATTAGATCAGCGTCGAAGGCGCTAATCGTTGAATAAAACAGATTATGGAGTCTCGAGATCAATTCATTTAAAATTCAGATCATTGTTTTTCTATCTCAAAGAGACGTACCAAGACACAGTTCATCTGATCTACATCTTGCAATTCAAGACATGACCGGAAAATATCTTACTGTAACATTTAACAATAATCTCACCTGGAAATTATATCTGAATATTTGAGGCAAATTAAAATTAAAAACGAAAGTGGTTATTGGTGGCTATCATTTCTGATTACAACAAAACTAATAACATCAGAGATGAAACATTTATTTTTTTTCTTGATACTTAATCCATATCAAAAATCTGCTTGTCGCTAACTATTTCCGTATTGCTTATTATGCGAGCGGTATTGTAATCGGGAAAACGTAGGTTTCATCATTTTCAATCCCAACAGATAGATAAAAGTCGGGGAAAAATTCATTCTTGGGGCGCTGATTCTCCGTTAAAATCTGTTTCTTGATTTCACATATAGTTTTTCTTTCTGTATGAAAATAGTAATTGAAATAGGAAGCACAAGTAAATTCAAACCATTTCCAATTTGGTTGAAGTTTTGCGGATGGAAATGTATGTTCTCTTGAAACTTAATACATTGCCAAAATCCACTTGTCGCTATCTCTTGCTGGTTTTGTTCTATGGAAAATCAATATTGATAACGGAAACACCAGTAAATTTCAACTTCTTCCGGTTTCGATTAAGTATTGCATGTTCTCTTGAGACACTGAACAGATTGCAAAATGTACTTCTAGCTAGCTATTGCCGTTTATGTTATATAATGATGAATGTTGAAATCGGAAAAACGGAAATGGGTTATTTCCACCATTTTCGGTTTGAATATAGGGTCGACGAAATAAATGAAACCTATTTTTGGGATGCTGAATTAATTGCAAGAAACCGTTTCTTTATACCATTTACTGTTGCTCTATGAAAATCATTATTCAAACCGGAAGTACTAATTATTTTGCAATCACTTCCGGTTTTGGAAGAGTGTGGCAGGTGGTGATAATATGCTCTCTTGAGACACTGAACCGATATGAAAAATCACTTCTCGCTCCCTTTACCGTGTATATTCTATTTAGATAAACATGGAAAACGAAAATGGTTGTTTTCTACCACCTTCGGTTTGAATAGAGGGATAGTCTAGGACAGCCCTGGCCACGGCGAGCAGATAGTGGAAACTCTCCTCGTGAACGCTCACGAGCATTCTACGTGCAAATACCGTTGTTCGTACTTCGTGCACCTTCGGGTTTCGTTCTTCGAGGAGCGGAAGTGTTGTCAACCTTGGCGGTAATCACTAGCTTAGCAAATAAAAAAAAAGTATGTATGGTAACTGATTGCCATTTAGTGTAAAGTGTTTTTTCACAATGTGGTAATCGTTAACTATAGACAACAGAAACTATATATATATATATATATATATATATATATATATATATATATATATATATATATATATATATATATATATATATATATATAATCAAGTTCTTAATCCGAGTGTGGGTTTGTTATATTATGTTGTTTCGCTTTTTAGGAAAAGAGATAATCTGTTGATACGAAAAAATTACTGTAGCACTTGTTTGTAATTATCTAAATGCTCTTAACCTCTCATTTCAGGGTCAACATCTGCTAATTACAAATATGTGCGATCGCGTCGAAGCGTTCAAAATGAAGCTAGTCCTTTGGGCGCAGCAATTTGAAAACAAGATTTTGGTTCACTTTCCCAGCTTAGGCACCTTACAAGAGTGCGGTAAACTTCTTGACTTGACTCATTACCGCAGTTTGCTGCTTAGCCTTAAGGACGAGTTTGAAACCAGATTTCAGGACATAACATGTTTGGAGATGAGCTTCAGGGTGTTTGTCACCCCATTCTCTACAAACATTGAAGACTGATGTTCAGTTGAAACTTATAGACTTAGTGTGCGACAGGGAATTTAAAGAGAAATTCCATCAGAAAAGCAAGAGTTCTATAGGAATTTCCCTCGATGTCGATTTCCGCGACTGCATAGAAATTCTGCCAATATTATGTCAATGTTTGATTCGACGTATGTGTGTGAGCAATTATTTTCAAAAATGCGACTGACGAAATCAAACCAGAGAAGTTCGTTGTCCAACCATCACCTGGAATGTTTGTTACGTCTAAGCTGTGTGCAAACAATATCACCTCTTATAGAGACACTTACGAAGAAATTGTGCAGTACATCCGCCTCAGAGAACAAGGCTTGAAGCAAAACACTTGTCAGTTACTAGTGTTTATAGTGTATTTTCTTTTTTCTGTGTTTCTAACTTTATACACATTCGGCCTCTTTGTGTGTTTTAGTGTTCTGTTGGTTTGAATTTTGTTTTGCCACTGTCAGACATTTGTCTCTTGTGGCGTTAAGATACTTGAGTACGCTTCGGCAAATGTGATTTTATTTTTCGAACTTTTGGGAATGTGCAACAAGTGTTTTTCTTTTGGGATCTTTGTCTACGATCTCGGATTTCTGTGGCAAGTTATAAAAGCTATTACAATGTTTATATTTTGTAGCTACGAAAATCTAATAAGTATAGAATATTTGGATGATTTCTAATTGAATAATATATTTTCGAATAAAATCTACTCAAATAATCTGATTTTCGAATTGTTCCTGGTCTCTGATTCTTTGCATATATTAGCATCCAGTGGCAATTTACGGCAGAACTCAAGCAGGTATTATGCATATTTCGAACACGATCTTATTATTATTATTATTATTATTATTATTATTATTATTATTATTATTATTATTATTATTATTATTATTATTATTATTATTTTCAACCTCCCGTCGTTCTGCTATCAATCGAGCAATGAAAGGTATTTACAACTTAGCAAACGTGAAGTGAGTGACAAATTACAGACCGAGTGCTAATGTAATACAACGTCACGAATTGTGTAAGCAAGCTAAAGAGGTCTGAAACAATTTGTTTCCGATTTTTGCAGTCGTTTTTACGTCTGTAAGCTAACATATTTAATGTTAGTTTCTTTCATTCTTTTTCTTGTTCATTTGTTAGTTGCTTCAACGCTAACTATAACCTCTATCATCCGTCTTCCTCGACCAAAAAACGTACCAATTTTATTTCCTGCAGTGTTTTCGCGACACTGCTTTCGAAATGGGGAGGGAAAGAGCACACCTGAACATTTCACCCTTACGTCTGCTCAATGCTTCAACATCGTGCGAATTTCGGACCAGGCTTGGCCGTAGTTTTTTTTTGCCATCATGTGTGGTTGGCAACACTTATCGGATGCAGTGGATGGGGCGAAGCTAGCAGCACCTGTGCTCACCTGTTCTTGTCTCCGCTCGTGCTCGCTCACGCTTCGGCTCCGGGAGCCAATTCATGGACAGGCCTGGTCTAGGATATGAAATCTATACTCGAAAGCTGAATCATTACAGCAACGATTTTCAATATATTTTACCGTTTTTGCTCTATGAAAATTAGTACTGAAAACAGAAATAGTACTAAATTTCAACCACTTCCGCTTTCGGTAGAGTGTTGCGCTTGGTGACGAAATGTTTCTTTGGGACGCTGAATCGGTTGCAGAAAACTTATTGTCGTTATCAATTACTATTTCTGTTATACCGCAAAAAAACAAAAGTTAAAACCGGAAATTGCTAATTTCAAACACTTACGGTTTGAATAACAGGTTAACAAGAAAATAGAACGTGAATCGATAGCGAAAAACCACTTCTTGATGGCTCTTATCGTTTTTGGTCTGATACCTCTCGGCAGACAGACAGAGAGACGGATGAACAAATATAACCATTGTATAAAACTTGCGAGACTTGAACATAGCATAGTTTGGGAGTTTAAAATAAAATTTCTAAAAATGTTAAACTCAATAGAACCCCATGTAAGAATAAAATTACTCAATTAATTTTACTAGAAATAAAAGCAGAGGTCGCGAGAAAGCTACAAGAATAAATAAAACAGAAAATATATAACAAGAGAAGTGGCCTGAAGAATAGGAGGGGGCACATTGGTTCAGTGGTAGAGCGCTAAGTTGTGGTGTACGGGGTCTCTGCATCGATCCCTGCCCAAGTAAATTTGTAACAGACAACATTGTGCTCGTGAGTTTTCTAGGAGGTACTCCCATTTTCTCGCGCTTTCTCATTCCACCAAGTCTTCTATTATTATTCATTTGTTTTAATCATCGTCTCCCATAACCTAACGGGCGTAACCGCTGGACGTTAAACACAAAGATTTCAAAGGTTTATGAAGAATAGCAATTATACAATAGTAAAAGCAAAACATGCAAAATCTAAAAAGAAAAAATATAGAGAGAGAAACCTCGAAGAATGTTAATTATTTCAATAAATGCGAGACCACAGTCGAAGAAACACAGTTACCCCTCAAAAGATAATATTATTAGCCAGCACTAAACGTTCTCTGAGATCTGAGTATTCAGGACATTCCACGAGAAAGTACTTAATCTTAAGTTAGATGATACATCCTTCTCAGTAGAGACAACTGGCGTCATGCGCTAAGTAGGAATGTCACAGATGCGATATGTTCGATACGCAAGTGCGCCAGGATCACTTCCATCTCGACGATTAGTAAGCGATGCAGTCTGACAATTTATCGAATTAGGTTTTACTGAGTGAAACTTGTTTTTGTTAGCCTAGTAACTATCCGATTGCCGTGAGGAGATATTCGTTAGAAAAACTAACAACTGAGATCGGAACACGGAAGAGAGGAACCGACTGTAATCCCGACCAATGCTCCGTTAATGTGTTGAAGAAGCATCTGTTCTGCAAAAGAAGATTTTGCATAAGACTTTTTTTTCTGCAACAACATCCAGCTCTACGAAATGCGGAGCGGAGCGGAGTTTGGGAAGTTTTGATTCTGCAAAATTTCGATGTTTCAGAGAACGTAGATCAAAATCTGTGAACTACAATCTTTCTTTGTTTATTTTCAGATATTGTTTGGGATTCGTAAGTAAGAAGGATCTCCTTGTCATTCTCTTACGTCCTGGGGATTCTTTGCTTTTATATTCTCCCAACTCTCCCTACTCTGATTCTGAAGTTTTTCTTTCGGGTTGCAGAAAAAGCAACATAATCCTCTTATCAAAACTGTGTGATCGACTTTGATTCCCGAGACATTTAAGGTCAAAGGGAGATAGAAATATTGCCTGCTTGGAGAGGAATTACTAAAAAGAAAGACGTTTCAGTTTGAAAGTATAGAAAAGGCGAAGGAAAATAAAGAAAGATGTCAATTTTGAGGTGGAAAAATGCAATACGGAAGATGAAAACTTCTTATTTGTAAGCGAAACAGAAAGCTTTTCCTCGTAATACATTTTCTCTCTGTCTTTCTTATAATGCTGTTTGTTACATTTTATAACTGTTCCGTCTGTGTTGATAGGTATCATATATCCACTAATGGACTGAACTCAGATGAACAAGACATTTGCTAATAAGCTTTATTTTTAATGTATAGACTTAACCATATATGAAGCACATAGGTGATGTGTGACTAATCAAAAGACTTCTAATACCATTTTTGAGGTTCTATGTTCAAGTTCAAATCATTTCCATTTGTATTTGTAGGCTGGATGTAAAATTGCGTTTGTTTATTAACGCTCAGAGTTCCTCTTCAGCATCGAAGCTGTATGAGGTGTGGACCTATTGTTAGAGTGAGATTTGAAGCACCGTACTGCGTTTAATGCTATCTCGTCGGGAATTCAACTAAAAGTACACTCGCTAGCCACTAGATTAAAATTACATGTGTATTAGAGCAGGCAAGCCCATAATTACTTAGTTTAATTTAATTTGGTAACGAATTCATTTTTTTAGGTAACGCTTTGATTTCTTTAGGTACGGTTTTCATTTCTTTAGGTAACATTCATTTCTTTAGGTAAAGATTCATGTCTTTAGGTAACGGTTCCGTTTCTTTAGATAGCAGATTCATTTCACTGCGTAACGGTTTCATTTGTTTACAAATGATAAATCAATACACCAACAAAGAAATCTTTTAAAACACTTGCGGGTTTATTCAGAGTCGTTTTGACGTATGATTAGCGTCATACTAAAGGCCTGACTATTGCAGGAAACATGTTACTCGAACTGTTTAGTATTAAACTAAACACACGTCAGAGTGACTCTCATAAGGCCCTTAGGGTTTTTAAACACTTTGCTACATAATTTTATCCTCTGATAACACTGTTTTGTCAGCATTTGTACTTGGGTTAGGATATTTCTCTTTATAACTACTTTAATTGGAAACAATCAATTTTCCTAATATATGGATGAGAGATGTAGTAATGAATGTCCACCAAAGGACCCCGCACTTTTCTTATGGAAAGTGGCTTTCGGCTAATGTTGTTGAAACTTCGCTGGTTGATAGTTCTTAACATGTGGATCAAAAGTCTCAATGGGCACAAAGACCGAAATCCACTCTTTCCCCCCAAAAACCGCCTCCAAGTAGCTGGGGGGGATTGAACTGATTTCAGCATGTATAACAATTTGTTGTTTTAATCAACTCAACAAGGACCCCAAACAACAACATGTTAGACTTTCAAACTACTCCACTTGACACCGCCCTTTTCCCCCCCACATCCCCCCCCCCGCGAATTACCTTACGGATGTTCCATATTACTGTAGTTTATAGTTGCGCGTATGTGTTGAAATACCTACAGTTTTGGTCTCACCGACGATATAATGGGTTTCACGTATCGCTGATTACGAATCTCAGGTGAGAGTTCTAGAATTCAAGACGGATGATCAATATGGCGGATCAAAAACACGAAACTCCTGAATGTAGCCACAAATAGCTGTTTACTAGGGTATTTTGGGTCGTTGGTTACGAATCTGAGGTCAAAATTCTTGAATTCAAGATTGCAGATCCAATATAATGGATAAAAACGTCGAAGCCACAAATCGTAGTAGACTAGAGTGTTTTTAGATAGCTGTTTAAGTACGCAACATTCCTTGATACTTCAGCCACCATGTAGAATTATTCTGCACCCTTGCCCTTTACCAAAACCCACCACAGATATCTTAATGCTGAACGGTGTTAAAATAATTCATCAATTATCTGTTCATTATTTTCATAATTTCGGTTTGCAGCATCTAATGTGGTACTTAGCAATGAGTCATCGGGATATCTAATATTCTGTAAATGTCGAGCATGGCCTAAATACCACAAGACACTTGCAACGTGCGCACATGTATCTAATGTACGAGCACCGCTTTGACATGTACAGTAGTAACCTTGAATAACATTTTGATCATAATCCTGGTCATTGTGTTAGTAGAGAGAGATACCGCGATGCAATTCCTTTACTGGAATATTTAGGAATTGATCATAGAATGCCCGCACTCCTACTACCCCGTGAAAGACAACTATCAACAGAAGAAGCGAATACTTCTCGACTAGTTACTAAAAGTCGATGGATACTCGAGGCAAGAAACGGGCATGTAAGATCTGTTTTTAAGTTTCTAGCACAGACGTTGAATCTTCAACATGCAAAGAAACTGAATAGTTTCTGTCGCATAGCTGGAGCTATTTTGAACAGATACCATCCCGTTATTTTCATGCAAGATGCAACCATTGAATTAGCTAGAGAAATGAGAAATAGGTCAATCGTGCCGAACGTTGTTAAAGCAAGAGCGAAGGTAGATAATCTTATTAGAGGGAACGATCAATGGGTACCGCTGAATGATCAAGGCCTAATTGATTTCTCTGTACTTAACTTAAACTACTTACGACATTTGACTGTAGGCACATATCAAGTAGATCTTTCATCCTCTTACGTCCAAGATAAACTAATACGAGATAAGGATGAGCAATTCCAGCTTGACGAAAACGTAACTGAACCGGGATTCCTGCGCATACGTCTCTACTCAAGGTTCCGCAATGCAACTAAGCATCAAGTTTTCATAGCATATGTAGCCAATGATGAAGATGACCAGGATTATGATCAAAATGTTATTCAAGGTTACTACTGTACATGTTAAAGCGGTGCTCGTACAATAGGTACATGTGCGCACGTTGCAAGTGTCTTGTGGTATTTAGGCCATGCACGACATTTACAGAATATTAGATATCCCGATGACTCATTGCTAAGTACCACATTAGATGCTGCAAATCGAAATGATGAAAATAATGAACAGATAATTGATGAATTATTTTAACACCGTTCAGCATTAAGATATCTGTGGTGGGTTTTGGTAAAGGGCAAGGGTGCAGAATAATTCTACATGGTGGCTGAAGTATCAAGGAATGTTGCGTACTTAAACAGCGATCTAAAAACACTCTAGTCTACTACGATTTGTGGCTTCGACGTTTTTATCAACCATATTGGATCTGCAATCTTGAATTCAAGAATTTTGACCTCAGATTCGTAACCAACGACCCAAAATACCCTAGTAAACAGCTATTTGTGGCTACATTCAGGAGTTTCGTGTTTTTGATCCGCCATATTGATCATCCGTCTTGAATTCTAGAACTCTCACCTGAGATTCGTAATCAGCGATACGTGAAACCCATTATATCGTCGGTGAGACCAAAACTGTAGGTATTTCAACACATACGCGCAACTATAAACTACAGTAATATGGAACATCCGTAAGGTAATTCGCGGGGGGGGAGGTATGTGGGGGGAGGGCGGTGTCAAGTGGGGTAGTTTGATAGTCTAACATGTGGTTGTTTGGGGTCCTTGTTGAGTTGATTAAAACAACAAATTGTTATACATGCTGAAATCAGTTCAATCCCCCCCAGCTACTTGGAGGCGGTTTTTTGGGGGGAAGGAGTGAATTTCGGTCTTTGTGCCCATTGAGACTTTTGATCCACATGTTAAGAACTATCAACCAGCGAAGTTTCAACAACATTAGCCGAAAGCCACTTTCCATAAGAAAAGTGCGGGGTCCTTTGTTACTTACATGATAAGGTAGTAAAGCTACTAAATTATCAATATTTGTCTGATGTTAATATTTGTCAATAATTATCTAGAATATGTATGAGCTACTATTCTACTGCAGAGATGTGCGTGGGTCAATGAAAACTTCACTCACCATCCATCAAGACCCACGATTCACCGTGACTCATTCTGACTCACCACCCATCATGTCCCACTGCTACCCACCACCCACCATGAACTAATCTCACCCACTGTGTACAGCTCCAACCCATCGTCATCAACTCTGGGCCATTATCCACGCCCTCCTCTCCACTTACTAAACAGTTTACACTTGTAATAAAACAAGGCTGTGAAATTATCACTAATAGGAGCTCGAATTTCTACAGTCAATTGCTCAAGCACTGGTCTCTTGCAATACCATTGAATCTAACGTTTACGATAGAAAATGGTAAAGTGTTTGTTATGGGCCATGTTACGATGAATTTCTACTTAATTATTGTACTGTATATAATTATTACCTTGTTGAATTATAGACAGTGCAGTGAACAATAGGATGAAAGTTGACAATCTCAAATCAAGGTAAAGTAGACCAAAGTAAGGGGGAAAAGTGTAAAATTATCCATATAATTAAGCATACCGTCCAAACTTAAAATGTTTGTGTAATTACGCTTACAAGCAACCTACAGAACAAGGCACGATTAGATCCGACTCAAACTTCGCCCAGAGAACATATAATAGAAAAGAAGAAAAAATGCCAAATTAGAGCTGACCCCATCCAGAAACACCGGAGATATGCTCCGCAACATAACGCACCACGCGACAGTATGATATAAGGTAAACGTCGCAATATACCCGTTTATGTCGGAAACGGAAAGGATGGACAGCACCAGGATATCAAGATATTTGATATGCTATAAAACTGATTTGGCGGCCATCTTGAAAGCCGCCATCTTGGATATAGCTTAAGGTATTGAAATGAGAAGCGGGGTGTATGATATATCAATGTAAGGTAAAATGCAAAAGGAAAACCAATGATGTAACTGCGAAAAACATATGTGTAATGGTATGGACGGGACGAAGTGTAGAAGACTCTGGTAAAACAAACGTGTATTCGAAGGGCAGAATAATAGGGCAAGACCCCACGATAAATGATACGCGACAAGTAACTGCAACAGTGTATGTGCATGGAAGTATTATATAAAAAAAGATGAAGAAATCGATTACCTTTTATTTGCAACAGATCTATAACTATGTACACATAGTTACATTCATTTCTTTATATAATAATTCATATACAACAGATTCAAAAATATTTTTTTCCAGTAGCCAGCTCCTCTACAAGCTCTCAGGCTTTGTCTCGAAAGCAAGTAGCAAGCCCTATATCTATTATTATATTACAAATATCAATATTCAAAAGAGCCTGAAGTTCTTTTTTAACTTAGATATACTTATCTCAGGGAAGTAAATAGAAACGAACGAAAAAGGAAGAGAAATGGAGGTCTTGAAAGTTAAACATAGACAAATTTACCACTGTTCAGAAGATGCTCTCTACAATGCATTTGCAGAGTGGGTCGGTGGGTCGTAGTGGGTCAGTGGGTCACAGTGGGTCACAGTGGGTAGTGGATCGCAGTGGGTCACGTCCTGTTAATCAACGACCCACTGACGCACTCAAAATTTGATCCACTTTACACACTGACTCACCGACCCTTTAAATCTCTGTTCTACTGTTCTACAACGTTTTTCCGAGGTGGAAAACCAAACATAAAAAATTGAACAAGACTCGAACCCTAGTCCGCCGCGTGAAAATTTAGTACGCTAACCACCAGCCACAGCGAGGACTGGTAAACAACGTTTATTTTAGTGACTTTCTCTCTTCACGACCTGACTCTTTGAAAATTATTTTATTTTCATCGTTATTATATTCTATGTTCTTTAATTTTCCAATATTTTGACATAGTTTGGAAACTATTCTGTTTAAAATATTCTGTTCAAAACAATTGAGAAATAATCTTCTATTGTGACAACACTGTTCACAATAAAAGAAAGTGTATGTTTTCCGCAGGATTGTATGTTTTGCTCCTTACTATGAGAATTAAATAGGTACACTTATCTCGTGATTTAATTAAATGTTTTAACACTTTTAAAGGTTCAATCCTAAACAAAATCGATATATGGATTATCTTTCTCTTTGCAGTTCACACAAGATACTATAGAAATATAACTTAATAAAAAGAAGAAAATAAAGTACGGTCTTTTCACAGCTTGAAACTTGCTATTAGCCACATATTTACAGACTACCTGAGTTTTGGTACATGTTATTTCGTGGCTCGTTGGATACATACAGAAATTCTACCTATATGACTGGTGTTCGAATCTTCGTCACGCTTTGATTTTGTTTCTTTCATTGATCTGGCAGGACAACAGCAAAGATTGATTTCTACTACATTTAGATTAAATAGATGGTTAACGGAGAATATGGAACTTATTTCGGGACTCTGAATAGATTTTTAAAAACGCTTTTCCATATACATTACCGTTTTTGCTCAATGAATAGCAATATTAAAAGCGAAAGAACTAGTAAATTTTAACCACTTCTGATTCGAGTAAAGTGTGGGTGGTTATGGTACGTTGTTTTGAGATGATGAGTCATTTCAAAAAAAATAGCTTATTACTTTATTTTATTCTCTGACGGTCAACATTGAAAACGAACATATTTGATTTCTACCACTTTCGTTTGAATAGAGGGTTAGTTTCCACCGTTCTGGTTAAAGAGAGGAGGAGGTAGAACCTATTCTTGGGACGCTGAATCTATTGTAAAAAAACTTCTTTTCGATATATCTTTATCATATTGGTCCATAAAAATCAATACTGAAACCGAAACGATTAGTAAATTTCAAAGACTCTAGTTCCAGTAGAGTGTTGTAGGTGGTGATGATATATTCTCTTGAGACACTCACTTGATTGCAGAGAGTTGCTTGTCGCTATCTACGTACTACTGTTTTGGTAATATGGGAATAACGTTGAAATCGAACATGTTTGTTTCGTTTCTTCGACCACTTCCGTTCGAGTAGAGAGTTAATGGAGATTATGAAACATAAACTGCATTTCAATATAAATAAATGTATCGCAATCACATCTTCAAGAAAAAATAATTCCGTTTATTTTGATTATAAGATCAATAACTTAAGTATCAAACGATGCCAAAAGTAAATGATTTGAAAAGCCTTATCAATAAATGCCAAGAGTAAATGATTCGGAAATTCTCATCTTTTAATGTACATGCAGAAAAAGTATGTAATAAGCTTTTAGGACTCGTAATAAGAAACACCATAGATTTCCACAATTTTCATGCTTTAATAACTGTATTTAACACCCTTGCTAGAAATAGACTTAATTGTGCCTCTACAGTCTGGCTTCCTTATTACAAAAGGTTGACTGTATCCAAAATAATTTTTTAGATACCTGTATTATAAGTATTTTAATATTTATTCTTATGAACTAAAGGTATCATACCAAACTCTTCTGAGTATGACTGGTTGTAGTTCAGTGGCAACTAGACACAAGCACTCATAATAATAATTATTATTATTGTAATTTCTTTTTTATAAATTAGTGAATGAACGTGAAAGGTTCAGAATGTCTAAGGCTATTGAATTTTAATACAAAATCAAAAAAAAAAAGATGAAGAAATCGATTACCTTTTATTTGCAACAGATCTAAAACTATGTCACACTTAAATTCGATTATTAGAAGAGTTTGTCGATCATATAACAAGCTGGTAGTGGAAAGTGTGGACTTAGATTTTGCTATGCCTTATTCAGTTTATGTAAAATCTCTTTAAAAAAATCAATGATTTTAAGAGATTGTGTGATTGTGGTGTTTTGAATAAAAGAGTATTTCAATTACGTTAAATCACTTGTGCCTGTGATTTATAGCTTTTGTACAAATCTTATTTAAATATTTTGGATATTTATGTTCTGGTTACATTCTGTGTATTTTTGTTTCATTTGCGTTGTGAAGGGCTGGGTTTAGAGGTTCTTTACAATGTTCTATTTGTGTATTTGCATATCTTATTGGTGGTATTACTACTCACATATATGTCTTACTTGAATTTTCTCATGTTTGTACTATTACAGTGAAACCTGTCAACTTGGCCACCTCTCTAAGTTGGCCACCTGCTTATCTTGGCCTGGTTCGTGTTGAACCTGCATTTTCCCATAAGACATTCGTTACTTACTACTCTATAAGTTGGCCACCTGTCTATCTTGGAAGTTGGCCACACTGAAGCAATGTTTATTGTATGATGATAATGATAAATTTACCTGCGTATCTTGGCCACTAAAAATACAGTTTTGTTATTTTTCTTAACTCTTTCGAATTCCCATATGAACGGCAGATGTTCTGTATTTGTGACTGGAGAAAAGAAGCAAGGATTCTCGCGATTTATTCTTGGAGGTCAATGGCCAGAACACTACCCTCATAAAAGGGTGGTGAAGAAAGATGTGAATAAGAAAAAGCACGTACAGGAATTCAGGAAATGGTTGTACGTATTTGTTTACCCTGTCTGTTTTGGTAAAACCATTAGCTATATCGGCTCCTTTCATCAGTGGGAAGCTTTAGCAATTCCGGAAAATTCTCAAGGTTAAAGCTCAATTGTCATTTATTGGCACCTGACTGCATGTCAAAAGGTAGCGGAGGTTTTGAGATATGAATTCCCTCAAGATTTCCTCAAAACATCTTTTGCTCCGAGGGAAACACTTTTAGCTCATTAACAAGAAGTAGTTAACTGCAATATTAGAATGTGCATTTCTGCCAAAAAGAATAAAGCAAATGTGTCTAGAATGAACCACTATTCAGTAACAACTGAAAAGAAGTCATATAAATTGCATATGAATTTCTCAATTTATAACTTAGCTTTTCTTGTTTTCAATCTGAATAACTCAGTGTGCTATAATATATTTCAATAAACTGCGTACATACACTTCTATTTCATGGTTGTTTGTGTTATTGTGTTTTCAATCCGAATAATCCAATGTACCAGACTAGTTTTCAGGAAGAGAAAGGTATGCATATATATATTTAACATACTATCAAGAGCGCCGATCCTGGGGGGACCGAGGGGGCCCGGGCCCCCCAAAGCTCGTGTGGCCCCTATTTTATTTATGAGGTATAATTTGAGTGAATTTGTCTTAAAATCTTCATATATATATACCTTCTGCATTTGAATGCCCCCTCCCCCCCAAATTTACAGAGAAATCGGCGCTCTTGCATACTATAGTAATATTTTCTAGTACTGTATTCTTTTATGATTATTCTATATACATTATTTATAAGTAGCTGTCGTGCCACTGCTTATTAAAATTTTACAATCAAGCAATACTAGAAATCCTATTCTAAAAATTCTATTCTATCAAGCAATACTAGAAATCCTATTCTAGAGAACCTAATGAATTGGACAAGCGGTATGAATATACACGAGCAATGGGAGAAATTGTTGGATGTGATAGAAAAGGAAAAAGAAAAGTGCATATAGGCTATTAATATTTATTTATTTAATTATTTAAATTTATATATTTATATATTTAGTTATATATATTTTTTTATTTAATATTTTCTATTTGTTATTTACTTTCTTTGTATGTCACCTCATTAAGGAACTGTTAGAAAAAGTGAAAGGGCTCATTATATTTTTCTGTTTGCGCGTAAGTAACTTTATCGTCATTGGTTCCCTCCGACCAATGAGAGAGAAGAAGGGGCGTGGCCTTTCACTTTCTCATGTATATAAGATCTGCTGTCACATGTCTTTTCTCAGTGTTTGTGTCTGATGAAGAGGACGTTAGGTCCTTGAAACTGTAACATTGTAAGTATAGTTTTTAATATATTTCATTCTGCTCTGGTCAGAACTGTGTTTTATTTGTTACTCTAAAAATTCACGAATCACACTTATTTTCTGTAAGTTGGCCACTTTTCGATGGAACCGATGGTGGTCAACATAGACAGGTTTCACTGTACTTGTATGTTTGCTTTTAATTGTTATTTCAACTTTCTCTTTTATTTTAACTTTCTCTCTATGTTTTGTTATGTAGTTTAAAATTTATAAAGTTTATAATTATGTAAACCATTGTAAATGGGAATATTCTTTTCCTGTAATAGATTACCAATAAATAAATAAATGTTTAATCTTGGAACGCTGCATCAATTGCAAAAAAAAAAAAAATCTCTTCTCGATATCGCTTACCGTTTTTGGTCTAATACTTGCCGATAGACAGATGGACATAGCTGTCCTGTAAGATTTCCAATATTTAGGCGTAACATAGTCCAGAAGTCTAGAGCTAATGTAATAATGTTTGGCAGCTATCTTCTCCTAGACCCCTGTACTGAACTTGACAATTTTTGTATATATCAGCGGTTCATCACATATCTTGGTTTCTATAGCATTGTCGACAAGGATGGGTGTGGTAAGTGATGACATGTGAAAACAATTGAAAACAATCTGTATGAGTGACCAATTCATAGTTTTTGTGATTCCCTAAGATGAATATGACAGTCCTGATGACATTTAAGTCTAAAGTTTTCCCTCGTGTGTATCTTAGGATGAAGGATTCAAATACTTTTTAAAATAAATTTAATCTCCCCGTGAGAAGAACGAGTATTTCAGTAAAGTTTAATTATACAATTAAACATGACAATCAAGAAGAAACTCTAGAAAATTGAGTTTGAGTTGCTGTGTTTTGCGTCCTTATGCAACAATGGGGTTATGGGTGATGTGATTACTATTAATATGGGCTCCGCTTGAACTCTTACATCCCATACTTTTCATTTCTTTGAAACTATTAATCTGGGATCCGCTTGAACTCTTACATCCCATACTCTTCATTTCTTTGAATATAGGCTATTAATGTGGGCTCTCAGTGGTAGAGCGTTCACCTCTGGTGCTTGGGGTCCTGGGTTCGATCCCAGCCCCCGCCAAGTGAACTTTGTGGTGGACAAACACCGTGTGCGTGGGTTTTCTCGGGGTTCTCCCGTTTCCTCCCACTTTCTTCATTCCACCATTTCATTCATTTCTCATAATCACCGTCTCCTTTAGCCTAACCGGCATAACCGTGGGACGTAAAACTCAAAGATTTCATTTCATTTTTAATGTGGGCTCTGCTTGAACTCTTACGTCCCGTACTCTTCATTTCTTTGAATATATTAATGTGGGCTCCACTTGAACTCTTACATTCTATACATTTCATTTCTTTGAAACTATTAATGTGGGCTCCGCTTGAACTCTTGCATCCCATACTCTTCATTTCTTTCAAACTATTAATGTGGGCTTTGCTTGAACTCTTACACCCCATGCTCTTCAATTCTTTGAATATACCTAGGTATTAATGTGGACTCCGCTTGAACTATTACATCCCATACTCTTCATTTCTTTGAAACTATTAATATGGGCTCCGCTTGAACTCTTACATCCCATACTTTTCACTTACTTAAACTTTGGTAGTAGAAATCATTGGATAACCTGAAATGTCATGTATGCCACGTTGCTTCAAAATTTTTTTAAAATGAAAATTACCGTGAAACTTATGACTTAAATTAGCAAGAGGAGGAAATCTGTCTTACATTCCTTACAGATTTTAACCCCATCATTGGTTAACCAGGAAGCGTCAAAGAAAATATACACTATATTGCATCGAAATTGCCATATCTTAATATATACTTAGTTCAGCTAACTCGCCTATAGGGAACAATAGGCACTCTATTAGTCAGAAGTTTGTAAATCAAGAAATATGATTAACATTGATCTTAAGTTTATTTTAAAATAAAACTCAGAAGAGTCTCCTTATTTTGTGTTGTATATGTAAGTGTATCCTTAATAGGCAAAAATGGCTTTTACCCACCGTCATTTCCATTTTGCTCAAATCTGTTGGACAACAAATAACATTCTTCCATCGCTATGCATAGTATTACTTGTATTGTACTTCTGAACACAATTTTCTGCATTTAAAGTCTTTAAACTATTTCAAAATATGCTTAAAGATAACACTTTTAGGTAGTATCTCAGCAGAGAAATCAAAGAGTAAACATAGATTTTATTTTTCGTCAAAAAGTTTCAATTGCCTGTAAAAACCATAATGAAATTTTATAGTTGTAACTTTATGTACAAACATTTCTCTGAAGTCTAGTAACAAAATTGAAGATAGAGAGATGGAATGGGATAGTAATATCTTATTGAAGCTCGTGCATCCCCAGATGAAAGTAATTTTCTATTTGATAGCCCTATAACAGGGGCTAGAGACAAAAGGACATACGAGCAAATATTCACCTCTCAGATTTGCAGCATATTCGCAACATATGTTTATGTGGTTCAAATCCAATGTTAAGCTATAGATCAATGTTTCATATAGCCTTGCTACTGAATGGGACGCTAAACTCTAACTTAAAAAACCGAGTGGTAGTGATGACGCTAGAGAGGGATAAGGGGCGGTCTCCCGGTGGCATTGAGCGTCCCTCCAGACAAGTTGTATTGTAATTTAGGTCAAGTAATATGAGCTGCTCGCCATTAGAATTGAAACACCCAGAAGGAGATGAGGTAGAAATGCGAAACTTTGCAAACAGAGAGGTAATAATAAGCGAAGAAAATGATTACACTTAGAGGTCGGTACTGTGGCATGTAACATGCATAGCAGAGTTGCAGAACCTCGTGGAAATAGTAGCGTGTAGAGCCTCCATGGACGGCCAGAACAGCTGCAACACGTCAAGGCATGGAGAGAATAAGCCCATCGATATCTGCTTGAGGTATGGCATCCGAAACGGCTTCCACTAGGCGCCAAAGCTCATCAACATTAGGTGGAGGAAACCTGTATTGAGACAACCGATGATCTACCATGGATCACACGTGCTCAATCGGCGAGAAATCTGGCGAACGTGCGGGCCATGGAAGCAGGGGTACGTGCTTAGCTTCCAGGACTGCGAGGACATACCTTCCAACATGGGGTCGCGCGTTATCCTGTAAGAAAATGACGTTATGCAGTCCATGGATTAATGGGACAGCAACAGGGATGAGCACCTCTGTGATATACCGTTGGCTGTTCAATGTCCCAGGAATGCCTACAAGACGCGAACGAACACCAAGGCGACGGCACCCCATATCGTGATGTCCAGTGAAGGGCTTATGTGACGATGCATGATGCAGATGTCCTGAAGCCTAGTGCCACGCTGTAGCCAGAGATGTATACGTCCATTATAATACTGTAGACAGAAGCGAGGTTCATCGGAGAAGAGTATGGCATTCCATTCCACATGCCACGATGATGCTTGTAACATGTCTGGCGCGTACGCCTAAGTTGTACCCTTAGAGGCACCCGCACCAATAGGCGTCGAGAAAAGTTTCCCCGCTCCCCAAACAACACAGCAGGGTTCGTAGGGACACGGGACGTAGAAAACTCCCCCTAGTTCCTGCTCCAGCCCTCTTGATTTGGCCTCACAGTCTGTTAGGGCCATGCGTACCAGGCGTCTGTCCTCGCGGTCCGTTGTCTGACGCGGACGTTGAGCACCTCTTGGTCGCTCTATTGTGCCTTCCTGTACACACTGGTTAGATACACGTGTCACAGTAGATGGATTCCGTCCTACTCTGGCACCGATTTCTCGGTACAAAAAACCACAATCACAGTATGCAACAATTCGACCCCGATCGAACTGCGAATCCTGCTGAAAGCACTGCCGTATTTGACGACGAGGCATTGCACTTTTGACACACTACACTCACGACCACGCATTCACCGCACCTCTCTGTATCCCTGGCCTGCAGCGAGGTACCTCTTTCCAGATGGTGTGGCAGGCGTACCTGAAGCACGACGATCTTGGCCTCCTAATCATTTCCTTCTACAATCATCCCCTACACACTGTGCAAATTTCGTGCTTTTGCGACAATTCCTGGGTGTTGCAATTTTAATGATGAGCAGTTTAAAACACTCAATTTCGGTATACAAAAAAAATAGTTGCCCGCTCTCCAAACCTAAATTCCTCCGGCTACCTTGCATTGTCCCTCGTCTTGACCCCAGGCATTAAAACTTGCGTCGCCGTACAAAGTAGCCAATGTGAGTTAACTTTACACATGTTCGCAACTTTAATATATTATTGTATTTTATATGCAATGAAAGAAATATATAACTTGCAAATGAAAATTACAAAAATCTCTAAGAAGAAAATAAAAGAAATCTAAAAAATACTATAGAATAAAAGGTTTTGTATCTAAAAGTAACAGAAAATGTCCCTAGTTCAGGAAATATGACGGAACATAGACCCACCAGTCCTTAAACACATACTACAGTACTCCATCAGAATAGTGCAAAATCACATATCTGGAGTATAGAAGCAAAACTTGTTAAATCTATTTTTCAATTTTGTTGAACAATTTGTTTAGTGGTAGATTTCACTCAGCTACATTAACTACTAAACGAACAAATTGTTCAACAAATTCTGAAACATAAAGGCGTCACTTTTTTCGTTCCCTGACAAAATTGAAAAATGTATTTACTAGGTTTTGCTTCTATATTAATTTCTTTGATGAATCGGCAAAAGCTGTTGCAACTTTACTGGGAAGTTGTGAATGATTCGACGTATTTACTAGACATTGAGATATTATATTTGCGTTTAATTTAGTATTGCAAAGTTGCCTTAATACGGGAAAGGGGGAGGGGGAATTCAAGTTCCCTGAGAAGCTGCAAATGTCACCCGGAATAGTATCTGCCGAAATTACCAAAAGTTTGTAGAAAATGGAGATTATCTAGTTGTCGTTTAAAATATACCAAAATATAGTGGAGCAAAACTGCTACAAAGTATATCTTGTAATAAATTTATTATTAGTGAAACTATGTCTTTTAAATTTTACGTAAAAACTGAACAAACGTTCTGGTCATTCCAATATCACTAGCAAAGATTAGGAGATGGTAATGTAAAATTAGCGGTCTCCATTTGAAATCTATGGATTATCTCTAATGCTAATCTAGTTTGCATTTGTACGACGTATCTTTGGTGGTTTACTCTGTGATCTATTGGGAGCACAGGTATTAGTAGTGTTACCATGACCTAGTTTACTTAGGTTTAAAGTGTCTCTGGTCTATTCCGACAGATATTTCAAAGAATTTTTGCTTCATGTTCTGTACGTACTATTAAGTATTAACCCCATTATAGCTAATTTCCGAAAGAGCTGAGGGAGTATTTGAAATTCTTTATTTGCATATATATAAAGTGAGAGAGAAAGATCTTTATTCATTGTTGTGACCTAATACCAAGATTGGAGTGTAGAAAAGTTGGAATCAATGACCCATATTATTCTGATTCAAATCGGATAACTGTTCGTGACATAATTTCCTTCTGAACTTGCCTAATATAAAACTTAATAACCTCTGTGGAATATCCTAATTATTGCCAATGCGAAACTGATCTCGTTCTGTCGTACACTGAATAAAAAAGCAAATAAATTAGTAAAAAGAGGTTAATTAATTCCTGAAAGTATATTTACTGATTCAATTAACATGCCTTTCTCTTCATTCGATCGTTTACCAAATATTTGCATAAAGCCCAAGTAAGATGGAGTATTCGCAAGAGAATGTACAGTCTATAAGATCTTACAATCTAAGAAAATCTGTTCTTGCCGCCGTCTCCTGATTTTCACATAGGAGCAGAACGGAAGTCTCTTATCTAAATGTTTGGAAGATCTTTATAGAAGGCGAAGTTGCGAGGTGAGGAAGAGAGGATACAAAAGAAGAGCTAATAACTTAGCAAACATTATAGAGTCAATATTGGATCTATCTTACTTCCACAGACAACTTCCATTAGCGTTACTTTGTGCGCTTCGTTCGTTCCAGTTTATTCCAAAGTTTGTGTAAGTGTTTGTGCGTGAGCCTTGTAATATAGATGCTTAGATTTATACATGTATAATGCATATCAAGTGAGCACAGCCGTCCATCACATCTGGATGTATCCTAATTGAATTTTAACGTTTGGTCTGTATATATGCAGGATAGATAATTTATATTGAAACACCTTTCCAAACTTTAAATCTAATACATGAAGTACGCTGAAAATTGGCTCAATGCAAGCATCGATAGAGTGACACTTTTTCATATACTCTGCAATACCCTAAGATTAAGTGTTTCAAACTCATATAAAATTGTATTTTTTGTGAATAGCAATTCGTTAGATTATGACACATTTCAAATCTAAATCTCAAACAAAAACGGATAAATCCATTTTAAGTGATCCAATCAAGTTGCTCAACAATTTTTAAAAAGGTTAATGTTTTCTGTGCAAATAGCTTATCATGTTGTATCATATATTAACAATAATTAGCTTACTTATGGTAACTGTAGGTTTCGAGTGGCAGCCAAATTTGTTTTCGAAGAGTTGTCATTTTTTGGTGTCGGAAAGGAGTTACCGAATTTGAAGTTTCTGAGACTCTAAATGTATATACAATCGGTGTGAAATAAAAACCCTAACTGCTCAGCAAACTTTAACGTCCAAAACTGTGTATTATCCATTATAATCCAGGATATACGAAAGGTAAAATTAAAGAATGGTAAAGCTGTCACTGACAGAAAACAAAATCCCGATTTTAGCAGACGATTATTGCCAAAAAGAAAAAATGGTCAGAAAGTAGTGGTTTCTGCATTAGAACCTCTGATGTAGATGTGCTAATGAACCAAGTTTCAGCCCTTTGATGTGACCCTTTTGTTGTCTAGGATTTTGGAAAAGATTTTTCAAAAATGAAACAACACATTTCATAAATAGATATGTTTGGTGAGGATCCCGATAAAAAATATGCAATTAATCCCCATAACAGATCAGTATATGTTGTGTTCCCAAATATATGAGTTTTAGATTTTAGCTACCTTTGTTATGAACACAAAGTTACATCGTACAAATAAGTATATGTAGTGATATGGTTAAACGAAATTTTACTGTATATACATTAGAAATTAATTGGCAATAGATGAATGACTCACAAATGGTTGAATGAAAACATAGATGAATATGTTTTATCCTTTCTATATTTCTCATAATTTTTTACGGAGATTGTTTTAATTCATTAAATAAAATTTTTGATTCTCCATCCGTGTTACTTTAATTAAACTGGTTGCATTTATCTTCATAATTGTGGTAATTTGGGGAATAGTTTACAATTATGTGACTATTTTTACTGTTATATTATTACGTTTTGCGAGTCCTCACAACGGCAGGAATTCCTTCCATTCGTGAACCGTCAGGCTGTTGTCGTTCCGATGGTAAACGACCTGACGGTATGACATTAGTACCTTGGATGAAAGGCAAATCACTAGTATAGGATTTTACATGTTCGGGCACATTTGCCCATTCAAGCCTTCCATTGACTGTTATGAATGCTGGAGAAGTTGTTAGACGTAGAGAGGTAGAAAAGGAAAGGAAATACAATAATCTCCTCGATAAGTGTATTTTTGCTCCAATAGCCATTGAGACCAGTGGGCATGGGGTTCTAGAAGCCTTGATTTTATCAGAGAGGTAGGCAGATGCATATCTATAGTTTCTGGAGATGTTCGCTCAGCATCCTTCTTAATCCAACGTATATCCATTGCGTTTCGTCAGTTCTTGGAACGTTGCCGCCTAGAAGGAACTGGAGGAGGTGTTTCTTCTCTAGTACAACAGAAACAAGGGAACAATATCATAAGTATAAGTGTAAACGTGATTTCAGAAAATTCTTGTAACCTAATCCAAAACAAATATGCTCAATTTTATTTATATTTCTAGAGATTCCATTATGTAATTTCTATTTCTATAGACTATTTATTGTGCAACTAAGATTGTATATACATCTACTACTACAAAGAAGAAACTGAATGTCATTGTATGTTTCTGTTAAATTATATCTGTTTGTCAAAATTATAATTTAATGAGTATAAAGAATAAGTAATATTTTTTATAATTATAATTTTATATTTTAACATTAAACGATCAAATATTTTCACAATTCTCTTTATTTCTAAAGCAATAAAATATTCCGATTTTCACTTAATTTCAAACATGAGTTCGAGGCAAGATGCCATCTGGATTTGATGGCCTGTTTCGAACTCCCATTTCGTTCAAATATTTTATTTCTTACACGTGATATTTTAGATTCATTTTTATAAAGTGGACATACCTAGCATCAAGATATTTCTTACCTTCAATTTATTTATTTTGTAGGAGTGTATCATTAAGTGTAGGCGAATTTGGGCTTTTACCCGCACCACTTCGGTTGTGTCTTGTGGCATGACTTACGAATATTTAGTGCAATATAATTTAATACAGCTTCTCAACTGTGGGACAATAATAGTGTAATAGTCAAAGAGTATGTTATGGTTTTCTTATAGTGTATGTTGTGCTAATGATGACTTCTCTGGTTGAAAAGAAGTCCTTAATGAGTGCAGGATTGATGGTTTCACCTAGTTCGTGAAAGTGAACCACTGCAGTAAACTGGAACATGCCAAGATTGTTTAACAATCGTTGTGAACTGGTGAATGTATTTTCCCCTAATAGTGTGTCGTATGACATCAGAATCAGCCGGACCTTGGTTTATCGTCGACAGTTTTACAACTTGCACGAAATTTTCTAGAATCAATGAGCTGCTATACTGTGTGGTAACTGCACTTCCAATTTCGCAGATAATTGTTTTGCGTTACTGCCGCAGCGTTATGCCCAAGTTTAAACTCTATAGAAATAGTTAACTTATAAGACGCTGTCGAGAACTTATCGTTATTGCCGCTAAAAACTGACTGAAGATATTAACATAGTGCCAGTCTCCGTGTTAAATTGTTCACATATCACATGACCTTATACAGTACTTGCAGTCGACCACAGTGTATACACGTGGCTGTTGTTTGATGTGAAAATATTGCAAGACTTATGACTAATTTTTGTAATAAAAGTTAAGAATATATAAATATTTTCGGAAAAAATATTATTCAACCTGTAACTCGTAAGTAAAAATGAAATGAAATGAAAGCTTTTAGTTTTACATACCATGATTATACCGGCTAGGCTAAAGGTGACCATGATGATGAGGAATGAATGACATGAAGAAAGTGGAAGGAAACTTGAAAACCCGGAGAAAAAGCACACACACGGTGTTCCTTACGGCAAGATTAACTTGGTGTGAGCGGGGATCGAAAAACTATTTTTCTTCCTCAGTAACTTGTTTCTACCTAATTATCGCTGCGTTTGTACTACATTTTACTCGTTCTTCCACTAGGGGCCGTTGTGGTTCAATGCTAGAGCGTTCACCTCTGGTGCTTGGGGTCCCGGGTTCGATCCCAGTACCCGCAAAGTGAACTTTGTGGTGGACAAACACCGTGTGCATGGGTTTTCTCTGGGTTCTCCCGCTTCCTCCCACTTTCTTCATTCCACCATTTCATTCATTACTCATCATCACCGTCTCCTTTAGCCTAACCGGCATAATCGAGGGACGTAAAACTCAAAGATTTCATTTCATTTTCGTTCTTCCACTAACCAATAAGAACAGGGACACTAGGGTGGTCCTTAGGTATATGGGAAAAAATAAATTTTCGAATTTCTTCCGCCGCACCCCCTATTTCTTTTCCTTTGGTAATAGAAACATCATACACAAAATTTCACAAAAATCCATCAACGTTAACCCGTGCCGCAAAGCAGTTGTTTTCTGTAAAAAGAAATCCATTTGAATTTCAGTGGCACTTGATTTACTATTTGTCAATAAACGTATAATAATTATCACAAATGTAAATAGGACAATATAAGGCTTTCCTCTGTAATTCAGAATTGACTGAGTTTCAAATACAGTCGGTTGGTTATCAGGCAACAAGCTACAAGCATCATGATCATCGTCTATATATATAGTACTTATGGATGGTAATGCACAGTGTTATGAACCACTGTGGAAAAGATATTTGGATTTGTTTCTCATGTCACTTGCTTCGTTAGTAAAATTTACATGAGAGAAATCAATCAGCTAATAAATACAAGTAAAAAATTAATTGATAATGGCTGATATTCCAAAAAAATGAAGAAAAAAATATGTATTTGAATTGTAGATCGACTTAATGATAATTTAGTTTTTACGCAAGGTAGATTTTCCACATCCTGGAAACAAGTTTCTATAATCTTTCACCACTTACAAAAGGAATTGTTTCTGTTCTTCATTTTTAGTTAGAACTGCATTCTGATTTTCCATTAACTTTACGCTCTTTCCGCAGTGTGATTTGTAACATGCAGCTTATCAACTACTTTTTTCCCGAAAATAAATTCATCATTTGTCGACCAACAAACCGGATCAAGATCTAGAAAACCTGTAGAAATCCGAAACCTTTCGAAGAACTTCTTGGTGTTTCCTATCACAAAATCAGCAATTTCTTTTTCTTCAATATCATCTATTTCATTAGCGCGCAGTTCTAATCGCTTCATCGTTTCAAATGAACTGTCACTATTTTAAAATTTTTCTGCTATTTTGTGTTTTGTTCATTATTGACATTCTCGTCAAAAAATAAAAGTGCTCACACTCCTCTGAGAGGTACCAAAGATGTTAGGAAAACTTCAATAAAGCCACTCTCGAGACATCAGAGTTTATGAGTTTGTACGTTTGAAGGCTCTTCAAAAGTTGTAAATCTTGATGTGGTGAACGAGATGCACTGGGACAAGAAAACCAAGTAAACGAAGCTTTTAAAACAGGAAAAATGCACACTTGACGCAGTCCTTCTTCTTCCCGCTCATTTAATTTAAACTGATTACTAAAGAAATATTTTTAAACATCATAAGGTTTTTCCCATCCACCTTGCCTGATGTACAGCTCCAGGGAAATGGAAAGAAATACATCCAGGAGGCTTACTTCTTAGAAAAATTACTGTAAGCTCCAAAAGTTCTCTGTAATCTTCTCTGCATTTCCAAATTTTGAACAGTAAAAACTAGCTTATCTTTCTTCATATTGCAAAGAACTGAATTAACACTTCGATTAGAAATTCATGTAACAAAATTGTTGTGTTGAAATCTCGGCCACTCTTTCTGGAAACTTTTAAACATTGGCACCTCTGGACCGGGAGAAACTGAAACACACTCTTCAAATACACACTTTAATATCAATTCAAAAATGTGATGCCTACACAGAAGATATAAAAGGTCTTTTTCCAATTTTTGTTCAAGAAGAATACAAGCTCCATTAATACGTCCAGTATTAGAAGAAGTTATGTTCCAATGTCTCTGCTGTTGCAATTAATATGCACATGGAGCTCATCAATCAATTTATCGTGATCAAAAGCCGCAACGAGTCGTGGAGTAATAAAACGTACTTTCCCTCTTCTTCTCGAAGATCCTGTCATTATCTCATCAGAATCTACTCCTTCCATTGAAATTGTATTTTCTGTGCTGTGGTGAGTATCCTTGATCGGTATTCTTGCTTTAGGCCAAAACATTTCTGTTTCACAAATTACTAACCGAGCATTCTCTCTTAAAGGTAATTTCACATTCGTATCTTATAAAAGAATGTACCAAGTACTTGTCTGTTGGACAGTAACTTACAACCCAATATCTGTTCACTCATATTACCAACGAGGTAAATACCACTACGATAACTGATTTCACTAGACACCGAACACATAATGATCACTTTGTTCATTTAATCACATGTGATGATACAAGACCGACAATGAAACTTCAATTCGCTAAAAATAGCAATCATATCAAAAGATATATTGCTATATAATATATGATATAAACGCAAACCAGAATAATTCAAATACATGTTACAAGTAGTCTAAAATTATTTTATTTGCAATAACAGTTGTAATTAAGAACAAAGGGGAGAACGATTTAGCTGTGAACGGTCACAAAAAATAATTTTTTGACATTTATTTATTATTTCCAATTTAATTTTGTTCATAAATCTGCTCCAAATTAGTTAAGAAATGGGATTAAGTAGAATAATCTAAGTCTGTGCATATATTGCCATCTATTGAGCAACATAGGAAACTACTGTTTTCTAAATCATTTCTATAAAGATTAAAATGTCTTTGCGGCACCATTTATCGTTGTCATAACGAACTCAAATTTACAGGTAACACTTTTCTCATTAAAAGGAAAAAGATTAAGGGGTGCGGTCTCAGATATACACAACTTGAGAAATAAGGACCACCCTACAGGGACACGAACACACAAACATCGAGGACAGCTAAAATTCCAAAGGCTCTCCCACCGGGAATCGAACCCGGGACCCTGTACACTAAAGGTGCACGTGCTAGCCAACTAGACCAGCGAGCACGGCATCATTGAGCCACCGCGGCCTCAGTTTGCATATCACTGTTACTCTCAACTGAGTTGTTCTTTTCTTTATCAATAAGGTTAGCAGTACACTATTAAAAATACTTTCTTATATCTGAGAAACTGTTTCTTATCTGTGCACCGAGAAGGTCCTTTCTTAGAAATAAGTTTGGAATTCTCATTAATGAGAAATCAAGAAAAACAGATTAGATTGTATAAGGCGAGACGAGAAAATATACTGTTACTTTCCTTATGAATGAGAATTGCCAAATCTCATTTTTAAGAAAATATTGTCTCGGTGCACAGATAAGAAACAGTTTCCCAAATTTAACAAATTATTTTTTACAGTGTAGAAGAAGAAGAAGAAGAAAAATATATTATTTTTATATTTGTATTTCTGAAAATATTTAATCTTAAATATAAAAATTTAAAATATTTAACGTTGGATAGAAGCAATAACATTGTAAAAGTTTGCATCAAATAGTATAAATCAAGATTAATATATTCATATATTACATAAAATAAGAGGTTAAACAATGTTGTGATTTTACGACTCATGTTTTCATTATTTTCATTTTTTTTTTTTTTTTTTTTTTTTTTTTTTTTTTTTTTTTTGTTGATAAAAACTCATTATCAAGCGACTTTCAGCACAGAGTATTTGATTTATAGATGTTCATTGAGCCGTTTTCTCTCATCATTTTATTACGTAATGAATCATGAACAAGGAACAAGCTAGTGACATTTCCATTATGTACGCTGCTGTATAAAAATGACATTAACAATTTTTAATACTACTGCAACAACTTTAAAATGATAATTAAAATAGAATAACGTTGCTATTTTATTTCAGTTGTTTGTTCATGCGGCATAATGCATGTCGCCCTAATAAATACATGGTGCGACATAAAAGTTTTCTTTTCCAAGAGTTTGAAAACAAAATGAACTTTTTATTTCATATTTCTTTACGAAGTTTGTACGGAATAAAGTTGTTTACGGGGACAACAACTGAGACCGCCTCGTCTGGAAAAGTGTCGTGAACGTGATACTAAGTCTCAGAAACTGTATGTTTCCATGGAAGGTCTCTGTCTTGTATCGTAACTAAAATTCTGTCTCCTCTTGTCTCGTGGATAACATTAGTTCCGATTGAAAAACCATTTTCCTCGATATTGACATTCTTCAATCATCGAGTTACTCATTACCAGGGGCGGCCGCACTGTGGGTAAAGTGGATGCAGCTGCACCCATACAGACTGCTGTCTTCATTTTCCTTACAATTCAATCAGTTTTGAATATTTTGAGTTTGTGCTTGAATAGTTTACATAGTGAAACATGCACTCTTATACATACTTACATTTTCCCAAATATTTCCTTCAATGCATTCATGGTTTACAAGTACATATATACATATGTGCAGTTTCTTTAACGTTGAGTTGAATTGGTTTTAACGTCCTTTTCAGTAGCGAGGCTATATGAGACGGGATCTACTGATTAACGCGGGATCCGAACCACATGATCTCCCGCGGGGAATCGAACCCGGGTCTCCCACACCAAAGGCGCGTACGCCAACCGCTTAGCCACGAAGGAGCTCTTTCTTTGACATGTTTATAAACGTATTTACTACTTAAATGTTAGTGTTTTTTTATGTTATTCTACCTAATCCACCCATAACCTGCACCTAAATTACTAAAATTCTGCGCCTGTTACTGCCCACTATACAAAACAAGTCAAATGATGGACCCGATTTCAGAAATTTATTCTGTGAAACCTAATAAAATATGTTATTGTGAGACATGCGCTGAGAAAGGTAAACTGTCAAAGGTTTCTTCAAACATATAACAAGTGTTCTATATAAACACTTCACGTAACACGGAACACATCAAGTCGATAGTGTATCTCCTGCCAAATCTTTTCTAGCATGTTGCGGTCAATATCAGTCTTTTCCTTAAGAGTCTTCATCCCGGCGAAATTAAAATACCGCTAATTTTACAGTAATTATGTGATATCTTCAAATAGATAAAAGATAATTGAGAATTGGAACAAGAGCGCCCTAGACAATATTATTTTGCGTGAGGTACCGTTATCACAAGTCACCTAGTGGCTTTCCGTTTTCAGCTGTTTAGAAACGCGAATGGCTCGAAATCGAAAGCAGATAAGTGAGTCGTGATAACGGTATCTCATGTAAAATAATATTGTCTAGGGCGCTCTTGTTCCACATTTCGATTATCTTTTATCTATTTGAAGATATCACATAATTACTGTAAAATTAGAGGTATTTTAATTTCGCCAGGGTGAAGACTCTTAACTACTCGCAGCTGACTCTTGGCAGTAGAAAGTGAAAAAAACACTGCGTATAACTAAACTTTAAAAGTTGACCTTTCAACTAGCATGTCTCACTTGAATCAACTTTATCAACTGTTGTAACTAACTGTTGTAACTAATGCAGGTCTTTCTGTATATGAGCAAAATCTGTTATCTTTTTCTACAACTCAAAGTGAAAAAAAAAAAACCTGACATTAGGTCGCATGATCTGGACGGCCATTCTGTCATGCCTCTACGGTCAATCTATTAAATACTAGTCCAAGAAGTTTCTCATGTGTACATCAGAGATGGAGTGGGTCAGTGGGTCGGTGGGTCAGTGAATCAAGTGGGTCAAGTTTTCTGGGTGGGTCAGTGGGTCGTGGGTCAACAGCATGTGACCCACCACCCGCCATGACCCACTGTGACCCACCACCCACCGTGACCCACTGCGACCCACCACCCACCATGACCCACTGTGACCCACCACCCACCGTGACCCACTGCGACCCACCACCCACCATGACCCACTGCGACCTACCACCCACCGAGACCCACTTTTACCCACCGACTCAGTATGATCTACCGACCCTCTCTGCTCACTGCATTGTAGACAGTATCTTCTGAGGACTGGAAAATTTGTCTCCGTTTTACTTTCAAGACTTTCATATCCCTTTCTTTCTTACTTGTTTCTGTCTACCTACCTGAGGTGAGTAAATCTAACCAAGTGAAAAAAGAACTTCAGGCACTTTTCGATATTGATACTTTTAATAGTAATAATAGCAATAGGACTTATACTATTACTTGGCTTTCGAGACCTGTAAGTTTTTAGAGCTAACTACAGGAAAAAATACATTTTTGAATCACTGTAATATATAAATTATTATAAAAAAAAATTGAATGTAACTATGTGTGCCTGATCATCACGGACAAATTGCAAAGTGAAATGAAATTACTTTTGGTATATAGTTAGGCCTTAATCCAAATTGGGATGTTATATTGCTTTTATTATAATGCATAATATCCTAAGGAGGTAGTGAGGATTCGAATTTTTGCGGGGAAAAAAATTAGTATCTCGCAAACCGTTAAACTTACGAAGATGAAATTCAGTGTATTAACTCTTTATTGAAAATAAACAGTGTGTGCCCTAGGAATTTTAAAATTCTCCTTTATGTGGGGGGGGGGCACTTTCTATATATGGAAAATTGGTAGTGAGTTGGTTTTAGGGATGCGCACGAGACAGGATTTGTGGCTGTCTCGTCTCGAAAATGTGCTGTAAAAGTTATGTCTCGACTCGAAAAATGTATATTTCTCTATTGGAAGAGCCATGTCTCGACTCGAATTTTGTCAGGAAATTCCTGTCTCGACTCGTCTCGTGCGCATCCCTAGTTGGTTTGTAAAAATGATCGAAATCGATCGATGTTATTTAAGAAAAAAAAATAGAAACAAAAAATACAGTGCTTGGTTTCATATATCCATTGCTTTCTGCTATAATAATTGCTGAAGTTTATGTTTATTATATGGAGCGCTTACAGCACAGGACAATCAACCCATAAAGTTTTGAGAAAAATAGGCATAAAATTTGTACTGTAAGCTTAATTACACGGAAATTTTAAGTTTGGATTGTACGCATAATTGTATGGAAAATTTTACACTTTTTCTTCCTTTACGTTGGTCTACTTACTTTAATTTGGAACTTTGAAATTTCATCCTTTTTTCCACTGAAAAGTATTGATAATTCAACAAGGAAATAATTATACTATGATAATTTAATTGAAATTCATCGTAATTTGGCACATGGCAAACAGCAGTGTGATAATTGAAGTTGAAGAAGGAGGGAAATTCCCATTCACCTCTGAACACTTTCCAGGAACCTCGTTCCCTTTCGCTTTCTAGACGGGGAGGGAACTTGGTAATGGTATCAAACCTTCATGTGTAATTACAAAAATTAAATTTATGAACAAATAAGAAATCATCAGTTTATCAGGCTTTAATTGATAATTTATTCACAAGATTCCCTATCGAAGGCTGGTAGATGAAGTTTCTGTTCTACATGGGTCGACATTGCCAACTGACATGGTCGATATGGAAAAGATGTTGTATGGTGATAGAGAGATGATATTTTTTGCTGAGTATTTCAAACCTGACCAAGAAAAATCGTTATCAGACTTAAGTCTAACAAGCAGATTGTCGATGAGAAGTTGCAGAAATCGGGTAGAAATATTATCAATTTCCACGACAGAGTGCGAACGTTGATTTCCCCTTATGAATTTACAGATAACTGATATTAGAAATACACTAAGTGCTCAAACATTGTCTAACTTGTTGCTCATTAATGTTAATGGCCCACAGCTAGACAAGCTCAAAGTAGACGAGCTAGTTATTTCTTGGCTGAAGGATGGACATTATTCCACTGCGGATGATTTACCGCCAAAAAGTTACCAACAGGAAATAAATCTGATTTCAGATTTGTTTTAAGGTGGAAAATTACCAGTTACGGAAAATGTTTACTTGTATTACTAATGGCTTATTTGTGTTATTCAACTTTATACCTAATTTTTAGTAAGTCTCTTCTTTGCTTTAGGTAAACTACTTTGAATAAATATTCATAACAATTGCAATTATGCATATTTGTAACTTGAATTTAACGTGGTGTTATTACACAAATTACAATTATGAGCATACTTTATGGAGACGCTCTCACAGAGGGTATCCGAGCACCTTTATACCCTATGAACAACTGATTTTTCAAGTCTTTTGTGAGAAAAATACTGTGAACTGAGAAACCACAATCTTTTCCATATTGTACAGGGATATTTTCCTGCGAATAGAAGTTTCTTGTGGAATGCGTTCAGAAATTAACACTTGAAAGAATACTCTCTTGGTACAAGTATATTTTAGGCACACACTAATTTCCCCCCACCTCGAACTGATTCAATTTCCTCACTGACAAACACTTTACCAGTTTATATCGTAAAGGTCAGATCCACTGTTATTGTAACAGAGTGGTGCTTGAGCGATTGACTAGAAATTTAAACTCCGATTAGTGACAATTTCACAGTCTTGTTTTATTACAACTGTAAACTCTTTAGTCAGTTCAGAAGAGGCCGTGGATCGTGTTCAGAGTTGATGACGATGGATTTTGGTGAGTCAGAGTAGGTCAAAGTGGATGAGAGTGGTTTATGGTGGGTGGTGGGTCAGAGTGGGTCACCGTCGGTGGTGGGTCACGGAGGGTGGTGGGACAGAGTGGGTCACCGTGAGTGGTGGGACAGAGTGGGTCACCGTGGGTGGTGGGTCATGGTGGGTCACAGTGGGTCATGGTGGGTGGTGGGTCGTGGGTCACCGTGGGTCACGGTGGGTGGTGGGTCAGTGGGTCGTGGGTCAAGTTTTCATTGACCCACGCCAACTCTGGTGTACATCAGAGAACCTGTACAATACTGTACAACTTAAGATACTGCACTACTCACACAATAAATAACTAAACATGAATAACAAACTAATATCAACATGGTTACCAGTATTAGACTATTTCTTTTTGCTTTTTTATGTTTAAATTTCTATTCGAAATTAAGATTCATTATCCGCAAAGCAACTTTCACTTCTATTTAAAAAATGTAAAGCGGTTAAGGGTGAGTAAAGTTTAGGTATCACGCTGACCCAATTGTCGCTGCGCCTTCAAAAACTACCATATGAAGTTCTTACTCAAATTGGGATATTTTTTACAGATATATAAGCGGTTTGAAGTAGAGTACATCTCTTATGTAATATAGTTCATTTATTGGGTAATCACGTCATAAAACAAAACCCGCAATGTGATGCTGCGGTTAAGAAAAAATGCTTAATTTCCGCTAAGTGTTCCCAAGACAAGTACCTGATTTTATGTTTTGATATCAATAATGAGCGTCCAGTAGATGCACATTATCTGATTTTTGCCCTGCCTCCTAACAAACAATGCATTTGTTTACAGTTTAAAATTTTATACATAGCAGTTTTTAAGGGCACAGCGATAATATGTCTGATGCAAAGGGTTCTTTGATTTATTTCAAGCTTTGTAGTACGTAACCCGCTGCCTGTAGGTTTCTGAGGTTATCCCTTACCTTACTCAATGCTCATTCTCCCAATTCTTCAATTATTCATTCCCAGTATTCTTAAATTTATCAAATGTTAATTGACCTTCTGCAGCCTACAGGGTTTGTGTGTGATTTCAATTTACTAATTTCTTCGTAAAATTGATAATGTTCGCGGTTAAATGAAAAAGAAAGCAGAAATAAATGAAATAACGTAAACGATCGTCTTTCATTTAATTTTTATTTTTTCTATCCCAGACTGGCCTAAAGGGTATTTATTTTGTTTGTGCTACATCCAATAATTTAGAGATTCGATTGTGTATAGTTCTGGGAACCGAAACCTTGCACAATGTAACATTTCACACACACTAATTAACAAGTCAAAATCTACCATTATGTCTAGTTTTGTTCCTTTCGGTTGAGTTTAGTGTATGGATTTTTGTTTTGGAATACATGACGCGAAGTTTAATTATCTATAACTGAGAAACTCTAAGTCTCCATAACATAATATTTCATAAGCTTATATAGCTGGTCGAAGTTAACATCATAGTAAATTTGATCCTGATCGAATCATTTACATACAAATGATTTTTTTTTTTTTGTTGTTGTTGTTCTTGAAAATACGATGCAAAATTTTCCCCGCCCATTTAAGTACGAAGAATTATCAATCGTTTTAGATTTATCAAAAGGTGTCAAATTTATTTGAAAGTAGTGCTGTAGCTACAAGAATACATCAGGAATCCTTACGACAAAAAAAAAAACCTGCCAAGCTACTTCTATCTCAATTATATGATCAACAAGAAACCATTTTTAAATATTTAATTGTTCTCTATATTTGTGTTTTTCTTTATAGTCTTCATTGCCATATAACTAAAACATCTTTTAATTCAGTAACTCATTATTAAAATAAATTTGATATGAAACGTTCTCTAACCCTCTTAACAATCAATTTAAAACAAGTGACAACTGACAAAGGACCATTCCGATTTTGTGAATTCAATTGCTGAAAATGATTGCTGGTACTGGATTCAGCACCAAAAGAAACAGACAAAAAGATGGTGCATAGTTTCAGACCGTATACAGGGTGGGAGATAAATGAGGGCAAAGTGCGAAGATAGAACGTAGAAAATGTTTAGAAATGCCATGTTAATTTTGAAAGAGTAGAGGGATGGAGGTCAAATGTTAGATATGAGGAATGCATGTAGAGTTCCACTGAATAGGCGTAATGTGAACAATATTAACTGTCAATTGTACGTAAGTGGTTGTAAGAAGAGTCATCAGTGTTACAACCGGCACGTTTTGTTGGAGGGGATCATTAACATATCAAAACCCTGAATGAAACAGGTGTATTTGTGCAAGGTACTACGCCAGCATTCATCCAGTGGAACTACTTCTCATTTCGTTGCACGTTGCAAACATTCTTCTTGGTGTACCAGGATTATTCGATTCTACCTCTTTCTACCCTTCGTGCATACGTGCTCATGGATAGTACTTCAGGGTCTGTAGTTCCTCATTCACGTCACCTTTACGACAGTATTGATATATTGCCATAGCGTGGAACGCCTCCTGCTACAGAGGTCTCAAACTGTATTGGCCACTATTGATTTCAATAGACGGTATGTGTCAAGAACCATATGTCACATGATCCATTTCCCGTATACTTTTTTTTTGTGCTAAGTCCAATACGGCGTGTTTTTTTAGATGTCTCTATTGATTCACATTACGCCTATTCAGTGGAATTCTACATGCATTCCTCATATCTAACATTTGACCTCAATCTCTCTACTCGTTTCAAAATAAGCATGGCATTTCTAGACATTTCCTACGTTCTATCTTCGTACTTTGCTCTCATTTATCTCCCATCCTGTATACGGTCTGCCACGAAACACCCTCTCTTTTGTTTCTTTTGATGCTGAATCCAATGTTAGCAATCATTTTCAGCAATTGAATTCATCAAATCGGAATGGTCCCTTGTGAGAATATAACTTTACAGCAGTTTAATAATAATAATAATAATAATAATAATAATAATAATAATAATAATAATAATAATAATAATAATAATAATAATGTTAATGTTACTCGACTCAATAATTTTAAAAAATAATTTGTTTGAATAATACGCTATATCAGTTACTCACTTGATTTCTTTATATCTTAGCCAGCATTACGACCATTAAAAAGTGTCATTGTTCAATGGGACTTTCAGAAATGTGACAGTGTTTCACAGATAGAAGATGCATTCAAAAATTAAGTTCCGATAGACTGTAAAACAAAAGACGAACATCAGACAAAAATGATTATTGTGGAGTTATAGCACGGCCAAGAAGAGAGGGTCTCTGACGTTTCTTACCACATGCGGTGGGATATTGCAGCCCCTACTTTGATACCAGTGTTACCAACCACGATCACTCTGTCGTATACCATTAATTAAATTGCCACTACAGTTGCACCGAAAAAAACCTTGACACGCGTGTAGTGGCAATGTCACTGCGAGCTGTCAGAGACGTTCTCTTACTGGACGCGCTATGATAGACAACCAACCTTTTACTAAATGTATCATTCTTGCTGAGGGATTTTTCGTAGTGTGTCACCAGTTTTTGTAAATATGTCAAAGAATTATGTTGCCAAAGACTAGAACTAAGATATCACAACCCTCTGAAACTCATCTGCTCTATCAAAACGCTGTTCAACCAGAAATCGCTTCAGAGAGAAACAGCTGGAAGTCTCTGAGTACGAGGTCGGGGTTGTAGAGAATGGTCAAAGGTAACCCAACAAGCGTAAATTTGACACTACGGTGTTAGTTTTGCACATTGGTGTAAACTGTTGTAAATTCTCTGTCTGTACCATCCTTTGATCATACATTCACTCATGACGTCCTGCCCATACACTTCAAACAATTGCCGTAGGATCTTTGATGCCCACAGTTTCTTATCGTGGAGAAACTTGATTACCAAGTGTATTTAGCACTCGGCAAGGGGCTGTATGTGCGCAGCCATGTTCAGCGTACCACAGTTCTCTCACTACTGACTCCACACAACTCGATCATACCAATTTATACCTACGTGTTTATGGTGGTGGTCGTGGATGAGAAAATGTGTATCGGACTCTCTGATCAAAACATTGATTATTAATGTTCAGAAGTGTTCGAGTTTGGGTATGGAGCAAACCAGAAGAGCTCTTGAAGATGATGGTTATTAAACTACTCCTGAACAGCTTGGTATGTGTACTGACGCGTTATCATTTGAAAACTGCACCGTTGTTGGGGAACATCTGCATCATACAAGCCTGTAGCCATGATGCTAAAATAGAAAGGGAGGCTACCTAATTTTAGGGGAAGCTCACTTGAATTTACCTTAAATTCTTAATACATACATATCAGAAGTAAGAACTAAAAATTGCAGAGGGAAGAGGATTGTTTAAGTGCAAAAATGATATCATAGGATGACCTGATAATCTAAAATGTCGAGAAGATCATTGGTAGTTATCAGTTCTACGAGAGTTATAATAGAACCAACGGAAAAGATGAAACTGCTGCAAACGCCAACACGGAGGTACTCCAATTTATACACCTCTTTAGGCATACGCCGTCATACGTGTAGTCGACCTGTTGTTGGGACGACGGAGAAAGATAACACATTGAACCGTCATCATCAGTAAGCAAGTGTTATATTCTCTGCACGACTATACAACATAGTATGAAGAAATACATGCTAGGAACTGCAGTAAACATAGCAAAAGAACTTTGACAGGATTAATGGATATTCGTAAAGCATAAAGGCAATGGGCACGATATGTTCTGTGAAAAAAATATAATCAACAGAAAAAAGTAGTCCATAACATGATATCAAGAGACTGATGTTGTCACGGGTCACACTGTGTCGCTTGAGTCTCTTGCATCATGACTGAGTTAATTTGGCCTGTGCCTTGTTTTTCAGACCTGTCGATCCGAATAAACTCGATTATCCGATAGCAGCCGAAGTATTAGCTCTACAGATACTCAGCTTATTTAATTTCCTGTGTGGCATTTCAATAATCAAGGTAAAATGTCCCGAAGATTTCAAATATAATTTTATGCTTATTCGTTTCCTCACAGTAGTTTTGAACAGTGACTATACAAAAGAAGAGAGAGAGAGACTTAACAGAACATACTTTTGTCTTAATGGCATCTCTTATTCTACACAAGTTTTACAGAGTTGCTCGATTAACTGTTGACGATATTTCATAACAAAAACAACATGCATATTTCGTTTTCTGTTATTCTCACTCCTTTATACTCTGATAGACCTTGAAGTTATCTTTCAATGCAATGGTTTGATACATAAAAAATTCACAAGAGTGAATAATATAGCTTTAATGAGAAGTGAAAAAGAGCCCTGTTGGTTGGAATTACATTAGCAGTTATATACACATATTCCATATGAATGATAATGTTTCGTCTTCTTCGAGTCACGAAACACTGGACAAGTACTTCTCTTAGTTAGGTCACAAACTTCACGAACCATTCCATCTTTACAAGGGACCAGAAGCTGTTGTAATGGAGTCAGAAGGTAGTGTGGAGAAAGATTAAAAAGAATTGCCCAAGGTAGAGATATTGAGATGAGTTGAAGAAGTCTTCATCTAGCAGTGGATTGATAAAAATTGTTGTTATTATTATATTATTACGAGTATTATAGTTATTATTTCAGTCCATACATCATCATGTAATGCAGTACTAAAAAGGGGCAAGGTGACTCCCAACCAATCAACCAGTCTTTTTCAAGTAATTGGATACTATCTCTGACAATTTTGTTATTTTTCTTTGGGAGTATTGTTGTTCTAATTTATTTTACTGTTTTTATGTGTACGTTGAATTTAATTTTATTCAATTGTGCTTTCTTTTTTTAAAAAAAAAAAGTTAAAATTGTTTCCTTTTATGGGTTTACCTGCTCATTAAATCTTTTATTGTAGTTGACAATTCGTTTTCAGAATCATCAGTGTGTGAATATAGAAAAGAAAATGAATAATATGTTTACATTTGTGAGAGTTTATCGTTTGTAGTCAAACGTAAATGAGCACAAGTAAGAAAAATGATTTTGTTGCCAAGTTAAAATTTATTGATATGGAATATTTTTGACATTTTTAATTTCTCTTTTTATTCGCGTCAGTGACGTTGGATCTTGAAATCTAAAATGATTGGTTGAATGCAATAATTAGCTGTTTTCATCTTTTGAAAATTAGGTATCAGAAATAAGAGAAAAATTACATTTTTTATGTAATTTCTTTATAACTCTCGATATTAAAAAAAAACTTAATCTGAAATTCCCAGAAGTGCTCTTACAAGGTTCTATTCACGTTATTGGAAATTCAGGAAAACTAACAAACCCTGAATAAAAATATGATGAGATTTGTACAAGTTACTCATACATTGCTTTTAAACAACAGTCAACAAAAGAATTATTGATGCAACTCAGAAATGTAACGGTAAATAGACATTAATGATAAGAATTTTAAAGATGAATAAATGCATTTTTTTATTTAATTAAAATTATTAATTTTTACAGCTTCGTTTTTGAGTAAAACAGTTTCAATTCAAGCTCTCGAATAAAGTTGTACAGTGATCAAAGTTGCAGTATATACATATATACAACCAAAATACTAGCCCTTTTTTGCCAGGAATGAAAATTAGGTATCAGAAATAAGAGAAAAATTACATTTTTTATGTAATTTCTTTATAACTCTCGATATTAAAAAAAAACTTAATCTGAAATTCTCAGAAGTGCTCTTACAAGGTTCTATTCACGTTATTGGAAATTCAGGAAAACTAACAAACCCTGAATAAAAATATGATGAGATTTGTACAAGTTACTCATACATTGCTTTTAAACAACAGTCAACAAAAGAATTATTGATGCAACTCAGAAATGTAACGGTAAATAGACATTAATGATAAGAATTTTAAAGATGAATAAATGCATTTTTTATTTAATTAAAATTATTAATTCTTACAGCTTCGTTTTTGAGTAAAACAGTTTCAATTCAAGTTCTCGAATAAAGTTGTACAGTGATCAAAGTTGCAGTATATACATATATACAACCAAAATACTAGCCCTCTTTTGCCAGGATAAATAAAACTATTTATTTCTATATATTATACGAACCACACTCGCTACCAATTTCAGAAGTTTGGGAGTTATAACTTGTTAGAGGAGCGTAAGAAATTCCTGGAAAATTTTAAATCACTCTACTAGAGAGACAGAAAAAGTCACCTTTTTGGGAACAGTTAGATTTTTATACAAAAAGCCGGTTTTTAGGGAGAAAGAAACAAAAGTTGTACTTGAACAAGAGTCAAAATATATAATATATATTGTTTTCGCATGTTTTGTAGACTGATAAACTTTATGGTAACTTGGTGTCCTAGCTTTAGTTAAGCTACTCGTATCTAAATAAACTACTGGGATAAAGAAAAAAATTAAAAATACAACTAACTTAAAAATAACGACTTCAATAACACGCTAAGATAATTTATTTTTTATGAAAAAAATATTAACCGACTCCAACAAAAGCGCAAGAAAGTAGAATATAATAAAAACACTAACAGCAGAAAATAATTCCTTAGAATCATTGCCGGAGCGCGGCGACGCGACGTCCCTGGGTGCCGAAGTAAAGTGGTGCAAAATTCGGGAGGAAATAAAAGAGAAGGAGGAAAGAAAAAAGAAAGGGAAAATTACTTGGAATGTTACCAGTATGTACTTAAATCCTCTTCTTGCTTTAGGAAGTTGTCCTATAATGTCACACATATTAGGAAAATGCATGTGCACATATATAAAATGGAAGGAAAAAAGTAATAAAAAGTGCTCAAAATCAAGGAAAACCAGAGTTTATTTTTGCAAATTTTCTTACACTTCTCGCCAACCATGGTGACGCTTTGCGGTTGGTCTGTTGATCTCGCTCATATGTGCGGGGAGTGCCTTAGTATACTCTCGCCCCGGGCGCTGACTTTCCACGGCACGGTCCTTGTTAGAATTATTTTTAAAAACTTGAAGTATGTGGTAATCCAAACAAATTAACGCTTCATTAATTTTTCACCCAAATTAATCTTGTATTAGTTGATTGGCATTGGACAGGATTCAAAAACTTTTATAGATAATAGTAATTTATTATTTTTTGCTCCGAAGCGCTTTGTTATTATTATTATTATTATTATTATTATTATTATTATTATTATTATTATTATTATTATTATTATTATTATTATTATTATTATTATTATTATAGACAGCCTGAAGACAACCTGAAGAAAGTAAAATGTTCAAACAATGAGAGTCATATTCACATATGCACAACATGTTACATCTCTCTTTTTGTTCGATGATCATTTATTTTATTTTTATATAAAGAAGAAATTCATTTGCCAACGACGAGATTTGATCCCCTTTAGTACTAGATGAAACCCATGTTTGTTGTCACCAAAATTACTTTTTAGACCAAAGCCTACATTAAAGAAAGAAAGAAACGTGTTACCTCTTTCTCTTAATTAAACACTGAAGCTTGTAATATATATATATTTTTAATTCTAAAAGTGGACGCAATTATTATTATTATTTTCTACTTTTAGCGCTTTTGTTTAACAGTCAATCCATTCTGTGATCAAGCATGTCCATTTCCAAAAAATATTATTTTCTCATGAATGATTATACTATATCAGGGTATTTCAAAACCACAATTAATTATTTTTTAAAACATCTCGTAGCGACGCAGCTCCTGCTGCCATTTTGCGTTTTCTCGATTTTAAGCCTTTACGTTGTTTTGAATATCTCAGCATCTATTTGTGCTAGCAAATTGAAAATTGCTGGGTGTGTCCAACTTGTGAAGAGCTAAAACTTTGTTCTCTTAACATTTTTGCCTAAAACCCCTTGAAAGGGGTGAAATCAGGGCTTACAGTAGCAACATTTTTGGACATTGAAGACATGTTTGGGAAGAGGAAGCAACTGACATAGAGGTCTGAATTTTTGTATGCATGTAGTCCGGGATCATACATTTATACTCAAAAATTTGCAGACCTGTAGCTGCTCCCAAAAGCCTGAAAAAAATCGTAAAATTGGGGAATTATGCCAATTTGGCATATTTCACTGTCCAATATCTCCAATGGGAGTGGATAATAAAAGTGAAATTTTGGGATTAGTTACTCCTTTAGTATACCATAACACACAAGAAAGCGTGTTTTGTGTTTTTGAGCAGAAGGGGTCAAAATATTAAGGAATGACGTCATATTCTAGGAGATGTTTTGTTCACAAATTCAACTGGAAATTCGTTGTTGTGACGTAAATTAAGGTACGATGAATGGGTAGTCCAGTTAAGACTCCCAAGCTCTTTTTTTCCTTTATTTGTGACTCACTGTCTTAACGCACACAGCAGGACTGATGAAGAATGCCGCTATCAGCAGAAGGCGAGAAAAGTCGTGCTTAGCAAGAAAAAGTCCGTGAGTACTCATTTCTCTTTCTGCTTGCAATCTCAATGATATTCAATTCTGCTTATTGTTGCTTTAACTGTCAACAAATGCAGGAGACTGTTGTCCTTTCGTTAAATTTACTTTCCCCAGTTACTGTTTATAGTGAGTGAGTGTTCAGTGACTGGGATATGTAGACCAAACGAAAGAACAACACTCTCCTGCATGATTTGACAGTTATAACAAACATAATCATGTTTGAATATCATTGATATAGCAAACAACAATGAGTACTTACGGATTTTTTTTATCAAGTTAGCATTTTGACTTTCCTCGCCTTCTGCTGAAAGCGGCATTCTTCACCAGTGCTGCTGTTGGTGATACGACAGTGAGTCACAACTAAAGGAAAGAAAGGAATTTGGGAGCCTTGACTGGACTAGCCATTCATCCTACCTTATTTTACGTCACAACAACGAATTTCCAGTTGAATTTGTGAACAAAACATCTCCTAGAGTATGACGTCATTCCTTAATATTTTGACCCCTTCTGCTCAAAAACACAAAACACGCTTTGTTGTGTGTTATTGTATACTAAAGGAGTAACTAATCCCAAAATTGCACTTTTATTATCCAGGCCCATTGGATATATTGGACAGTGAAATATGCCAAATTGGAATAATTCCCCAATTTTACGATCTTTTTTCAGGTTTTTGGGAGCAGCTACAGGTTTGTAAATTTTTGAGTATAAATGTATGACCCCGGACTACATGCATACACAATTCAGACCTCTACGTTAGTTGCTTCCTCTTCCCACATATCTTCAATGTCCAAAAATGTTGCTCACTCCTTCCAAGGAGTTCTAGGCAAAAAATGTTAAGAGAACAAGGTTTTAGCTTTGCACAAGTTGAACACACCTAGCAATTTTTAATTTGCTAGGGCAAATACATGTTGAGATATTCAAAACAACGTAAACGCCTGAAATCTAGAAAACGCAAAATGGAGGCAGACGCTGCGTTGCTACGAGATGTTTTAAAACATAATTAATTGTGGTTTTGAAGCAGAGTTGGAGAAAATACAGTTTTTTTTTTTTTTAAAAAAAAAGATCAAAACATGCGTTTAAAACATGAAAAAGATATTCAAACAGACACAAAAAAAACTTGTTTTAAACATTCTGAACTGTTTAAAAAGTGATTTTAAACATATTTCAAAATCGTGTAATAACTTATTTATTAAGACTTTTTTGCTCTTACAACCTATCTTTTCATTTATTTTATTCTCGTTAAGACTGCACTGTGTTGCTTACAGAATATTTCAGTATAGGTTAGTAATTCTCAACTTATTTCATATCACGACCCCTTTTATTACACCCTCTTGCCAGTGACTCTGTTAAATACTTCCTTGGTTGTAATAAGCTTTTTAGGTAGATTTTAAAAACTGCCTACTATAGAGATTTCACATGATCTATCAATATATATGGCAAAGCAAAAGTCCTCACCATCCTTGTGTATTAAGAACGGGTTGAGGGAGAAAGATGAAACTTGGAAGTCGTCTGACACATCAGATGATGCTACCAAGCATCATGGCGGACATCTTTGATTGCTATTCGAAATTTCAAATGCAAAGGGAGTCATGTCACATGTTTTAAGGCTAGAAGTTTACCAGAAATGCGATTGTGCGGTTATTTTAGTCCTAAAACAAGTCATTTCGGAGTTATTGCTTCTAAAAGTTTTCTAGTTTTATTTTATTTTATTTTTATTTTAGTTCAAGCACAACACAACAGGCTCTAGGCCCAATTTGACAACAAAATACATAATAATACAAAACAGTGAGATATACAAATAATTAAAAGAAATACACATTACAAAATAGACAATTTAAAAATACACATTTATATTGTCTTTAGCACATGTGCTCTTTATATGCCGTTTCCAAAACATGCCTGTTTAATTGTTCTTTTGTACACACTTTCCGACATGCTAAATATATCAATATTGAAGTCTTTTTCAACCTCATTGTGGAAAGTGCTTATCCTCCATATAGGAGATTTCCGAAGAATATTTGTTCTTGCCTTTCTTTGATAAAACGTAGATGTGTTTCCTATCCTCGTTCTGGTTGATGGGACTTGGAAACAAAGCAACGAACGCAGCTCAATAGAGTCAATCTTATCATGTATTAATTTATATAAAAATATTAGATCATTATATCTACTTCTTTCGTATAAAGTGGGTAGTTGATAATTTTCCAGTAACTCTCTGTAAGATTCATATTTCGGGTAAAGCCCAGTTTTCCTGTACGTTAGAAGTCTTAGGATTTTTTTTCTGTATTCCCTCAATCATATCACAGTATTTTATCATATTTGGTGTCCACACAACAGTAGCATATTCTAATTTTGACTGAACGTAAGTGAAGTACAATTTCATTAAAGTTAAATCATTACGAAACTCTTTACCTAGCCTCATGATAAAACCAAGGTTTCTATAAGCCTCGCTCGTTACTGTTTCCATATGATGCTTAAATGTTAAATTTTGATCAAAGAAAATTCCAAGATCTTTGATATACTTGGGAGAGCTTAATTTTGTCGCATCAATCGAATAACTACTCTTACGTGTAAAACGTAAGACGTTACATTTATTTACATTCATTTTAAATTTATTTTTATTACACCATTCCATAATGTTACTTAAGTCTTGTTGTACTTTCTCGCAATCATCAGTTGAATCTACCTTAATATATATTTTGAGATCATCTGCAAATAGAAGACAGTTAGCATGTTTAATTCTAGTCGGCAAATCATTCACTGCTAAGAGAAACAAAAGCGGTCCGAGATTTGAGCCCTGGGGAACCCCTGACAAAGCATTGAACTTTTCAGAAATGCACTCTTTATAAACAACTGATTGCCTACGATTACTTAAGTAGGAAGATATTAACTATTTGTACGCTTGAGAAAAGTGGAAAGAGTTTAGTTTGGCTAGTAAGATGTGATGATCCACTAGGTCGAAGGCTTTAGAAAAGTCAGTATAGATTACATCCACCTGATTACCTTTATCAATCTCCGTTGAGATGTAGTTAGTAATGATGGCCAGGTTCGTGGATGTTGATCTATATCGTACAAAGCCGTGTTGATAGGTCGATAGCACGGGTTTCACATGATTTAGAACACGTTGATAAATAATCTGTTCAAATACCTTTGAAAATGGTGGCAATACTGATATGGGTCTGAATTTACCTATATCTCTAGTTCCGTTGGCCTTCGGTATCGGACAGATTATGGTTTCTTTCCACTTTTCTGGAAAAATTATTGTCTTTACTGAGATATTCGCTATAATATGTATGGGATATTTAGGAATGTCCATACAACCTTTTAGTATATAAGGTGGTATGCCATCTGAACCACACGACGTTTTTGGCTTCAATTTTCTTATCGCTTCTTCTACTTCTTCCATTTTTATTTCATTGAGTACTAACAGATCTAATGTATCATATACAGGTTTGTCAGGAGTGTAATTTTGTATACTATATTTAGCACCGACATCTGAGTATACTGACCGAAAATAATTAGCAAACGCATTAGCAATATCGTTGTTGTTTTTTTAATTCCTGACCATTAAAGGCAAGAAACCCAGTTGAAATATGTTTAGTTTTACTTTTAATGTAGTTCCAGAAATAACAAGGATCCGTGCCTATTTTATTTTCCGTTTCTAATATGAACGTTCTAAGAGCTTGCGATATTTCTAGTTTTATTTCCCTGCGCATTTTGCAAAACTCCTCTCTGTGAAATGAAATATTTCCCTTTCCAATTTTCCACTTTTCGTGATGGTATGATTTTGCTTTAAGTTTTTTAATGATACTAGCCGTAAACCAACACGGATAATTTTGGTTAGTGAGTTTCTTAGGAGGAACGCTTGCACCTAAAACGTTACGGAGTATTTCGTAAAATTTATCTACTACAACATCAACATCATTTGAAAGCTTAAGACAGTCCCGATTCACATTTGATAAATCATTATACATTTTTAAGAAGTTAGCCCTTCTAAAATTGTAACCCTGGAAGTAATTTTGGGATTTCATTTTTGGTGATCGTTTATATGACCATAAGATTACCAGTGCTGGATGATGGCGATCTTCAGACACCAATGACATTTCCGCTCTTTCAACATCCACTCCTTCTATGCTAGATATTACTAAATCTAATGTACGATTATTTTCGTTTCCAACATTGTTATATGTACTTAGACCAAACAAGCTCATGAAATTATACAAACTTTTACAAGTACCAGTTGAATGCTCAAAAGAAAATTCCACTCCTGTTATTTCTGGAATATTAAAATCTCCAATACACAAAACAGCACTTCCCACAGAAATGTTGCCCTCAATGAATTGAAAAAAGTTTTCGTAAACAGCCATGTTTGAATCAGGTGGTATATAAACAGCACATACGTATACATTTGATGACCCGATTGTTATCTTTGCTATTACACATTCAAATCCCCTATCATATGAAGCAATATTATAAACAGAGTGCACGTGCAGCCCAACTACAACAACTCCCCCTCCTTTAGCCCTCCCAGTCAGTTCAAGATTCCTATCTTGGCGAAATACGGTATATCTTGAATCAAAGAATTCCGCGTTGTGTATACCATCACAAAGCCCACTCTCAGTTATTATAATTAAATCGTAATTATTTGCTAATACATTTGTATAGAATTCAAATTGTTTGCTTCGTAGTCCATTCGCGTTCTGATAATATACAGAAAATTGTTTATTTTGAGCACTGCTTTTGTTATCAGATTTGCTGGGGGGATTAACAATGCAGCAAACTGAGTCATCCTTCTGTCAAGGTTGCCTCTTTCCCCTTCCCCGAGACACAGTTGATGCTCTTGTTTTTCTTGAAGGATGAGAACTAGAGGGTTGATTGTGGGGGGTAACTGGTTCACTCACCTGTGCTTCGGAATGACATTCCTTTGCCACTGTTGCCATCTCCGGATTCTGATCCTTTTGGACTCTATACACTTACTGCGGTATTCAGACACTTCACTATTATACAGACGCACTTCACTGTTATTCACACGCACTTCACTCTTCGCAGCCTTTAATTCATTTAGTGTGTACGGTTTGTTGTCTATGTAGAGTTTATCAAACCGAAGCCTAACGTTCTTTCCACGAGATTTCTCCTCCTTTAAAAACATGTTAAGTTCTCTTCGAGTCTCTCGACGGCTCTTGAAAAGTCTTCCGTTATAACAACAGGAGAACCTTTTGCACGAAATGCATTTTTTAGAATTATTGTTTTGGTCTTATACGAAGAAAGTTTAGCAATGATTGGAGAATTTTGACCCTTCCCTAGACGATGTGCCCTTTCAATATCATGCGAACTAAGTTCGATTCCCAATTGTTCATTGCAGAATGCTCTCACTAAGTTTTCAGATTCTTCCCACGTTTCATTGGGTTCTCGTCGTATATTACGGAATATAATGTTGTTTCGTCTCGAGTGATTTTCCAGTTTGTCGATAGTTTCCCTATTTATTGCGATCTTCTGCCTTAGCATTGTCCTTCCGTAAGTTAGTTACTTCCTCCACTACATTCTCCATCTGCTTCTTGAAATCTCCTACCTCGTCATACAGTCCTGTAATTTTCTTATCCATTTCTTCTAATTTCTTGAATAAGTCGTCCGTTGAATAAGGCCCAGGGTTTGTCTCAAGGCCGCTAATTATTAGGAGAATCGCTACTACCGTAGTTACACTTGTTGTCACACCAAACGCACCATCATAGCACGGACCAGTTTCTAGTTTGCAACCCTTCCCACGAGCGAGGGGCTAAGCTTGCTTTTCGTGGAGGCGGGTGAGATTTTTGTTAGAAAATTTGATTACTATTTCAGAACACTGATGCTAATAAAATTATTTTAAAGTAATAAATTTTCGAAAAGTCATGTTTGAAGCACACTTCATGTTGTGCTAACTTCAGGATATTTTCTGCGTGCCTGTGTAATTGGTTGTTTTTGAGTCAATAATTTATTGAAGAAAGGTAATATTTGGGGTGTTCAGAGCACAATGGATTCAAATCCATTTTCAATAAAGTTCAGTTTTGCTCAGCAAATGAATTCTATTTCAAAACGTAATATCTTCGCAGTGAAGAGTTCAATACAAATGTAACTAAAACCATGCAAAAGGGCGTAGAAAAGTTTCATATGACAGCCGCTAGACAGGGGCGTCAGTGGGACACGAGGGCAACCGCCCCCAACCCACTCTGGATTTCAGATTTTGGGGACAATAAGGCAGTTTTAAAAATCTTTTGATAAGCAAAGTCCAACAGAACAAGCTTGAGGTCCTTACACCGAATAAATACGGAGAACATACAGATGATTAAAACTGAAAAGTTGCTTAGGACCAATTTCTAGAGTTTTAAGCAGACCCGAAACTCGAAAGTAGAGTCACCTTTGGATTCCTTGGGCCAAAAAATATACAAGAGAACAATATTGTTAGAAATCAAAAGATTTACACTTTAGAGGAATGAAAACCTTTTTATTCCCAGCTATTCACTTTTATTTCCACAAAAACGTAACACCAGAAAATAGCTTCTAAAGCTCCATGCGGCCACACTTTCTAGTCCTTCTTCTTCTTCTAGCAGCTGAACAGCAAACAAGGCACAATGTTGCCAGCTCCTATTCCCAACATCCTCCCACCTTGAGTCACGTAAGGGAACTAGTGACTCAACCATCCCATCATTAAAACTGTGGATTACAATACGTAAAAAGAGACAATCTTTAGGGAGGTTTCACAGCTCTTCCAGTTCTAGTAGTGATAATTTGAGATTCTTTTTCACCTTCACATTGATCAGTTCCACTTCTCGGTTCTCGTACCACCAGTCTTCTCTTAAGTACATTTTGTTCAACAGCTTCTTCTGACCTGATTTCCAAAGGGAAGATACGTTGAAGAGGTCTCACCATCATCCCCGCGCCGGTCTTTAGTCTCACCAGACGAACTTTTCCATCACGGCCAGGTATAAGTTCCACAACACGTGCTAGGGGCCATTTCAACCGCTTTAAGTTGTCGTTTCCCACTAGAACAACCTCTCCTATTTCTATCTTCTTACAATTCACTCTGGTTCTCCAATGTTGAACCAACTGTCCCAAATATTCCTTTCGAAACCTACTGCGTAAAATCTTCCGTATATCCTGAATGTATTTCAATCTTCTTCGTAGACTCCCCGCTTCTATGACATCAATGTCAGGTACTCCAATTTCGGCATTCTGTTGTAGGAACATTAGAGGAGTTAAAGGCACAAAATCAGAACTTTCTTCAGAAACGTATGTCAAAGGACGGGAATTTATAACTGCTTCACAGTCACAAAGAATTGTGTTAAATTCTTCATAAGTCAGGGAAGCTCTTCCAAGTACTCTTCTCAACAACTGTTTCATTAGTCTAATCAGACGCTCCCACCAGCCGCCCCACCAAGGTGATGTGGGAGGAATAAATTTCCATTTGATACGCTTTGTAGTGGTGTACGCTTCTATCTTCTCCCACTCGAGTTTGTCTAATAAGCTCTCTGCACCGACAAAATTGGTACCATTATCACAGTAGATTACTGATGGACGTCCTCTTCTAGCGACGAATCTCCGCAACGCTTGAAGGAAATCGGCCGTTGACAATCCAGATACTAATTCTAGATGTACCGCTCTATACACTGCACATGTGAAGATACAAATCCATGCTTTCTTGCCATCTCTTAGTATTACTGGACCCGCCATATCCAATCCTGTGACTTCAAAGATTGCTGATTCCTTAACTCTATCTTCTGGTAAGGCCACGGGATAGGTCTCCATCTTCTTGGCGTTGTATCTTCTACAGACGACACACCTTCTAACAACGGAACGAACGCCTTGCCTTCCTCTTATAATCCAGTACCTTTCTCTGAGAAGACTCATCAGACCCTGCACTCCAACGTGACAAGATTCTACATGTTTGTCATGAATCAACCGCTTCACCACAGGATGTGCGTTTGGTAATACAACAGGATACCGAAACACTTCTGAATCTGAAAGCTCTACAATTTTCGTCTTCATCCTAATGATCTGATCTTTGTCTTCAAATGGGCATAATGACTTCAACTTTAGGTCTTCTACGCCGTCGAATGACTCTTTCTGAACGAGTTTAAGGACTGTTTTCTCAGCAGCTGTCACTTCTTCTACCGATAATTTTCCTTGTCTTCTCTTCTTTCCATTACGACAATTGAAGATGAATCTCTTGATCCAACCAACCATGCGGATTATCTGTTCATATTTTGAAAAACGGCGGTAGTACCAATCACGGTTTTCTTCTTTGGCATTAATTATTACAGATACAATGTTTTTTCTTCTTTCTTCTAAGATTATTTATTCTTCTGCTCCGGCCACTCTTCTATTGGTCGTCTTAACCAGTCTGGACCCTCCCACCATTTTGACGCAACTAACTGTTCAGGTGAACACCCTCGTGAGGGCAGATCAGCTGGATTCATGGTTCCTGGAACAAATCTCCAACACTCGTTGCCTGAATTGCTTAATCTTCTTATTTCTTGTATTCGATTCCATACAAAGGTATTCCATGGCATATCCCGCTTAATCCATGCTAAAACGGTGGTAGAATCTGTCCAGAAATAAATTGGTACATCCTCAACATCCAATGTTTCTCTCACTGTAGTAGCTAACATTGCACCAATTGTAGCTGCCAGTAATTCCAGTCGAGGAATGGTTAACTTCTTCATCGGAGCAACCCTGCATTTCGCCTGTATCAATTGCGCCTTCACTTGTCCTTTTTCTTCAGTTCTGAGAAAGACAGCCGTAGCATACGATCTCTCACTAGCATCGCAGAATGCATGTAGGCTCCAATTCTTACAATCTCCAGCAGCCCATCTTGGAAAGACAAGTCTCTTTAAATGAGGCAACTCTTTGATCCATTGTAGGAATTTCTTCTCAACTTCCTTTGGTACCGCTTCGTCCCAATTTACCTTCGATAACCATACTTGTTGTAAAAGAATTTTCGGGCTTAACGTTACTGGACACGTGACACCAATAGGACCAAATATTCTGTTAGCAAATGACAAAATTATTCTCTTCGTGACAACCGCAGGTTTTGTACCCTCAAAACATTCTGGTCGTAATTCCAACACATCTGAAACAGTTTCCCATTGTAGGCCAAGTACAGGAACTCTATTCTCTTCTAGTGTGTTTTCTAAAGAGGTATGCTCCAACCCTCGAAGTTCGAATTTCGCTTCTGCCATTAAGTTCGTGGCTTCTTCTCTAAGCTGACGAAGCTCATCTTCATTTTTGACACTAGTGACACAATTATCTACATAAAAACTATTCAATAACTTCAAAATGACTTCCTTAGCATAACTACTCTGACCCTCATTACACTTTTGTAGTGCTCGCCTAAGATGATGCTCTATTACGGCTCCCAACAGGAAAGGACTGCAACTCACGCCAAACACTACTCTTTTGTGACGATATATTTTTATACCACCTTCTTCATTTATCCAAAGAAATCGTAAATAGTCTCGGTCACTCTTACACAGGGAAATTTGTAGAAACGCCTTCTTTATGTCAGACACAACTCCCAACTTGTTCAATCTAAAACGTGTCAGAATCGCTGGAATAATTTCTATCAAATTGATTCCTTTCTCTAAACACTGATTTAAAGATGGATGATTTTTCTCCCTCGCTGAGGCATCAAATACTGGACGGATCTTCGTCGTACTACTAGTCATCTTAACGACATGACGATGAGGTAAGTAGTAGCCTTTCTTCTCTATCTCTTCCGCAGGAACTTCCTCTACGATGTCTTCATCTTCCCACTCTTTCAGAACCTTCTCGTACATTTCGTAGTAGTTTTCAGCCTTCAATCTAGCAACTACATTCTTCAGTCTTCTTTTACAGGTATCTATGTTGTTGGGGAGAGGTGGATGTTCCATTAGCCAAGGCATTTTTACTTCATACCTCCCGTCAGCGTTAATGGTCGTTGTCTGGTTAAAATATTCCATTACTTCCTGTTGCGCTTCCATTTTCGTTTTCTTTTCCGCTGGATCGGTTATGCCTAAAACATCCAGTTTCCACAAGTCTGAAACAGGTGTTGATTTGCAAAACATCGTTGTGACTTGCATTGTAGAAAACCTAACAGAATCCTTCCTGTTTATTTTTCCCATTAAAATCCAGCCAAGCAATGTCTCCATAGCAATCAGGCCAACTTTCAAAGCAATTCTCTTACCTGTGAAAAGTTTACCGGCAGTGTCCGCTCCTATTAAAATTGCGATTGGGCCAGGTTGATTATCGGATATTTCTATACCCATTTCCCGTAACTCTGATAACCAAGGACCATCTATGATTGATGTAACACTATTACAAATAACATCCTGATTCAGTGCTTCAAAATTACATGCATAATCACCATTGAGGTTGGTTAGCCTAACTCGAAAACAGTCATGTTCACATGGTTCTGAAAATACTCCTCCAAAAAGAGCGTGCGCTACAGTTTCTTTTCGTAATACTTCATAGTTCATTTCCTGCGCTAAGCTAGTACAGATATAAGATCGCTGTGAACCAGTGTCTATAATCGCCCTGACGTCCTTTTCTGAATTCCGCCCTCTCACTTTTACTACCAATGTTTGTAAAAATGTTTCGGAATGTTCATTGTTTGTCAGTGTGTTTTCGATAACATGCTTCACATGAGTCTGTTTATCACCGTTACTTGACGCATTCTTAGATTTATTTCTGCCACTACACATAACACTAACGTGACGCGCCTTGCATGCACTACAAGTCAACTTAGCATAACATTTTGAACTCTTGTGCGAATTCTTAAGGCACCGAAAACAGCATCCCTTTCCCTTCAAAATGTTTATTTTTTCCTCGTATGTCCAATTACAGGCTTTTACACAGTTTTCACTTGCGTGCGATTGATCACAAAAAATGCACTTTGCACTATTTTTACAATTAACTAATTCAGCGGCAGTTGGTACAAAATCGGAACGATTACTGCGTTCTTTCCTTTTCTTTCCCACATTACTGGTGTCTTGTATATCAAACCCGGACACAGCAAGAGCTATTCTTTCTTCGTTTTCTACTTCTTTCCGCAAAAATGACATAAAGTCTTCCAAACGTTTTTCTAAAGTTGCGTCTGCACTGTTTGTACTGTCCCTCTGCCACGTACGCAATAGTTCAGCAGGTAAGCATGACTCCACAAGGGGATACAGCATGGCAGCACATTTATCTGTTGTGACACCTAAAGTACTTAAAGCGCGAAGTTGCGATTCCAACTTGTCATACAGGTCTATCAATTCTAGGTTACCATTGTTACTTAGATTATGAAACACTAGCTTTAAAAGTTCACGAACATATACCTCTACTAACATATCGTCACGTCCAAAACGCGCTTTCAAACCCTGAATAACCTTCGGGTAGTTATCTTCACACAGGGGAAAACTTTCTACGAACTGACGTGCACGTGTGTTCGGTACAATAGCTTGAATGAGATATTGGAATTTGTCTACATTAGGAATCCGTTTATTTTCGTCTATGCGCACAAACTGTGACCAAAACGGAAGCCAGTTTTTCAAATTACCATCAAATTTCTTAATTTCCACTTCTGGAAGTTTAAGGTTTCTTTCACTACTCGTGCTACCACTACTCTCGTTCGTTTTACACGCATGCAACGCAGCCTCAACCTTGTTTTTAATTTGGTAGAATTTTAAAGAATACTTATCTGCTTGCTCCGTTTCTTCTAGTAGCTCTTTCTCGCTCCAATTATCTTCTATTGCTGATGTCATTATCTTCTCATCTATCTCCTTCATTTTCATGTATTTCTCTTCTAACACTTGAAATGTACCACTAATATCACTTTCGTTTTTAAGTTCTGCACTACACAGTTCCGAACAGTTCGTATGCAACCTAGTGAATGCTGCTCTCAAGATTTTACGCTGTTTTTTCATTTCCTCCATGGTCTATTGTATCCTGTTACAGTCGCCAGATGTTAGAAATCAAAAGATTTACACTTTAGAGGAATGAAAACCTTTTTATTCCCAGCTATTCACTTTTATTTCCACAAAAACGTAACACCAGAAAATAGCTTCTACAAGCTCCATGCGGGCACACTTTCTAGTCCTTCTTCTTCTTCTAGCAGCTGAACAGCAAACAAGGCACAATGTTGCCAGCTCCTATTCCCAACAAATATAGACCTATAGCTCCTTAGCTATATAAACCATGCCAATGAAAATGGATTATAACTGATCAAACTCCGTATTTATTCGGTGTAAGGACTTCAAATTTTTAATGTTGGACTTTGCTCAGCAAAAGGTTTTTAAATTTGCATTGCTGCCCCCAAAATCTGAAATTCAGAGCAAGGGGCGGATGACCTCTAAACGAATCCCCTCCTCTCTAGTGGCTTATATAAAATTCTAGATTGCATGTTGTCATATAGTTTTCCATTCTTTCATCTCGGATTCGTAGCTGTGAAAATATGATGTTTTCAATTTGTGTATTCTTTTGGAACCACCCTTTATTTATTTAACGTAATTATGCATCATTGACTATAGCATTCGGAGCTGGACTTGTTAATCATTCCCATGCTGCAGCGTACACAATATAATGTTAATATCTTAAATTTATGAGCAAGGAGGGGGAAATTAGCCCTCCTTTTCCATTTCATCAACGCCTTTGTCTAGCGGTTGTCTTATGAAACTCTAGTCCACACCCTTTCACGTAGTTTCTGTTTCATTTATTTCGTACCCTTGGCTACGAAGATACTACGTTTTCTGAGCAAAAGTGAAAATAGACTTGGATCCCTTGTGTTCTGAACGCCCCATATCTAAAAATATTATATAAAAACTGAGTTGGAACCAAATTTATCCTCCAACCCAAGTTTGTTCGAAACGCATTAAATTTGTTTGTTTAGTTTGATTGATTACAGTCCTGCATCAGTAGCAAGGCTATATGAGCAAGGGCTTTTTATTTAAAGTGGGATCCGAACCTCTAATTTTGAAATTTCACGTCGGAATGCAGTCGAAATCTATACAGCAAATTCCGACGTCTCGTGCCTCTACCTTCAAAATATAATGTTAAAAGACCGAAAATTGGGCCCTGAAGAGTGGTGCGTACATACAGACAGACGAACAAATTGAGATCACATTTTCCCAGATACTGACGTCCAGCACTGATGTTACAATAAGCATCACGCTTGGTTAGTTATGCGGGTGCCTACCATACCTTACGCTTTCTCGCCTGGTCCCTTCATACAAGCTATGCCAAGGTGTAAAGTTTTCAAAAAAATTTAGAACTGAGGTGGGGAAAAGGACGAAATAAAATTTTCACAGAAAAATATATTGGTGATACAAAATTAATTATTACCTGAAGCTTCCAGTTGCATCTCAATCACATCACTGACGTTAGAATCATCGGAAGCAATTTTCGGGTCAACACTTTTCGCATTTTTTTCTCACAAGATTGCATTTTTCATAATGCTTCTTTATTCTTTGAGCTAAACCAACCATTTCTTTCTTACACGTTTTGCAACGAGCTCGTATGGTCGGTTTGTTATCTGATGGAGTTTGAGTTACTTTAATAAATTTGTTCCAAATGATGTCCTTTTGTTCTTCCCGTAAACCTCATGTTAAACGATTGCAAGTTGTACGGAGACTGAGAGCCAACATGTACTGTATCAACGAATGCCTGCGATATTTTAATTTCATAACCGCAATTTAGCAAATAATCTTTTGTTTGTTTTCTGAATACAACACAAAAATTTGTTTGCATGATAATTATTTTATTTATTTTTTGATATCAGTTCTACAAGTAGTCCAAGCTTCGACTACTACACTTTCTTTCAAGTTAACTAAGAAGCAATTAAACAATACAACATACGTTAAAAATAAGGAGGGGAAGAGACGAAATAAATTGTAGATCACCCCCACATGGACCTCCTGTAGCCACGAGAAATCAAAACATTCACATGGAAAGAAAAATAATCTTCTAAGTGGGGAGCACTATTGACAATTTTCTTTCTCTGGCAGATTTTTTTTATAAAAATAAAATAAAAATAAACATATATTTAAAAACAAGTCTTAAAACATGCACATGTTTAAAACAAAATGTTTAAAATATATACAAAATCTGTTTTAAGCAAAATCAATTGTTTAAAACAACTTTTAATCATTTGTTTTAAACATTTTGTTTTAAACAAAACAACCCTGTTTGGAATACCCTGATATAGTATAAACATTTATGAAAAAATTAGTTTTTTTTTTTTTTAAACAAAAGTGGAGCGGCAATTTTTCTGTTTTCTTGATCACTTTTCTCGACCCTTAAGTATGTTAATGTTGATTTTTAAACGTCATTTCATACATATACAATTTATACTCGTTTGCACTACCAGCAGCAATGACATTAACCCTGTAATGTATGAGAGATCACGTCCCTAGACGAACACACTACCCGGGAGAAGGGGAAGGGAGAAAAGCGATCTGGAACTTGTATTTTTGGTATCATCCCGGCATTTGACTGCCGTATATGAGGAAAAGGCAGGAAGAACATCGCTCAGAATCGGTGGCCTGAAAAGTTGTTACATTTTTGGATGAATACCACCACCAGAAATGGAACCCGAGACCACTCGCGCCAGAGGACTACGCTATGCCAAGCCAGAAATAGGATCGTACTCTTTTAGGCGTGCCGTCAGTTCTATTAGCTCATATACTAAATTATGGTTTAACAATAAATTGTCATAAATTCTCAAAGTATATGTAGATGGGGATGAGAATTGACAACTCATACGCGAAGGTTGTAATAAGATTTTATGTTTTAATACATAAATAAAACTCAACTATTTCAAATTGACAGAATAACGACTAGATCAGGTGGAAGGTAAAATAGGAAGAGAATGAGGAATTTAACTACAATGATAGGAATGAACGCTTGCCTTATTTATTAATCCTTGATGATATTGTAATCCTGAAGAATAAAGAGTAGACTATTTGGAATACTGTTCCACTTCCTGGCTGGAAACTGAAGAATCCACATGCAGTTCACGAATGAATTCTCATTTCGTCAAATCTGCCAGGGGCGATGAATGCAATTGTGAAGTGGTCTGATGACAATCGTTGGATAATGGCCTAGATTTCCACTATGGACTGTTTCTGCTGTGTTGAACCTTTGGCACCTCAGAATCCAGGTAGGCCTGAAAATGGTTTCTGTCTCCAATTGAATCTCGGTTGTCCTCCTTGTTCTTGTCACGTATTCGGTTGCTTGACTACGTCTACCTCTTGTAACGTGTCTCCAATAATTTTTTTACGAGAGCACATTGACGCTGTAGAGCATTCAACTAAAAAACTCGTACAATCTAAAGGAATGTGTTATGATGGTCAAAGGGAGACTAGGTTAACATTTATTGGCTAATTTACAGAATGACGAAGTGAATATAATGATTCTGCAAATACTTGCCTGAGAATGTGCATGCACGATCATGTTCTATAAAGCTGAATTAATGAATTAAATGAAATTTAAAATGATCTAATTTTAAGAGTAATTCAAATAGTCCAATAATTCTAATTGGAATTGCTCTTTAGTTTTGACACAGCATAACGGTAGCAGTAACGTACATCACTGTAGGATACTGCAGAGTATTGTGAAGAATTTTACCTCCTACTCAGTGTTCGGAACATTCTTGTAAAATATCCAGAATACTCAAACCTCAGTGAGAGTTTAGATCTTTCCGAAAATTTTTAATCTGTTTTGGGACGACAATGTGGTTTCTCAAAGTCCGAATTGACACTTTTATGAGTGCATTTGATGTAGTTAAGTTCTTTAAGCTTTTATTTCAGGATTTTCATCTCTAAGAGTTGTTATTATTATTACTATTTTAGTTAGTTTCGCGTTACATATTTTCTAATTAGCTTTTCTTCCTTGAAGCTTATTCGCAACCTTTGTTTTCATTTTTAAAATCTCTTTTGTGCTAATCTCTTAATTCACAGAACATATTTAAAATACAGTTTCGAAAGTCCCTTACCACCCCTTTTTGAAATTCGTACGGATGTATTAATATTGACCTTGATGTATTAAATATACAATAGGACTAGGGCCAAACCTTTGAATAATGGTGCACGGAAGGCCGCCATCTTGAATTTTATGTTTTCTTGGTTTCTAACGACAGGTGGGTCATGTGATACACAGCTTTAGGCCAGAATTCGCTCAGGATGTCAAATCTGGAATCAGATTTCATGTATCTTTATTTAATGAGGAGTTGTGGACAACTCAATGTGATTAGGCTACTCCTCTTTTCGCAGGTGGTGAACCATTGCGTTAACAACTGAGGAACGCATTCAGATCGTCAAACTTTAGAACGGGAAAAATTGTCCGTGCAGTAGCAGATGATTTCAATGAGCGTCATCGACAACGTCACGTATGTAGCAGTGTCACAGTGTTCTACCCCGCTGCACGTAATGCCGGTCACGCAAGCGCTGGTTCCGATGTCCAGGTCTGCAGCCCCGAAAACATCCTTACCGTTGACAGACGTGTGACATTACATCAGACTGGAGGTGGCAGTTGTTGCGCAACGGTGATTTTCTGTTCGACGCCCTCTGTCTGCAATTGCTGGAAATAGAAACGTCAAACACGAGCCATAGATCGCCACCGGATTGTTCTCCGGAAAGAAGTTTATCTCTAGTCCGTCATATAGTGAACGACTGAAGTATAAGTAAAAAAAAAACATGTACGACTCATAAAATTATTTAGAATATAACGTATCAAATTGACAGAATTCACATACAAGTTTTATTAGTACATGTCATGAATTATAAGTATTTAACATTTCAGATTACCGTATATGATTTTGTAAGTAAGTATTTCAACATGTGCTATGGACATAGAAACAAAGTACAATCTACATGGCACGGTAGTTGACACAAGTATTAGTGAACAGAAAACATGGTACATAAATAAATTTGAAACATAAATATTGCTTTGGAGACAATAACGAATAAATACAGAAATGCACATAAGTAGGTTAAACTGCGTCATGCTAATGTTAAAACAGATTTTATTTTCACAAGAAAACATGATTCGTATACGTATCAACTGTAATTTTCAAACAGCTTGATAAGGTACAACCAATATACATTCGGTGTGCTAAACAAGAAATGATGGAGATATAAATGACATTTTCAGCATGGGAGGCAGGCATAACATTTATAGTTCTGTTTAACTACTTCCTTAATCTTCATCTTATTTAACCATAACTGTTTTATTTAAAATTATTTCATATAATCATCTTTACTCTCTCATTAGAGCAACATTAGGACCATTTATTAATGCGTAAACAGCTTCGACGACTCATTGTAGTTAGTTATGTAATAATTAAATCTTCTTTATATCAAATCATGTCACATACTTAATGACATAACCTCCATGCTGATATATTTCGGTAATTTATTTATAATTTTATTATCTCCATATCGTTAGTAGATATTAAAAGATGTTAAATATACATATATAAAGATATATATGGCATTTCTTTACTTATCATAGCCGTGGAGAATCTTTAAGTAGGATATAAAAATACGTATACTACAATTTCCAAACTGGTGATTTGAAAATAAATAGGCCTAAACTTGGAAAATATTGATGTTAATAGGACATGAAATTTAGAATGTTTCCATTTAATTTTAGGGGAAATTTGTATTCAGGAGGTTTCACCTCCTGAAAAAGATTCCAATAATTAGCTACACATGATTATTTGGTTTCTTCTCTTTCCGAAATATAAAATTAAGTACATGAGCTGAAAGTCAAAATATCGTTGTTAAGCTGCTTAGATTTATATTATTTTACTTACGAAGCTCTTTGAAGAATATTTAAAATTAGTATTTAGTTCTGGTCCCTTTTCCTTTGTAAAACGAAAACACTAAAATACGGATTATTCCGTATATTTAAACTTCATGAAATTATTACACTTTTCATTTCTTTAAAACATTTCGAGTATAAAATTATATTATATAATTATTTCTCTTCTTATTCAGGTGCAACGGTTATACACGAATCACCCAAATTGTCAAACAAGATTATTAACGAAAAAGCTAACTCCTTGGTATAAATTATAATAAAATTAAACAGTTAAAACATGAAAGTAAATGAAATAAACTAGAACACCAACATAAAATACTAAATGATATTGACAGAATATCACCATACAATACTAAATGATATTGACATAACAAGTGTACAGATTCACTTTAGTGGAGCAGCACTTTAGTGGAGCAGTACAGTTTACCCCCTTCTGTAAATTGAAAAATTTTATGTTTATGTAAAATTTTTCATTATTTAAGACGTATTTTCTTTTGTTCGATATTTCTCCAATAAATCAGCTTTCGTGTCATCAGATAAATTGTACAGTTTTAAGTTACGAAAGTTCTGTGTTCCTGCAGCTTGTTGGTCTAAAGTTTTTAGTGTGGCACAATTTCTCAGGATTTTATCGATTATATATGGTCCTACATAACAAGGCATATATTTTGTTGTTTGTTTCCTAAGTGCTTGTTTACTTGCGAACTGGTTTCCTTTTTTACAATTAGTTGTGCTAATTATTTATCGGAGTAGTAGCATTGCTTATACCAGACGAAATGGTAGGATGCTGTTCGAAATTTGCAGTTCCTGAGGAAGTCTTTGGTTCGTTTACACTACATGTCTGTGTAGCGCTTGTTTTTCCATATGGCCTTTTCCATGGCCTAAACCCGTAGCTTCCTCGGTATTGTCCTCTTCTATTACCATATCTCCAATTGTCATTTCCTTTATGACTATAATCCGAAGCCAACGTGGGACTTGGCGGCTTCACATTAAGCTCATTTCCAGCAATATCCGTTTGTACTGAGGAATCAATTCGAAATCTCTTAACATAATTTACCTTTGGAGATCGAAGGAAAGGTCTTCTGTTGTCTCGGTTGTGACTGTATCTACTAAACGAGTTGAAAGTATTATCATCTACTTCTTCTATATCAGTTAATCTCAGCATTAAGTCATCCAAATTCTTACTTGGTGTCGCTCGTAAAATTTTCGCATCAGCTGGTGGAATGCTGTTTAAAACTAGGTCCATAAGCTCGGCATCATCAGGGGTACTCGAAATACTCTGATATCGCTCAACAAGATCCCATGCGAAATCAGAAACTGAGGCATATCTTGACTTGTCATAACGCATGTGTTGGAGTTGTCTTTTATTGGTGCGCTCTAGACGAGGTGATAAATACTGTCGCCTAAATGCTTTGACAAAATCCTCATAAGTATTAAATTCCTGCCGTAAGCTTCTGAACCATGCGCCTGCACCTTTTGTTAGGCATTTTTGTGTTATAACTAGCTTCTCTTTTTCATTTAGCTCAAACAATTCAATTGTTTCCGTTAACTCCTCTAGAAATGATTTCGCAGCTCCGCAATTCTGTCCATTAAATCGTGGAAAATCACGTAAATCTTTATATTTGATCTTATTTAAGCAAGCAGATGAGGTATTAATTCCGGGATTATTTTGATTATTACTTGATATTAACCTCGTATTTTCCGGCACGTGCTCTGAATTCGACGTATTAGCGACTGGCGTATCTTCGTTATTAATTGGTGGTAAATTAGCATTACTATAATTTATCATTTGATAGCTGGGAACGGTGTTTGTATTTGGATACAAGGTTGGACTGACAATAGGCTTAAAGGTACTCACAGTATTAGTAATTGTAGTAGTAACTATTGTGTTAGTGGTTGTAACACTGGGTTGAGCTACAATTGAAGCCTGATCATTTGTGAGTACTTTCACTTCTTTCTCAACCTTTTGCAACCTCGTCTTCATTTCATCCTCTAATTTCCTCAAATTATCTGAATTCTGATTAACTACTTTCTTTATGTCTTCGTTTTCCTTTATTAGATTCTCCAATCTTGACTCAGAAACGTCCTGACACTCTACGATATCTTCAAGCTTCGTTTCAATGTTCTCAATACGATGAGTGTGTTCTTCTTCTCTCTGCTTAATATCTCGGATTTCTCCATCCAATCGTTGTACCGTCTGATCCATATCTCCTCGAATCTCTTCCCTCAATTTCCTAATATTCTCCTTCAACTCTCTTTTCAAGTCATTGTTTATATCCACTACTTTGTTAAACTTTGAGTTAACTTCACACTTCAGTTCAGTAAACTGTTGTAGTATCAAATTAAGGATGTCGTCTTGATTAGAGGTTAAACTTTCCTTTTTCTTCCCATTATTTTCATTTGAATTATCACTTCCTGTCTCATCTCTTATAATTAGATTGTCATCCAATTCTTCATTTCCATTTCCAGTTTTGTGTGCAACAACAACATTCTGGTTCTCCATAAAATTCTCAACTTCCGTACTCGTTACATGTGTTTCTTTCTCTGTTACTAATTTCAAACTATCTCCTTCCACTGTGTCACTTATTCTACATTTCGGACAAAACCATCTAACACTTCCTTCACTAAGATGATCATATTGATCATCAGGAATTCCAACACATGAAAAATGAAACCAGCCTTGGCATTCATCACATTGAATGTCCTTTCCATCTTCCGACATATTTATCTGTTCGGCTGACATATTACAACATGTATACACAAATTCACTGTCCACATTGTCCTTACTTTTCGAACATAACGCCATTATACACTTTTTCTTAAAAATCTTCTCCAGTTGGCTATTCCTCTGAATACAATCTTCCCCTTTAATTATGTAATTTTTTTTTCATTACAAACAAATTTATTTTAATTTAAACGGCATTTGCTTACTGAACTTTCTTCAGAGCGTACTAATCTTGTCGTAACTTCTCGACGGACTTCTTCCAAATTCTTAGCTCCAAATTATGGATACCAAACATCCTGGCTGCGGTAGCCACTCTCTGTTCTACCCCGCTGCCCGTAATGCCGGTCACGCAAGCGCTGGTTCCGATGTCCAGGTCTGCAGCCCCGAAAACATCCTTACCGTTGACAGACGTGTGACATTACATCAGACTGGAGGTGGCAGTTGTTGCGCAACGGTGATTTTCTGTTCGACGCCCTCTGTCTGCAATTGCTGGAAATAGAAACGTCAAACACGGCCCATAGATCGCCACCGGATTGTTCTCCGGAAAGAAGTTTATCTCTAGTCCGTCATATAGTGAACGACTGAAGTATAAGTAAAAAAAAAACATGTACGACTCATAAAATTATTTAGAATATAACGTATCAAATTGACAGAATTCACATACAAGTTTTATTAGTACATGTCATGAATTATAAGTATTTAACATTTCAGATTACCGTATATGATTTTGTAAGTAAGTATTTCAACATGTGCTATGGACATAGAAACAAAGTACAATCTACATGGCACGGTAGTTGACACAAGTATTAGTGAACAGAAAACATGGTACATAAATAAATTTGAAACATAAATATTGCTTTGGAGACAATAACAAATAAATACAGAAATGCACATAAGTAGGTTATACTGCGTCATGCTAATGTTAAAACAGATTTTATTTTCACAAGAAAACATGATTCTTATACGTATCAACTGTAATTTTCAAACAGCTTGATAAGGTACAACCAATATACATTCGGTGTGCTAAACAAGAAATGATGGAGATATAAATGACATTTTCAGCATGGGAGGCAGGCATAACATTTATAGTTCTGTTTAACTACTTCCTTAATCTTCATCTTATTTAACCATAACTGTTTTATTTAAAATTATTTCATATAATCATCTTTACTCTCTCATTAGAGCAACATTAGGACCATTTATTAATGCGTAAACAGCTTCGACGACTCATTATAGTTAGTTATGTAATAATTAAATCTTCTTTATATCAAATCATGTCACATACTTAATGACATAACCTCCATGCTGATATATTTCGGTAATTTATTTATAATTTTATTATCTCCATATCGTTTGTAGATATTAAAAGATGTTAAATATACATATATAAAGATATATATGGCATGTCTTTACAAGATGTTAAATATACATATATAAAGATATATATGGCATTTCTTTACTTATCATAGCCGTGGAGAATCTTTAAGTAGGATATAAAAATACGTATACTACAATTTCCAAACTGGTGATTTGAAAATAAATAGGCCTAAACTTGGAAAATATTGATGTTAATAGGACATGAAATTTAGAATGTTTCCATTTAATTTTAGGGGAAATTTGTATTCAGGAGGTTTCACCTCCTGAAAAAGATTCCAATAATTAGCTACACATGATTATTTGGTTTCTTCTCTTTCCGAAATATAAAATTAAGTACATGAGCTGAAAGTCAAAATATCGTTGTTAAGCTGCTTAGATTTATATTATTTTACTTACGAAGCTCTTTGAAGAATATTTAAAATTAGTATTTAGTTCTGGTCCCTTTTCCTTTGTAAAACGAAAACACTAAAATACGGATTATTCCGTATATTTAAACTTCATGAAATTATTACACTTTTCATTTCTTTAAAACATTTCGAGTATAAAATTATATTATATAATTATTTCTCTTCTTATTCAGGTGCAACGGTTATACACGAATCACCCAAATTGTCAAACAAGATTATTAACGAAAAAGCTAACTCCTTGGTATAAATTATAATAAAATTAAACAGTTAAAACATGAAAGTAAATGAAATAAACTAGAACACCAACATAAAATACTAAATGATATTGACAGAATATCACCATACAATACTAAATGATATTGACATAACAAGTGTACAGATTCACTTTAGTGGAGCAGCCTTTAGTGGAGCAGTACAACAGTTATTAACCAAATTTGAGGAGACAGGCACGGTCGCGGACAGACTGCGTAGTGGACGAGCATGACTGCCTGTGAGTAAATATCCCCCAGATAACCTGCTCCGTGTTCATAGAATTGGGAGAGGCGTCTGTACACGTGCATTGCCCAGCACGGAGCACATGTAGAGCACATTGTGTAACAGGTAAACATCAATTGTCGTTGTCCATAACTTCTCACCAAAAAAAACGGAACATGTAATTTGATTTCAGATTTGACATCCTGAGCAAATTCTAGCCTAAAATCATGTATAACATGACCCACTTATCGTTTGAAACAACGAAAATGAAATTCAAGATGGCGTCATTTAAGATGGAGCCCGCCCGCGAACCACGATCCAAAGGTTTGCCCCTAGCCCTATTGTATATTTCCTACATCAGGTTCAATATAAATACATTCGTACGGATTTTCAAAGGGTTGGTTAGGGACTTTTGAAACATCCTATACTATTCATTTAAAGCAATTGTTTTGATTCTTTTAATGCGCTGCTTCTTGTAGACCATTGATTTTGCCGTGACGAGGACATATGGCCTAGATGCATGCATCCTCATTAATCTCGAATCCACACAAACAACTTATCTCATGAGGTTACTTAATTACTCAGTCTTTCTTCATAATGTAGATTCGAATAAAACAATGTTATGGTACGACACCATTATTTATATATCGTATAATCTCATTAAATACTTTTAGGTCTTTACCATACTTTCTACGAAAATTACGTTCCACAGTTGTCGTAGACATGGATTCTTCGAACCAAAACACGAAGCTAGCACCTCGGGGCCAGGAAAGACAGCCACCTTTGCTGCAACTGCCTCTTGCGCTGGCGGTGGCTTGTTTCTGTCCAAGTGAACTACATGAGTCAAAAGTTTATGTATTTTCTACAAAATGACACAAAGACCATGCCTACAAGATAAATAAATAAATAAATAAATATGAGTTTTCAAATTTGTAAAGTCCTTCTCGATACACCCTGTATATCTCCTAAGAAACATCCTAAAATAGAGCATTTTAGAATTTGGTATGCATGAGTGAGTGAACTGGTATGTTATTTGTGAACAAAATTATGAAACAAACTCCATTGTATATAAACAGTAGAAAATTCATAGAAAGAAACTTCAATCAAGTTTCTGAATAAGATAAAAGTATTCCTCGTATAAAGTAGTATTGTATAAAGTACATAAAGTTAAATTGATGTAAAATTAATCGAATAAAGTGTGGCAGCCATTTCTTTATTTAATGCTAGCTACTAGACGGAAGGTAATAAAAAGATCTTTTATCTCGTCTCTTGGGAAATGCTATTTCCCTGATATTTCTACGCACGAATATTAGCTTTTGAAACATGTTACTACGAACGTTATATTAACTAGAAATATAATTTCTTTAGCGCAATATTGTAATCTAGATCAAAATAATAGATACCATTTATTTTTGCGGCTACATATCGCTCATTGTTTGAACATTATATTTAAACATGGCTATTTCGTAATTCTCTTATTTACCTTATTCTATTTTCCTTTTCAGGCCGTCACGTATTGATTGTATAGTTGTAAAGCTGCTCGCTTACGAGAATAGCTTTAAGTTTTGGCTCGGAAATACATTGTATTACTTTCAGGTAAGTGGTCAAAATATTTAGGCCTATGTATTAGATATTATGTAGTCAAAATAACATAACACTCATACACAATATAACATCTCCATTGGTATTCGAAATTATACTTATTTCTCCTGCAGTAAAAGTTACCATTACTGGAAGAAAGAAAAACAAAAAGAATAGTGAAGAGAAGAAATAAAACTTGTTGAAAATTTTTGCACAAATTAAACATAACTTTCTTACAAGGCTGTCCATATTCTTTATTATAAATTAACGAGAAATGTTACAGTTTCGGAAGTATATCACTTCCTTCTTCAGACTACTACTCCAACTGAAATCATAGATAACATAACATCATTTGTTATCTCTACCAATCAGGAATCATTTTTCATTAAAATTTAAAATATATGTCCATTGTTGTGACAATTTTAAACTCTTAACAGAAATAATACATTGTTAACTAATCTTTATATTTCTTTTGATATATAAATTAACTAAAGATTTCAAGAAGAAGGTAGTAGTTATGGAGGAGCTGAGATTACGAAAGAAGAGGAATTTTTAAGTCTAGGATACAAGTTTAAGCTGGTAAAATGTAAAACGGACATAGAAGAATTGGTTTATGAAGCAGAAGAAGCTTTAGAGGAGATAGAAGCTAAAGAGAAGGTGAAAGAAGTAAGAAGAAAAATTGCGAAATTAGTGAAAAATGTATCAAAAAAGAAATGTAATCTACATGAAAATGAATTACAAGATTTAAAGATAATTAAGAACAGGAAATATATAGTGGTAGAACAAGCGGATAAAAAAGGTGCAATAGTGATTATGGAGAAAGGTTGGTATGGAGAAAAGCTTAAGTAGTTGAATGACAGTACATATGAGGAAGTAGCAGAAGCGGGGAAAGAAGAAGAGAAGAAAATAAGAAGACAGGTAATAGAAGAAAGTAAGAAGAAAGGATTATCAAAGTTTATTGATGAAGAAGGAAGGTTACCGAAGATGAAAGGTTTTCCTAAAATTCATAAGAAGGAAGTAAAACTAAGACCGGTTTTAGACTGTAGGAGTAATTTTATGGAAGCATTGGAGAAAAAGATTTAAAAGATTGCAGAAGCTCTCAGAGGAATTCAGGATAGCAAGAGGGTAGTTAATTCAGCAGAAGTGAAAGAATTGATAAAAAGGTTTAGGAACCAGAAAAGAAAGGACTGTTATGTTTAGTGTGGATGTTAAAAGTATGTTCCCCAGCCTCAAGAGAGAAGAAGTTCTAAGAGTAGTAGACAAGGTGATGAAGGACAGAAAAATTGAAAACTGTGATAAGGAGAAAATGAAAAAAGCTTTAAGGTTTGTGTGGGACAATAGTTTCTACAAGATAAGTGATAGGATAGTGAAAATGAAAGGTGGATTGAGCATTGGATCATGTATAAGCCCAGTAATAGCGGATCTGGTAATAAATGAATGGGAAAAAAGAGTGATAGAAAAAGGTGGTGATACATTAATATTGTTTTGTAGGTATGTGGATGATTGTTTTGGAGTATGGAAAGGAACCAGAAGGCAATTGGAGAAATTTATTGGAGAATTGAATGATGAAAGAAAAGGTATCATGTTAGAGAAGGAAATAGAAAAGAAGGTGTAATAAATTTCTTAGATATCAAAGTAAAGAGAACAAAGGTAGGAAATTTTATAACATCTTGGTTTCAAAAAGAATGTGCATCAGAAGTTTACTGCAATAAAAGAAGTGATGTCGATGAAGGAACAAACATGAATTTCATTAGGAATATGGAAGAGAAGATCAAAATGATAAATATGAAGGAAGATCAAAAGGAGAAAGATATAGAAAGACTATGGGAACAATTGAAAGACAATGGTTACAGTGAAAAGGACAAGAAAAAGAGCAGGAAGATAAGGAAGAAAAGTGAGAAAGAAGAGGAGAAGAATAAAGGATGGCATGGTATTGAAAGTGCAGGGGTGATATCAGAGAATATAAGAAGAATTCGTAAGAGAGAAGGTATTATGACGTACAGACAAGGAGGAATGAAGATAATAGATATCATCAAGAAAAAGAAGATGAGAATGTAGCGGAATTATGTAAGAAAGGAGTGATATATGAAGTACCGTGTGGGATGTGTGATAATGTGTATATAGGAGAAACCAAGAAGAGAATGCAAGAACGTTTAAAACAACATAAAGATGATGTAAGATTGAAGAGAGATACTAATGCCATTTACAAGCACGTCGATGAAACAGGCCACGAAGTAAACTGGGAAGGAGTGAAATATTGAAATATGAAGGGAGACAACTGGTTAGGAAGTGGAAAGAAGCGAAGAGGATAAAGAAGTGTACGATAAAGCTATGAACTTGAATAGTGGTTTGAGTATTAATAAAGAGTGGGAGGACATTTTAAAAAGAGAAGAAAGAACAAAGAAGAAAAGTAGAATATAAGGACAATATAGGGTAAAATTGATTTATATGTTTTTTCAATATTCACGTAGTTAATTAGTAATCAATATACAGGTAGAAAATTTAGTATTCAATATTAGGTAGAAAATTTCAATATTTAGATAGTTAATTAGTATTTAATTTAGTTAATATATATCAAAAGAAATATAAAGATTAGTTAACAATGTATTATTTCTGTTAAGAGTTTAAAATTGTCACAACAATGGACATATATTTTGAATTTTAATGAAAAATGATTCCTGATTGGTAGAGATAACAAATGATGTTATGTTATCTATGATTTCAGTTGGAGTAGTAGTCTGAAGAAGGAAGTGATATACTTCCGAAACTGTAACATTTCTAGTTAATTTATAATAAAGAATATGGACAGCCTTGTAAGAAAGTTATGTTTAATTTGTGTTTAAGATGGACACAATGCCTTTTTATTAAAAAAATTGCAGTAGCATAACCAGAACCCATATATTTTAATCACGCTTGACTCTAGCCATAGGAGCTAACTACACGGTTCTGATTGGTTGAAGTCATCCGTTTCTCGACACATAGGGTACATATACCAGAAATCAAAGACTACCTACTGTCGGTCCTCGTGGCGTGTGTTCAAACCCAGCCTAGGGAAAGTTTTTTTATTATTTATTTTAATTTTCATAACACTTTTGTCATTAAAATAATATAAAAATAATATTAATTTGCCCTTGTATGTAACATGTAATGCATAAAAAGTTATTTAATTACGTTTCGAAACATAGCTGAACGAGAGTCAGTTAGCAAAGGGAGAAAGGGGTTAGAAGTCCCACAGGGCTCGTTTTGTTTCACCTTGACCCCATGATACTACCACATGACATTACGTCACACTTGGGTGGTGCAACTTTGATGTAAATCTAACGTCACTCTCTTCCTTGTGACCAATTTAAAGCAGTTCGCTAGGGTATCATGTTAAAAAAAATATATATGCAACCAGAATATGTGGTTTATTGAAATAAAGTTCAAACGAAAATTTCTTTTTTGTTTACGAAACTTAGTTCAATCTATGCTATATTTAAGAGTTAGGAAGGTTCTCGATCACTCTTAGATCTATCGTAAAGACGAAATTGACTATAAGATTGAGTAAGAGGAGAATGATATAACTTTTACAGCAGACAATTTCAGACATGCATTGCTGTTATTTTGATACAAAGGATCTTCGATGACATCGTTGCATGACTTTTTATTCAACAGTTGACAATCTTTTAAAATATATATTTTTGATCAATTTAAACTATTGCTTATAAGTTATCACTTATCACCATATATAAATTTTTGCAAAATTGTGATTGGATATGAAAGACAAATGGTAAAAATAACTTAGATATTCTTAGTAGATATTCATTATTACTACTACACAAAATTAATATTATTAGGTTGGTGTAAATGAAATTTTCACCCCATGGCGTCATTTCCAAGGCCAAACAAATAATAATAATAATAATAATAAGCCTAATAATAATAGTTACAATATCTGATTAATGAGAATAGTCTTTGTTTGCGACCAATTTTGACAATACTTCCTCTACGGGTCTCTTGAATCAATCCTTCTGCTTTCTTTTCTCCCAGTATATTTTGCGGTTGGTGACGTTATATGCAGGTAGACCTATCGTTCAAGAGAAGAACAATCGGAATACTGCTTAAAGAATTACAGTAGTTGCTATATTGTTTCAAGCATTGGTAAAATCCATCTTAATTGTGCTTCAGTTCATCGTAATAATAGAAGAAAGAAAACAAAATAATATATAATCGAGTCCATAAAAATAAAGGTCCTTAAAAATCATACCTCAAAACTACTCTGCATAAGTCCCAAAGAATCTTGACGAATATTATCTCTGTAAGAGAAAGAAAACTTTTAATATGGATAGAGCTCGCGTGTGTTCTGCTCACTTTTTACCAAAGGATTATAACAAGGAATTTGAAAAACAGCTCCTAGGTTTGCCTCAATAGTAGTTTTGACGGGAACACGGCACTAGTTCTAAACGGCACAAGAACTAAAAATCATTTCGCGGCACAAGTCCTAAACGGCATAAGACCTAAACTGCACAAGTCCTAAAAATCATTTCGCGGCACATCCTAAACGGCATAAGACATAAACGGCACAAATCCTAACAGTCATTTCGCAGCATAAGTCCTAAGCGGCACTGGACCTAAAAATCTCTTGTGGCGCTACCATTGCGTTCGTGCCAAGAATACTGTCAATATTAATCAGTTTTAGATATACTACTGTTTCATATTACAGAACCAGATTCTAACTTAGTTCTTACAAGTAATTTGTATAAATACATATTCTATGATTCTGAAATTTAAAAAAAAAAAATAATTAAAGCTTATTGTTATTTCTTGCTGTTTGCATGATAGCATTTGTCTGGTGACAAAATATTAACTACCTACCAAATGTGATTGTCAGATCTTTCATAATGTCTTTCTTTATTTTTTTCTATTTCCATACCATTGACCTCGTATTAGTAACATAATGTGTTTTAGTTATATACGTCATAAATTTTGCTTTCTTTGTGTTGATTTGAAGTAAATTATTTTTACACATATATTTATCATATTCAACTCTTTCCGTAGCAAATAGTTGTTATACTCGTAATTAACTACTCTTTACTCGTTACCATTATTAACAATAGTTTTAGTATTACTAACATAGCTGTTACCATTGTAATTAACTATTATTATTATCAGTAATGATAATAATAATAATAATAATAATAATAGTAATAATAATAATAATAATAATAATAATAATAATAATAATAATAATAATAATAATAATAATAATAATAATAATAATATATTTCAAATATGCTACATTTTCGAGATCTGATCCTTGATTCTACGTGAAGTTAAAATCAAAGGTTATGTCAGGGACGGCAAATGATTGCTTAACACCCAAAACAAACTCTTGGCCCCAAAGTGTAGGTTAGTCTTGGTTTAATAATTACAGCAAATTAATAATGTTTATAACAGAATGTGAAAGAAACACATTTTAAAAAATTAAACTACATCAACATGTTAAAATAATTAAAAGAACCTAATTAATCATCCACTTTGTCCTCTCATTTGTTTAACTGGACGAACCCAGCCCTAAAAGAAAAGAATTTTCTGCCCAAATCTCATAAGCAGTGGGAAATTTTAATATTATAGAAATTGACTCTTCTTCCCTCTTAGAAATGTAATTTTCAAAACGGTAAAACATATATTTGATTACTTTTAGTTAAGAGTTCAAATACGGAGTTTCACGCATCCAGCTTAAGCAAATCCTTCTTTACCTTATACTTTCTGAATAAGTAATGAGTAGGGCTCGGAAGTTGAAGACCTAAAAATTCCCTAAAAAGGACCTATAAAAAAACATTAAAAGAGGACGTAACAACTGGAAAAAAGGACGTAAAAATAAGATCAAATTTAATTAGAATTACATATTTAATGAATATAATGCTCAAGAAATACAAGCTTCTGATAGGTTAACAGTCTGTCCTTGCTCCACAAACTGAAGTACAAACTAAAATAAGAAAACTTCCCCACCCTCAGCCCCCTTGCTGGAGGACATTGTTACGCCTCCTTATCTGGCTTGAGATTGTTGCAGATCTGGTCTTATCAGTCTAGTCGTTGAAGAATGTCTTATCATTGGAATTTTCTTTACAAAAGAAAAGATGGTGGTGATTCGTATTAATGGCCAGTAAATTTATTGTCGAAAGATGAAGTGCAAAAAAAAAGACGTTAAGACCAATGAAAAGCTTTTAAAAAAGTCCAATAAACAAAAAAACGCCCCACAAAAGGCAAAAAAGGACAAATAAAATCCACCATTTTCTGGCCCACAATGACCCAAAATGAACATATATTATGTTAAGCCTCGTCTTCGGTCACTCGTAAAAAAGAGGATTTTTCCTCAACTTCCGGACCCTAGTCATGACATAGATATAGCAGAAAACAAAGGCCACATGCTCTCTCCTCTCATAGGCGAGCAGACTAAATTGAATTTGTTTGAATCGAATTTGTCATATTACATTACCAAAGAACCATTTTCTTCAAGTAGTTATAAAATATGTTTACAACAGAAAATATCCTATTCTATTGCGCAATATTTGCCCAGAATTACTGATAAGCAAATTTCACTAATTAGGTCTGAATTTATTGCTTATATTTTCTGATAGGATTGAAATAGAAAAGATGCCGAATAACATGATGAATTACTTCCGCTAGGGACCACCATACCCTAGCGGAACAACAACTCTTCTGTGGGTGGAAAGATACACAGGTGTAGTTCATTGGACTACGACGTTGATCACGATCCAACCATTGTCCCCACCGATTACGATCGTTATAGATCTATTTTTATTAGTGGTGGGAACAAAAACAGGTTGTTCGGTTTTCGGTTTTTAAGGAAACCGAAACCGGGATTTGAAAATTTTCAAGAAACCGGATTTTCACCGAAAACGGTTTCGATTTTCTTCAAAACCGGTTATCGGTTGTCTCCAAAACCGGTTCTGTTTTTCACCGGACCCGGTTTCGGTTTTCTTCAAAACCGGTTCCGGATTTTTTCAAAACTGGTTCTATTTCTGACCAGAATAATGTTTCGTTGTTCTCCGGAAACCGATTCCATTTCCTCAGAAACATTTTTATGTGTTTTCCAATTTTTTCACCGAAGCCAGTTTCGGTGAAAACCGAACCGCTTTTGGAAAAAACCGAAACCGTTTCGATGAAAAACCGAACCGGTTTTTGGAGAAAACTGGAACCGGTTTCGGTGAAACATCGGACCGGTTTTGAAGAAAACCGAAACTGGTTTCGGTGGAAAACCGGACCGGTTTTGTAGAAAACCAAAATGTCTGTTTTCGCTTTTCAGTTTTTCTAGAAACCGGTTTCCAGTTTTTATAAAAACCGGTTTTTCCCGTCCCTAATTTTTATATGAAGTGACAATTTGATACAGGAAGCTTTCTCAGTTATTACGTAAATTCAGAGAACTGCTCATCTCTAAATGGCGATTCTTGTCCGATGTAAATGCATTGGCATCCATGATGTTCACATTGCACAGAGTTTCTGAACGACAATAGTGTATGTCTAACTCGTCTGCAATGGCAGGAACTCTTTTCCGAATGGTCGAATACATACTAATCATTCGATCACAAAATAACCTACTTGAAGATGAATTGTCTAACTAGAGAAAATCGTGAGAAAAGAATCGTAATAGCATTAAAACATATTGTCGTTCAATATAGTTCTGATACCGAAGGTAATTTTTATTCTGCTGGAAAATTTAATTTTAATTATTAATTGGTGTACTCTATAAGAAAAGTATGAACAGTTAAGGAGCAGATTGATTGTATTGTTGTTCGACATCGAATAACAGTGATATGCAAGTCCTGAATTGGACTTCCGAGAATATATCAAAACCTATTGGGATATTTAAAATAATCGGACAAGTTGTTCGATATCTGTTATAAAGATCAATTGTCATACGTTGTTAGACAGTTTAAACTGTGCTTTTATGGTGTTTTTTTTCTTTTAAGGATGTCAACTACGTGAGATAATTATTTGCTTGGTAGCTGAGATTAACTTCACAAGAGGTTTCAAGATTATTAGCGAATATAAATTATATTTTATGTATGAAGTCAGATCAGACGAATTGTACAATGAGTGCTGTGAGAAACATACTTATTGGAATATCAATCCAAGTTAAGTAGAGTGAGATTTGACCATGAAGTTGCAGATTGAGTCATCTTATGAAATGGATACGGTAATAGAAGAGTTTGTACAAAAGATAAATGTATCTTTACTGTACCTTTAACAGTAGTTGTGTTTTGGAAACAACAAGATAACATTGCTTTTGTTAAGACATGTATTTTACGTCGGGAAGAAACAGATTCATATCCAGGTGTCATGATGCAGGAATCAAATCCTAATCACATATATGGATTCCATATATATATATATATATATATATATATATATATATATATATATATATATATATATATATATATATATATATATATATATATATATATATATATATATATTTGATGGGATGTGAATAATATAAATCAGGCCCCATATATTTGCTACTTCAAATTATTCTCATCTGCCAATCTGCCATAGGTAATTATTTATTTCCAAATTACTGGAACTTCCGAAAATTAGGTTAGCTATATGAAACATTCCTTTCCGGTTGGATTGAAACATTGAAATGTTTTATATTATATATTTTGTATATAATTATCAACGTGTATAGCTATTAAAATTCTAAGTATTTATTAATTGGTTTAGATTATCTCGGAACTTAATCTATAGAAGTTTAGACTGTCCAAGGAATTATTGTATCTCTCCTCTATTACACAGAATGAGAAAACATTTTATTTAATCCCATTCGTACTTGTAATGTTATATGTCATTTTCTTGTCTATGATATTAAAGAGCTGCTATAATGTTGCGATCATTAATAGTGGGATATTTCACATGTTCTGGTTTGGGAGAAACAGTATTGTAGAACTATCATTTAAACTCGAATCTTTGTGTCTATTAAGTCTGAAATATATCAAATTCATCCGATATCTCAAACGCTTTTAGCAGACGTTATTCATATCAACATATGATATGGATTTTCACATGTTACTGACATTTCAAATAAACTTTCTGAACCTTTTAAATGTCTCTTTAGAGAAGCGCGATGATAGATGGATATATATATAAGGCACTTTGGAATAATCACCATGTACTATTTATTACTGAATTCATTTCTTCCTGACACTATAGCAGCTCTATGAATTATTAACTACTAATTTTTTGTGAATATTTTTCTAGGTACGTTAGCACATGTGCTTGATCCAACTAATGATGAAATTAGAAACAGTTCTTCTACTAATTTTTATTTTAGAGGTATATACTTCCCATACAACTGAAAAAGTCAATGTCTTACAAGAAGAAGGAATTGAAAATTTATACATTGATTCCCTACAAGAGGACGAAAATACGTGGTTTTCTATCCTGTGTAAGTTTGACGATATTATGATTATCTATAACCTACAAGAAACGACGGGTTTAAACAAGATCCTAAAATTACTGGAAGACAAATTTATTACGGTATCAATTCACGACTTGGACTCGGTGGTACATTATAAGCCATTAGGACAAATATCCAGTGAGTTATGTTTCCTTCTATTTATGGAAAATGAAACACATCTGATTGATTTTATTTCTGACCGGCTTCTAATGCAAAAACTTAATATAAATGGCAGAAATAAATTTTACATAAAATTTACTAAAACAGTGGATACGTTGGCTACTTATAAGATCTTGAAACTGTTTTGGTCTGAAAAAATCCTGGATGTTACCCTTTTAATAGAAGAAAGAGAATGTGTACATGGGGAAAATTATTGTCGCAATCGTAATGTTGTTTTAGTCTCATATAATCTATTCACCAACAGTTTCAGATTTGTAGAAAATAATCGCATGCAACGTTGTGAACAAGAGAAATATGGCAACTACTTGAAATCAACAATAGAGGAGAAAACTAAACATATGAACGGTTATCCTCTTTATATTAGTGTATATAATAAGATGCCATACATTTGGATCAATGAAACGCAAGAAGGGAAAATAGAAACAACAGGCTATGGGGGAAATCTTCTCAAGACGATTATGAAAAGTATGAATTTCACACCAATTCTAGTTGAGAAATTCCAGCCACGAGGTAAAAGCCACAAGTTACCAAATGGTACCTGGACGGGACCTGTAGGAGAAGTTGTGGAGTCGATCTCAGATATATGTCCCATGACAATTGTGTTATTATATGCAAGATGGCAAGTCGTGGACTATACAACAATATTTAGTTTTAGTTCATTCGCTTTCATCTCCCCAAAAGCTAAGCGAATGTCTTCCTGGAAGTGTATTTTCTTACCATTCACCTTCAACTTATGGCTATTTGTATTATTATCTTTTATTTACAGTTTCAGTTGTGATTTATTTTGCCGATTTCTCTTAAGACAAACTCCGAGTCATGAAGTGGGCAGTGATTTGTATATGTTGTCCATTTTTTTACAAATATCTGTTCATCGAGTTCCCAAGCACACTTTATTGCAAATTATATTCATAATATCTGTCCTGGGTTCTATTGTAATTAGTTCTCTTTATCAAGGTCTGTTATTAGGTTATTTGATAACCAATCAATACGACAAGGATATCGACACTGCTGAAGACATTATTAATTCTGGCTTACCTGTAATAAGTCCTCCTCAGTTCATAGCTTTATTAAAATCATACGACTCTCCTGATTTTCAAATGATGGTTTCAAGATCTCAACAGGAATCGAACAGTTATGCTGCTCTTGAACGTGTATCATACAAGCGAGATGCTATATTTTTCGCTGTTTACATGTCATTGAAGTATCAACAGAGAGAGTTTAACACAAGTGGTGAAGATTTGTTCCACTACTCCAACCTTCGCGTGGGATCAGCTTTTGGTTCATTTATTCTTAATAAACATTCCCCTTACGTGCCGAGAATGAATAAGATTATTGAAAGACTCACTGAAATGGGTTTCCTTCACAAGTGGATATCAGATGTTCTAGACACAGATAACGTTAATAATATCCAGTTTCATGAAAACTCAGAGAACAAGAAACTAACTCTGGACAATTTTCAGACAACATTTTACTTACTTTTTGCAGGACTACTTGTCGGTACAATCGTCCTGGTACTGGAAGTTTTTATATCGATAACACGTTTTAAGGGAAAAGTGAATCCTGAATAGGGCTACGTCTTGGAAACTACAGAAATAGGACTCACAGTTCTTTGCATTGCTCCAAAATGTAATATGGAGAAGAATTGCTAAAATTATATGGCTAATATGAACTTTCAAAGTGGATAACGTTTGCTTGACAGATTTAAAATATTTGATATGTATGAAACTTGGAAAAGGAAAGTGATTAGCCCAGTGGGTTTCCTAATGTCTGAGAACATAGGTTCCTCAGTTGTGTTCCCAGTGAGAAAGCCCCGTACGTAATAGAGTGGTAATTATTCCATTCTGTATTGTAGAACCGTCCTAACATAGCATCGATGTTGGTGAGGAAAGTACACATTGAATGAAATCAGTAATGATAATATTTTCTTAAACATTTTGAACTACCTTTATTACAGATTACAGATAAACTTACGAATAAATGTAATACGCATAATTAAGTGAGAAAGGATAAGAGAGTTTCACTTGATACTCAATATTAGCAATACATTGAGTCAGTACATCGTTAGTGACACTTCGTTATGAGAGAATTTCATACTTTTTGGCATGTAACGCTTAGTGAGTAGAAACATTCTATTGTCTAAATATTCCATTGTATCTATTCGAGAGAGAAAAAGAGTCATTATTCCTATTACAGTAACTGACGAGCAGATCTATGCAAGATACAAACATAAAAGTATGTATGGACAAACTCCGAAAGTGGTGTCCTATCAGAAATATATGTCACAAGTATTTAAAAAAATCTACTATCTGAAACTTTATAGCGAAAAAACTAGCTATAAGAAAATAACAGATTTGAAATTTCCACAGGAAGTCATAAATGTATTTTTGAGAATTATTATTTTTTGGACTCCGAAACAATTGTACTCGTGAGTTTCAGAAATCCTACAGAAAGGTAGGTCCAATTGAAAATTTATAAGGAGATTGTACACGATAGAAATGCGTAACTGTACACACAGTTGCGTATTTCTAAATGTTACACTTGTATAATGCATTATGCATTCTGTTAAAGACTGAGCTTTCAAAACTTTTTGTATAGTGGATTATTACAGACAAAGACCACGTTGCTCTAATAACTTAAGAAGGTCAGTGTTTCTTTATTTTAAAAAAATCTGTATGGAATCTTGCTGTGAATACGTATTCATTTACCTATTTTTATTAAATGATATATTGTATGGATGCTATTAAAAATATAGTCAAATTCTGAATTGGGATTAATCCCTGCAAGAAAACACGAGCAGGAAAATGCCTGCTAGGCTAATGAGATGGTGATGGTGAGTAATGAAGGAAATAGTGAAATGAAGAAAGTGGGAGGAAACTGGAGAGCGCCAAGAAACACCACGCACACAGTGTTTGTTCACCACTAAGTTCACTTGGCGCGATCTGGGATCGAACCAGAGATGAACCCCATGGACCAGAGGTGAATGCTCTACCATTGAGCCACCGCGGCCCCTCGAGCAGGAAATGTCTACACAAACAAAACAAACTTTTCCTTAGATGGTCTACAACTGCGTGCAACATTATTTAAGGAAATATCTCATTAGTTTTCCTTGTGTCTATTATTAATAATAACAAATTACTAACTTTTAAAACAGTGACCAAATGTAGGATATTGGCAATTCCTGAAATCCGTTATTTCCGTTCTGTCAGTTGCACTACTCATAAGGAACGTTAATATAATTTCAACTGCACGTATAAATGCGCATTTATTTTTGCACACAGAGTGTTCATTCAATCTTCTCTTATAATATTCTTACTAGTATATGCCAGCTGCAATGAACATTGTATTTCAAAAAACACTGCTGTGCAGAACTTTCCTCAAAAGTAAATTTAGCGTGTTTATCTTGCCCAAAACTATAAGAAGTTTGAACCATACATAGAAAAAAATAGCAAAATTTGATACCAGTAACAAGCAAATCATGCCATTATAAGAACATAGGAAATAACTTACAAGGAAAGCACTGGGACTCATTATACTCCCTTGACATTATAGAAGGAGTGAAATAGTCTTTATAGGGTGTGAGATCACCACGAAATTTGATGCATGCTGTACAACATCCTTCCTTTTGTTCAAAAAGTGAGCAATGTGTTACTGTAGTGTGGAGTTAAACTCTTCCAACTGTGTTCCTGACAATTACTCGATGACAAATAGTCAACTGAGCGAGCGATAAGATGTCTCCACAAAGATTCTCAATCTGCTCGATCGGATTCAAGTCTTGGCAACAGGCATTCCAATTCATTCACCGAATTTCTCCTCATTTCAAAAGTACAGCCACCTACAATGTTCTATGTCGTCACGCAATATCATACATAAACAAGATGGGACCGACTTCACCTATGAAAAGACTCAGGTAGAGAAAAAGAGCAATATCACAATAACGTTAACTGGTGAATATACCATGCCCAACATTTGAAAGGTGGGTATGGTCATGCAACATTATACCTCTCGCACTTCGCCGGGCTACCAAGACTATCATGTTCGACAATGCTCCTAGGTTCATTGAGTTTTTCACCTCTCACCAGATGATTGTACGTTCAAAATCACTACTCAGACTTTTTTATCGGAGAAAAGAACGCGACTTTACTCCTCTTGGGTCTAGTCTTAATGTTCTTGGCACCATTATAAAGGGTGCCACCCACGTAGGAATGTCAATAGAATACAATGTAATGGCCGTCGGGCAAAGACAAACCACTTCATGCAGTCGATGTCCATCTGTGGAGCTTGAGATTGGGTAGTAGATAGATTTACAATAGTACCCAGTGTTATTATACACAACACAACCAAGTTGTGAATTGGCACTGGATTTGCAATTCACAAACATTTTTCCATTAATGTTTATGAAATATCATTTCCTCTTTAATGAGGAAGTTGTGATCATTTTTTTCTGGCATAACAAGAATTGCCTTGAAAGTAGATGATGTTACTCATTTTTATATAACGTAACTGCAGGTATATATGCCAGTGCAGCTAAATACGCCAAGTGTTCAGTGCTGCGACGTTTCCGACGAAATCCGCTAGAATTCGCCTCCAAAATGTGTCACGGTCTTGGACAAGTCCGATTTGATGAATACTCCGGAAGACAGCGCTGAGACCGCCACTCCATGCAGTGCTGTTTGCTTCGGGAAAGTTCCGTGGAAGGACGTTATTATTTCAATAGAGGTAAGAATCCGTTATTAATACCGTGCTAACTCAGAACATTGCCAATTGCTTATAGCAATGTATGCCTTCTTTCGTGTTCGTCTAGGAACACTTTGTTTTGGAAAAATAATTTCAGTATTTGTGATTACACGGCTATAAATCAATACCAAGCATGGTGTAGCGAAATACACCAGGGCTTGTGCAGGACTGACGGCAGAAGACAAAGATGTTTTCATTTGTCTCACATGTTCCATGTAATATGGGTGTAGTTTTTTATAAGTCACAGTACAGTGACACTGTTTGTTTATCTTCTTATGGACTAAAACTTTTCAGTTTGGAACTTCATTTCAACTTTGGAGATTATCGTTTTTACATTTTATCTTTTTATTTTCATCCTGCACTTTGGTTATTCTATTTTTTGCTTCAGCCATGTTGTGTAGTAATATTTGAGTTCGTAGAATGCAGACGATGTTAACAGTTGCAAGATTTATTACATGTTTCTAGTAGTATCCTAGTCTTGGCGTAATTACCTGCACGTGTTGCTAAGTACGCCAGTTTGTAACACTTTTTTTCTTTTACGTTGGGTACAAAAAAGAAGTGAGTCGCATCATTGTCACATTTTCTTCTACATGCGGGAAAGGCTACCCTGTAATGCACATGTCTTGTTCTTTGTGTTTCATGAAAATTAAGGCCATAAAAAATCAAACACCTTTAACATGGCGTATTTACCTGTACCTACCTTATATATCAGGAAATTCTTCAACTTTTATACCACATTCCTAAAACATGTAAATAGTGTACTATATCTTTCCGTATTGTTTTCATGTACTTAAAAGTTCAGAACACTTTCTGTAAGATGTGTATTATATTATAAATACATGAAAACTTCATTTAGAAAAACAATGTATTGCTATTTTAATTGATGATTTCCATGCTGTTGTGCGAAAATGTTAATAAAGATGAATAGATAAATGTAAAGTTTCGGAGTATTAAATAACAGAGGAAATATTTCACGTACAGAACTTAAAATCTAATAGCGAACAGCGGCTTAACAATCAGCAAACAAGGATATACTGTATATCTCAACATTTCGAATTAATGTTCAGAACTATCAGGAAACATATTTGAGACGGCTTTCATAATACAAGAACTCAAAGCAATAGTTTTCGTATCATGAACATGTACGAAGGTCAAAATCATCTACCAATGGAAGTTCGTGTCCGGTTCAGCCAATCAGCTAGCAGAATATAATATCAATACATGATATGAAGGACGTATTGTAAGAGATACTAAAAATCCACTAAAAATGTCAAACACAATGCTGTTTATATTAACCTGAGCAGAGTGGGCCTTATTGTCTAATTTAATAAAAATGTAGTTTTGGTTTGTTAATAATGATTTGATTGTTCCCTATGTGTTTCATTAATGTTTTAGTTGAATAAATGAATTTGCATATCGGTAGTATGGATTTTCGTAGTCGTACTATGCATAATTCATAATAAAGCTCTAAAGATTCATTAACGTTTAAATGCTCCTTTGAATATCAAATATATTAATGTTTACTACTACTTTGAAACAAAGGAATTTCAGAAACATGATTTATTACAAAATTCTTGGTTTAGTATTAATTAATGTACTTTACAAAGTTTTAGCAGACATTTTGTGTTCAACAAATACAAATAACAAACTAAGTGTCCTTATTTGTCTGCTTATTCATAATTAATGAACAAGTGTGTTACGGTACGTTTTCCACTACCGGTAACATTAGATATAATACTGCAGTACTCTTTGTACTTTGTATCGGAATTGTATTGTCGTGGGTTGTTTTGATTATGATACACACTACTTTTGATCACCCTATTGTGACTCAGTACCGACAAAAATATTAAAATCTACATCATGTAAATAATGTAGCAACATGACAATTCAGACGACGTGCTTTGCACTCACTTTATGTTTATGTGCTACGCCTAAGAAATTACAATGCGATAAAACGAGATAAATTATTTATTATAGTTAATAACCAAATTCTTTTAAGTTCCAAAATTATTTGTCACTGACTCGGGAAGAAATTTATAGATTACTTTTGCGTGCTTAACTTTAGGCCTAATGTGAACTCAAAGGTAAACAAAGAACCTATTGTTTATATTTATAGATATTTAAATTGTTTCTCATTAGAATTATGGTTATTTTGATAAACTTGGGAATACAGCAATTTTTTTGTAATGAGCTTACCTGTTTTCTACTTGTAAAGATTTACATACAATAACTGCGGCATTGATTAGCATATGTTATCGAGTGGATATTAGTTTATACGGACTTCCGCCATGTTGGTATGTGTCAAAGTTGGAACAACCTAATTAAATTTGCAGTGTTAAAGAAGATAATGGGATATGTGAAAATAGCATAAATTAATCCTCTCTTTTAGTTAAAACTGATTTTGTATTTTATGAGTAAGAAAATTAAATAAAATATATATTATAGTTAAATCCAGCCTTATGAGAGGGGGTGAGTAAGGTGTACAGAAGAACCTCAAGTAAGAAATGAACGGGTAAGAGTCCCCTTCGAAAAATTAAGAAAATTGTGCAGGAAAATTTAATATTTAGGATAATTAACCATTATAAAAGAAGATTTGGCCTACCCTAGCACATATTTGGATAACAATGGGGCTCTTCCCTTGAAATATATGTGGGAGTGACTGAATCCTGTCGAGATGCTGATACTGCCAGGTTTCGGAATAGGGATTGCTTTAAAGTAATAATCGAATCCAGGATGTGTGATCTAGAAACCAAGGTAATCTAGGAACCAAGAATATGCAGTCCAGGTATCTAGGAACCAAGAATATGCGGTCCAGGTAATTTCAGTATTGTGTAAAAAGGTGATTCAGCTGAGATATACAGGTTAGTCACTACAACCTCCATTTTGTAGACCCCAGAAGTTTCGTCAAGAATCTAGCCACTTGGAATATTTGTGATCTTTTGGGATGATTGAACTAAAATTGTGAATCATAAATCATCACCAATTTATGAACATGTTTGCAGTAATGATAAATAGTAGTTAAACAAACAGCTACGTCACACAGATTCAAACACTCTTTGGGGGAAGGAGAAATAAGTAATGAACCTTAACTTACCGTTTCTAATGTTCATTAACCTTGTGTCTTTTAGAATTAGCTGATGCTATGAGATCTTACGGTGAATTTTGCACATCGTCTGAATGTTTTCATATCTGAACATGTTATCCAGGTTTATTAACCATAAATAGATTTACAATCTATCACCTAGTGCTTTCGGCCACCCTATTTTAGTTATGATAATGTTGCTGGTGGTACTGAGCACACATGCTCTTAATGTCAGGATTTTCTTATCATTCCATGAGCGTTGCCATGATGATACTTACGGGAAAATAAGTTTGAATATTTCTTTCAAGAATTATTTAAATTTGTTATTCCTGATAATATGTAAATAAATGCTGAGGTAGACAACAGTTATAGCGTGCAATTATATATGTGTCTGTTTTATTATTATTATTATTATTATTGTGCGAATTTCTTATGTACTCTTGAATATCAGATACGTCTTTAAGTATCTTACGATATTTCCGATTTCAGCATTTGTATTAGGTTAGGTAGGATTAGGTTTAAGTTAGCTTTAGGTTAATCTTAAATTAGCTAGATTGATACGAGTATGCCGTATTGTGTTGTCGTTATGTCAGATTTACTCGTCGGATAACTGAATAAACATTGAGTAAAATGAAATAAAAATATAAGGCTTCTAGTGTTGTGATGAATATGTTAAAGCCATGAGTTGGGCATTATAAGAATAAGAATAATCTTTTGGTGTTGTTTGCTTATCAAATGGAGATGTGAGTTTAGCACGCTCAACGGAATACGGAGTTAGACCTCAAATGTATAATATAGGTAGGAATAACAGAATGAGGATATCTTCCTTTTCACTTTAATTTCTAATTTTCTTCCGTTCTTTCGTTCTTTGAGATGACTCCTTATGAAAGGAAGGAGTGTTATTGTTTAATAAATGTGAAGTTGAAATAAAAGATGTGCAAATGTTCGAATTTTTTTATTGGTCAAATTAAATAACATTACATTCTCTTATATGCAGTTGGTTGATATTTCTTTAATATTGATGTGCCACAGTGGCGTATTTACGATTTTGTTTCGGGAGGGGCTTTGTTAACTTTCGGAGGGGGCTTTCCCTGGAAATGTGAAAATTTTGCAAGATATTTCATTTACTTTACTATAGTAAGTAAGATTTCGGAGGGAGCTTAAGCCCGGAAGCCACCCTCTAAATACGCCCCTGATGTGCCATAAATAAGCTTAATCATATTATTCAACTGAACAAAAACTCAAAGGTTTCGATGCTGGGTGTCGCTTCAGCAAGATCTTGGAATTAACACACTGAAATTTCATGAATAGTCAGATGCAATAAAATTTTAACAGTCCAGAAGAAAACGAGTATCATAAACATTCGATAGACTTTGTCTGGTCAAAATTTGAGTTAACCCTTCCAAGCCATTATGGTTATTCTATACTGGATTGAGTTGGAGCATGAATGATGGTGATGGCCACACTACTCTTCAGGCATCGATTCAGTGGAGTATGGAGAAGCCAACAACTATGGCCTAGAAGGAAAACATCATGAGTAGGATTTTTTTTCAAAATTAATTATTTTTTTCCTTCATACTATATATATGTATATATATATATATATATATATATATAGGGTGGGTGCGCTATATATGGAATACGTTCCTAATTTGAAATACCAGACTATTTCGTCTACTATGTGCTGCCGCCGAGAAGACTTTACGTAAACTTGTACACAGTGACACCCTCAGTCTGCGCATGAGTGGTTTGCTGCCGAACGATAACAAAACATTTTCTTTTGTTGCAGAATATTTTTCTGAAGAACTTGAGTTTTTCGGACGTACCTTTCCAAGCTGCTGAATGTACGCAAAAAGGCATGTATTATCTTTGCGTTTGTGATGTTTAGATTACATATATAGTGTACCATAAGGGCATAAAGATTCAGTACACTGGGAATCACGTAACCGTGTGTAGGAAGAGAACTATCCAACATGGCGATTTTCCTAATATGGAATACTAGCAGGATCCTAATATGGAATATTCCTAAATAGGTTCATATGTATGTGAACTAGAAGTGAAGAAGATTAACTGAATTGTAAGTTATATTATCCGCGTCACTCTAATTGGCGTATGGCGTCAACCAATAAACTTGCAGTGCGCCGTTGGCAAACCTTCAGTAAGGTTTCTAATCATTCGTAAATGACTATAAATATGAACAAAATCAACTACGAAAGATTAAATTTCTTACTGAAGGTTTGGAATCAGCGCACTGCGAGCTTATTTGTTGACTCCATACGCCAATTCGACTGACGCGGACTGACAGGCCTGACATATTATTTTAGACCGAGCGTCAGCAAACGTCTCCTAGTCTAGACGTTTGGCATTTGTGTTGTCTGTCTGTGTGTCTCGCGATAACTCCTGAACACGTGAGCCAATTTGAATGAAATTTTCACAGATTATTTATTGGTTCAAATGTCCCAAATGCCGTGTCGCCTACAGTGCAAAGTGAAGAGAACAGCACGACAGTACCGATTGAAGTAGTGAGTACGCTACCACAGCATTGCAGCATTGTGAGTCCACAACTACAACCACAGCATTGCAACACAATTGGTCGAAAGCCAGGTGAGGCTAAATTGTTACGAGCACTCTACACGAAAACGATTTAGAAGCTGCCTCTACCTCATCACAACGGGCCTTTACCTCATCACTGCAAGTAGTTGAAATATGTTTAACTACCCAAGCCCCCCCCCCCCCAAAAAAAAACAACCGAAACAGCCAAAGATAAGGACATCAAGTGGTTACAAGTTAGAAAGTTAATATGAAGAGTCAGTAAGTGATTTGAACGAAGATCGTGACAGTTTAAGTGACCCTACTGATGATGACTATGATGAGGAATGTGGACATTGTGGTAAATTGTGGTCGCTTAGAGCAGGGCAGGGAGATTGGTTAAAGTGACCACTTTGTAAAAGATGGTCCCACGAAACGTGTCCCATGAAAGATGGAGAAAAATGTTTGTGGCCAGTGTTTTGCAAAGCAAAACTGGAATTAAAATTTGGACGCCTTAAAACACACTAATCCAGTATGTGCGAACTTTTTCTTTATATAGGGCATTTTTGTATACTTTATTTGTCGCACGTAGTTTGCTTCCCCGAATGTTTCGTTTTACAAGTATTTTACAAACATAGGCCTAATAATGAATAAGTCCAGTCAAGTTCGATAATTATCTTTATGCTACGTAGAATTCTGGTATTTCTGCTGTTTTATGTTTTAATTATCTTAAGAATGTTATGTAATTTTTGTTTACTTGTCTTATAGACCTATAGGCCGCAATGCCTACAACGCGACATTTGGATAATTCGAGCATGGGCACAATCACTGCTCAGACCGCCCATTCTGAGTGAGTTTTTCCCTTGTTTTCCTCAGTCCCATCAGGTGTATGAAAAAATGTTACTTTTCTGGAGCCCAGTACCGAGTTCTTTTCCATTCGTAGACTTATATTAAGGGCCTATGTGATTTCGAGGCACTTCATATGCTTCTTTCCTTGAATTAATAAGTAAATTTATTCCTTAAATAAACAAATAAATTGCTCGAATTCATCGCCCATGCTCGAGTTGTCCAAATATCGTATTGTAGGCAGACACACACATTTGTTCTAGTATTCCACTTTAAGAACAAGTAGTGTTCCATATTAGGAGCGGGGTGTGCCTAATATGGGAAATTGAGTTTCTTTCAATTTTGTAATATTGTAAAAAATCAATAATGTGGAACACACTTTCATACTTGTATTTTGTTTTGCAAAGGTACCACAAGTATTATGATATATAATATTTTTATTCTGGAATACGCATTTCTGAGAAATGAAGAAGAAACAAAAAGTATTCCATATTCGGTGCCTTTACCCTATATATATATATATATATATATATATATATATATATATATATATATATATATATATATATATATATATATATATATATATATATTAGGGATGGCCAAAATTTTCCGGAATCCGGATTCCGGAAATTTTGTTTTCCGGAATCGGAAAATTTACTTTCCAGAATTCGGAAAAAATCCGGATTTCGGAAAAATTCCGGAATTCGGAAAATTTCCGGAATTCAGAAAAATTCCGGAATTCGGAAAAATTCCGGAATTCGGAAAAATCCGGAATTCAGAAAAAAATCCGGATTTCGGAAAAATTCCGGAATTCAGGAAAATTCCGGATTTCGGAAAAATTCCGGAATTCAGAAAAAATCCGGAATTCGGAAAAATTCCGGAATTCAGAAAAAAATCCGGAATTCGGAAGAATTCCGGATTTCGGAAAAATTCCGACATTCGGAAAAATCCGGAATTTAGAAAAAATCGGAATTTTTCCGAGATCCGGAATTTTTCCGATTTTACTTTCCGGATTCCGGAAAGTAAAAATTCTGGAATTGGCCATCCTTAGCTAGTAGCTGTTAAAAAAGAAACACAATAATGAATAGGGTACATATGCTGTATTAATTTCTTGTAGTTGGATATGTCTTTATCATTTACGTAGACAATTGCTACTGCAGTTATTTACTACTTTATGAGAAAGGTCTTATTTTCACACACAAAAAAGTCGCCGGTATGTCTCAAACATTATCGCGTTCCCAACTGCAGCTGCTCCAAAGCACTGCAAACTACTTTTTAACCAGGCGAAAGGCAGTGAAGGAAAATAAATCTCAACAAATATTCTAATAACATTCGCTTATTGTCAACATACCTACAGTGAGCGCAGAAAGTGTTCGTACACCGTGCATACTTTATATTGAAAACAGCTAGCATGAGAACGGGAGGTGGAAAATATATATATAACCAGAATTAAGACTACACATTCATACATTTTATTTCTATATACAAGAGAAAGGCCAAACAAACACAATCACTGTTTTGTTCAGAAGAAAAGAGAGAATTCCTTTTTTGTAAACGCAAAAAGTCACCGTACACTTATGATTGAATTAATGCTTATAAAGTATATTACGTTATTTAATATTTTGTGGGATTACCCTGTGCGTTAATGATTGTCTGTAGTCTTCGTGGCATTGATTTCACCTGTAGTAGTTCGTAGTTCTGTAGCTTCGGGACTGATTATGTCCCATTCTTCTTGAATAGCTTTTCTTAGGCCTTCTTTAGTAGACAAGCTGTGCCTTCTGATTCTCGTCTCCAGAACAGATCATATATGTTCTATGGGGTTCATGTCTGGGGATTGGGGAGGTGTGCGAAGCTGTTTCAAGGTATTATAGAGTCAGGGGCGGATCCAGAGGGGGGCGATCACCCCGATCGCCCCCCCACAAGAGGAAACTTTCTTATTTTATATATAAATAAACCCATCCATAACAAGTTTGGAGCTCTTAAAAGTAGCAGTATTACCGCCGACCGGCCCCCCCCCCAGAAGTCCGTCCTGGATCCGCCCCTGGCAAACCTTGCAGACAGGCCTCGTTCAACAGTACAAACAATAATTGCGATGTATAATGTTTCTATCACTGTGCGAAACCATAAAAAAAATAATAAAAAAAAGAACTGGAAGACCAAGAGTGTTGAGCGAATAAGTTAAACGTTACATTATTAGGGAAAGAAAAAAAGGTTCCAAAAAGTAGTGCTGTGCAATTGGCAACGGATCTGGAAACACGCGGTGTTAAAGTATCAGCCAGTACAGTGCAGAATATTTGCAGGGTATCATGGTCGGATAGCCAGGAAAATGTTCTGGGTGAACAAGACAAATCGTATAAAGAGACTAAAGTTTGAAAAACAGTATAAAGATAAGGGATCAGGCTTCTTTCTGGAATAGGGTCATATTTTCGGACGAAAGTAAATTTAATTTTATCGAGTCCAATGGGAGGCGTATGGTATGGCGCAAGGTGAATACAGAGATGAATCCTCAAAATCTCGTCCCTAAAGTAAGACATGGAGGAGGGTCCGTGCTCGTCTGGGGATGTATGAGTGCCTCAGGAGTGGGTCGTCTCCACCTTATCGATAGAGTGATGATCCACAAAGTGTATATTAACATATTAAAGGAATATCTCCATACTAGTGCGCAGAAGATGGTTCTTGAAAACAATTTATTGTTCAGCAAGACAATGACTCCAAACATACAGCGGAAAATACTCGATTGTGGCTACTCTATACAGGGGCGGATCCAGGACGGACTTCTGGGGAAGGGGCGGTCGGCAGTAATACTGCTACTTTTAAGAGTTCCAAACTTGTTATGGATGGGTTTATTTATATATAAAATAAGAAAGTTTCCTCTTGTGGGGGGGGCGATGGCCCCGATCGCCCCCCTCTGGATCTGCCCCTGAGGTTTGCTATCTTTCTCAAAGACTTACCCTTCTTATGCACTTTAATAATTACTTTTCTTGTCTCCTCATTTGTTTCTGTTCGGTTGCTTCCCATTTCGACAGCCCACCGTGCAGTTTTTTCACTCCTATTCACAACTAAACTCATTCTGTTACTCGTCATGCTATACAGAGGTGTATACTCAGGTGAATACTAGTGAACCCCAGTTGTGGTATCTTTGTTTCGTATTCGTACGTCAGGTGTACGATCACTTTTTGCGTCTACTCTATACATTTTCTACGGAATTTATTTACTTTCTGACCATTAAACTTGTCTTTGTGGTTCTTTATTGATATATTCATAAAGCTTAGTTTTCATTATTCATATTGTGTGTGTTATTACACTTCTTAAATTTTCTGTTTCTTTTTCGCAGGCATTCTCGTTTCAATAGCATAGGTGTACGAACACTTTCTGCGCTCACTGTATGTACAGTAAATACAAATTTATAATTTTTGACTTTACGAAGTATACAATGTAATATTGTTTAATAATTAACATAAGCAGGCATTCATTAATTTATATTAATACTAGCAGCGTTCACCCCGCTTCGCTGCGGTCACCCTGGAACGCAATAAACTTTGTTACTTAGATAATTTTTACTTTTTCGCTTTCAAGTGATATGATAAAAACCATAGAAGAATGTTAACATTATATCGCCTGTCATTTATGTTAACCCGCCGAGTGACACGGTCATGTGGGTTGCATATAAATACGGTTAGATTTAGCTATGATGAGCTAACAAAGGATTTGTACGTTATGGACACTTGAATGGTCAATTATCTCAAGACACTGGTAATTAAAAATTAAAGTGATATGATAAAAACCATCTAGGGTCCAAATCCTAATAACCCCCCAAAAATAAAAGAAATTGGTTCAGCCGTATTAGCGTGATGAGGTAACAAAGGATTTGTGCGTTCTCTTTTATATATATAGATAATAATTAACAAAACTAATAAGCGGGTGATTGATGACTCAGTGGTAGAGTTTTCATCTATGGTATTCTAACCCAGGACATGTGGGTTTTCGATGGCTAATTTTGTGTTCGAAAATTTTCCCGGTAGTACTCTTGGTTCCCTTTCTTATATTTGTTCCATCATCACTCATTAACGAATTTAGTTTATCAAAACTCTATAGCCATATATTCATTCTGTCCGTCAGTGAAACAAACAGTCTCAAGAACTATCTGATGGATTACCAATCAATTTTGGCCATGATATACAGAGTCAATAGTTAAGAATCGAGTTCCCTGATGAATGTAATATTCAAACCGGAAGCGGTACAAATCAACCATTTCCGGTTTTAACGTTAATCATTATATAGTAAATATGGTAATTGATAGCGAGAAGCGGTTTCCAGTAATCGACATATATAACATTCATGTAGATAGAATGTTAACCAGTTTGTGCATCTGCTGAAAATAATGAGCTTAGGTATTTAGAGAGCATTTTCCGCTTTAGAAAATGTGTGCTTGGTAAAGAATGTAGAGAATTAGCTGAGTCAGGCTAGCTAGAATATGGTAATAGGAAGGGGGGGAAGGGTCTGTCACGAAATACTGTGGTTATTTACCAGGGACTCAATCATTCTAAACTATTTTATTGGCAACATATATTGGTTCGTTTAGCCAAGATTTCTAATGGGGGCATGATATGAAATACTGTGGTTACACACCAGAGGCTCGATCAATCTAAATATTTTACAGATAACATACCCATATTGATTGGTTAGGACAATAAAATGAGGATATATTAGTAAGTATTTTAATAAGAAGCTATGAAGAAATCTCGAGTAAAAGAATATAAAAAAAGTATTGAAAAATATATCGTCTTCCGAGGTCATTCGAACGGTGTCGAGAATTTTGCGTCTGGGAAATTTGCGCCCTACCTCAAGAACAGGGAAAATTGCGCCTGCGATGTACCTCCACCGGGAAGTTTGAGCCCTGCGAAATAAAATAACCAATTGGAGCTTACGCATTTGCTCGGAGGGGCTGACATTACAGCATAAACAATCCTCCCCCCACAACCATGCCATTTGTGATTTATTTTCATTGTGGCTATATAAGGGGAGAATAAACTTCAATATAAGCGAAAAGAACACAACGGATCAACGCAATCACTGCTTCTTCCAGAGATGATTTTGGGGGAACACTGGCCTCCCCAGAGCTCTCAGAGTGCCCCCTCGGAGGAGACCAAAATAATACGTCTATAATATAATAATAAATAGAATAGTACCAGCAGTGACCCCCCTCCGGAATGCTAAATGTGCCCCCCGGAACATTTTTCCTGAAAGAACGACTGAACGCAATTGTGTGTTTGAAGTGTAATTCCAGCAAGTAAACACACTGTACATAGTTTTCTTCATAATATTATTGAACTGATTTTACATTCACTTTACATTTTCTTTTCTATATTTTGTGTCCTGAAAAGCCAAACAACTCGCAAGGATTGTGAACAGAGATATCTGGGTAGAGCCAAACAGCCTTTTGTAGATTAAATTATACTCTTTGATTATATTAATAAATAATATATATCAGTCATTTATACGTTCATTGTAAATTTTGTAGTATAATGAAAAATTGTATTTGTATGGATTGCCCTTTAGTGAACTAAAATTGTATTTTTTTCATTTGTTCGGAATATTATAATGGATGGAGTAACTCACTGAGACGATGAGAGGCAAACCTAGTTCAAGTGCGAGTGGAAGTTACTTTACACAATACAATAATAAGTTGAATTGTAGGGCGCTAACATCCCAGTGCAAATATATAGCCGGCGCATTTTCCCCTCTTTTTTGGGTAGGGCGCAAACATCCCAGTGCAAATATATTGCGAGCGCATTTTTTCCTATTTTTGTGGTAGAGCGCAAATTTCCTGGGCGCAATATTCTCGCATTCAAGGAAAATATAATGTCCGTGAAGTTGACAAGCCACTTATGTCAGACTCCAATTTCGACTTTAAGCGTCGCTAGTGCTACGTTAGTGTTCGATAGTACGCAAATCGTTAGTACTCCAACTGCATGCCAACACCCTCACTTCTAAGAATCATCTCAAAAATGAGGTTAACCGTTAGAGCAAGTAAGTGCTCATTGGTGCCATTAACATTAACGTTAATGCCTCCATCGTACGGCCCTTTGAGTAATAATAACACCACGTTTTTTGCTAGTCTCAATGCGTCCCTATATTCTCGCGAACATTCTGACGTGCCCAAGTTAGTTACTTTTTTTTGCAATTATTATTTATCTGTTATTGTTTATTGTTTATTGCTAGTCTGCAGAGAAGTCCTTACATTAATATGCAATTGTCCTTGATAATCATTGCGTATTTACAAGCAATTTGTTATTACTGTTAGAAGATATCAAAAAACAACAGATAAAATCTACTACTTAACGGTTCATATTTTTCTTTTACAGTACATAAACGATTAATAATAATAATAATAATAATAATAATAATAATAATAATAATAATAATAATAATAATAATAATAATAATAATAAGACTATTTCAGCATAAAAGTTATCAATTGCATCACACTGGCAACAAGCGACGGATATTTTAACTTCACAAAAAATCGTTTCTCACGATTTTCTGGAAAACTACGTATGATAACATCTTCATTATGTCAAGTTGTTTATCTGAGTGTGATATATGTCTTACCTCTGGACAATATCACAGTAAAACAAAAATTAAATATTAGGAGTACATCGTACTTTTGGACTACATCTCATTAACCATGGGAAGATTCAGTAGTGTATACTTTAGGATGTAAGTTTCAGCTTAACTTGCATCATACATTCTTAGGATTACAAAAAGGAAATTTGTTCGTTTGCATTTGAAAAATTCTTAGGATTACAAAAAAAAAAAAAAAATAATAATAATAATAATTTTTCCGAATTCCGGAATTTTTCTGAATTCCGGATTTTTTCCGAAATCCGGAATTTTTCCGAATTCCGGAATTTTCCGATTTTACTTTCCGGATTCCGGAAAGTAAAAATTACGGAATTGGCCATCCCTAATATATATATATATATATATATATATATATGTGTGTGTGTGTGTGTGTGTGTGTGTGTGTGTGTGTGTGTGTGTGTGTGTGTGTGTGTAATAAATCATCTACGTCAGATTCAAAATTGGGTACAACAATAAAAATTCGATTTAATAATAATGTAATATCATTTTAAGAATGGCGTCCCGAATCCGAAATTTCTTTCTATGGAAACGAGACTAAGTTTACAGTTTAATCGTTTAATTACGAAGTGAAGTTCGGGATAGTTTACTTTGATTTCTTATAATACAATAACGCGTTACAAGTGAAATTTAAGAAAATAATTATCAAACAATTAGTCATAAGAGCTTTTATCACTGAGACCACAAAGAGAATTACTTCTCAAGAGACAAGATTCAACTACGAAAAATTTAAAACTTACATTTTTAAAGATTCGGAATCATCTCTCCACTCTCACAATGAATAATTTAACTGCCGTGATGAGAATAAGATGAGAGAGATAGTCTGTTCTAATTTCTTTGAATTTATGTATTGTTTTGAAAACTAGTTTTGAAAACTTTCGCTCACTATAACTGAAAAACAATCAGTACGTAACACGTCCTTGTGCACCAATTTGTGATCTGGGTTTTTCTTGAAAATTATTTTCTTTTTAATGTCACTTGGATTTATCTGTCAAGTCCAAAAGTGGCTGAACATGCTGGAACATTCTGTAATACCTTTGGTGATGAAACCGCCCATTTTCTTCCAGTGAAGCCCTTTCACACTTTGGGACTGACATGCACCAGTAGTTTTACACAAACTGGATCGGGATGCGAGGTCCTCTCCCGCGTTTACCTAATCTGACCCACTAGATTTTTCCCTGTGATGTTATGTGAAAGCCAATGAGTTCTAAGAGAAAATCAGAGCTTGGATCACCTTAAGCGCCATGTGATAGATTCAAAAAGTGCAAGATGATTGGCTGACTGGTTTCACCTGTGCATGGTGCTTGAAGGGGAACATATCGAGCATATTCTTTAAAAGTAGATCTATGATTATTATTATTCATATTCAAGCACTCTAAATTCTCCAATACAAGTCAGTAAAAAACTCATAAATGTATGCGTTAGCTGTGTGGTGCAACGACATTGCGCAATTTTTTTAAGGATAAGATCGTTGATAATCTCTGTGATCTATGACTTATTAAAGAGAAGCAGAAAGTGCTGAAATTGCGCCAACAACAGGATTCAGAAAATTGCGTGAAATTTTGCACAGAGATAAAATATATAAACGCCATTCCTTTGTGAGATATACTTGTATTGCATTCTAATATTTACAAAGCAAATTATATACTTACGGAACATTTCACGGTTACAGTTTGAATAATTAAGCATTAAGAAAGTAGTGAAATTGATCGACCCCACTGTTTGCTTTATGATTTCTTCTGTACATTAGAACGGTAGTTCCTTTTTCATAGTGGTAAATGAATTAAAAATGAAAATGAAATGAAATCTTTAAATTTTACGTCCCACAGTTATGCCGATTAGACTAAAGGAGACGGTGATGATAAGCAATGAGTGAAATGGTTGAATGAAGAAAGTGGATGAAAACGGGAGAACCCCGAGGAAACCCACGAACACGATGTTTGTCCACCAAAGAGTTCACTTGGCGCGAGCTAGGATCGAACCATGGACTCCAAGTATTAGAGGTGAACGCTCTACCACTAAGCCACAGCTTCCCCATAAATGAATTAAGATTCTTCAGTTAAACAGAATAACATTCTATTTTCAACTGTGTTCTATATTAATCTATAACAGTAGCAAAATATACATAGTATTATTAAATTAATAAAAAAGAATAATAGACTACAATAATACCAATATTACCTAGTTCAGATTGTGGATTCATGTATGATTCGCACAGATCATTGTCGACAAATTTATGTCACAGCACCCAAGAGCAGTAACTAAGATGCAAATGCAAATGCAAGGATCATTTATAGAAAAGTGGAAGGATAGTTACTAAAATACGTGGTAAACACACCTCAAACAAACAAATACTTGTTTGTGATTGGTCATAACTGGAAAATAAATTTTTATCTCTGGTTGATCGAATGCCTGTTCACGATATTTAAAGGGATATATATTATATTATTTGTTTATTTTATATAATTTCGTTTTCTTCACATTTTTCCAATAACTATTTTCTGACAATTTTAATCTTATAGGCAATCTTACAGTTAGATATGATACAGAAAATTATTGACTGGGACATGTTGCCGTTCCCCTCTCTAATGACGCCCGTGCACCCATATAATAACGATAACTGAAAATGATATTGTCATCGATTACGTTGTATTTTTTCCTAACATGACTCGCATTTTGGTGGCTGTTTTGTTACTCGAAATGTTTATGGTAATAATGGTAAAGTTCAAGGGCGCCCATCAGGGAAGAAGGTGGGACGATTGCCCCCCCCTAAGAGGAAATTGTACTTGGAAATATCGAAAACCCAATAGGATTTTTACATTAGTTACAGCAAAATTTGAAACTATATTTGAAACGTCGCTTATACTTGCCCCCCTTGGAAACCACAACATGGGCGCCCTTGGCAACGTTGCACAACATTTTTTTTTTTTTTTTTGCACAATTTCCAAATTTGTTGCCTGTTCATTAAGTCTTTATCTGTGTGAACAGGTAACGGAGTGAAAGTTTGCGCAATTTCAGTACACCCAGTGAAACTTGTGAGCTGCACTGCAGTAGGATCAGGTTACGTACGACAACACAGGCCCAGGTGGGCAGGGGTGCAATCAAAGTTTCATGGGGAACCAACGTAAACGATAAATTTCTTGCACAATAAACAAGAATCAAGATACCATCCAAGTTTTCTATTTTGCTAATAACCATTAATATTCTTCCTTCTTTTGAACAAATATTTCAGGTTACTAAAGGGATGCTGTCTTCTCGCGCCGTCGTCATTTCCACCTCTGGTTTGATCTTAGGCTTTCTTAACATGGGGCCATACTATACTTACCCAAGACCTTTTGACGCGGGACCGTTTTGGCTCGGGCCTTTCTGACATGGAATCGTTCAATCCGGAGCTGGTAGCCTTGATTAGTTTTCAAATTGGCATTGAAATTTCTTCCAGCAAGTGTGCGTTAAACAACCACCATATCAAAAACTAGCAGCGTTCACCCCGCTTCGCTGCGGTCACCCTGGAACGCAATAAACTTTGTTACTTAGATAATTTTTACTTTTTCGCTTTCAAGTGATATGATAAAAACCATAGAAGAATGTTAACATTATATCGCCTGTCATTTATGTTAACCCGCCGAGTGACACGGTCATGTGGGTTGCATATAAATAGGTTAGATTTAGCTATGATGAGCTAACAAAGGATTTGTACGTTATGGACACTTGAATGGTCAATTATCTCAAGACACTGGTAATTAAAAATTAAAGTGATATGATAAAAACCATCTAGGGTCCAAATCCTAATAACCCCCCAAAAATAAAAGAAATTGGTTCAGCCGTATTAGCGTGATGAGGTAACAAAGGATTTGTGCGTTCTCTTTTATATATATAGATATGGTTTTAGCTGCCTACGCACATAATTGAGTTCCTGAAAGTAATGGACCTTGTGTTTTACAGTTTGCCTAAATGCAACCTGGTAGGTCAGAAAAAGGTACTACAAACCAAGAAACAGATGCTTTCTACTATATACAGATTCTATATATATTGTCTTCTTTATATCTCGTTCTCTGTTTGGGAATCATTTTATTCTGAATTTCAAAGAGTTTACAAAATTAAATTTATAAACAGCTATTTTAGGGATGATATCAGTTTAGCACAGGGATGCAAATAAGCAACACAATTTTACTTGCCCAAGAATAAAGCTACTAGCCCACATCCCACAATAGAAATTATTTACTTACCTTCGGTATGATATCAAATACTCGCCTGCACCGATGAACCACTCGCCCCTGGCGAGTGGGCGATTGCATATTTGCATCCCTGGTTAAGCATCATTATTCACAGAATATATTCTTTCTTTTCTGTTATATCATGTCAGAAAATTTTTGAAGCAAGAAGCTTAAACATTATCTCTCTCGAATTTAGCTGGCGTAGTTAATATTACGATAATGAAGTTTTAGTTTCTTCATAAATTTTAAATAATGTAGCTCCACGAAATCTGCAACATTTTCAGAACAGCTATAACTAACACTATTATTTCTTTTTCTTAGTAAAACGTTTTTGGTCGTAGAACGTTAACCTAATAGTTCCATAAACAGTTCGTTGGAACTAGAGCTTGTCCACCGATTAGCACCTTTTCTGTCCTATTCAATGGCCGGTTTTAATTGATTCTTGCATTTTTTTCAGGATTTTCCCTTCAGCATGCAGTAATTAAATCTTTTCTCGTGTTATAATGAAAAAACCTGGATGGAATGAAATGTTGTATCTGCAATAAATTTGATTTTTTTTTTGTGAAAAAAACCTAAAATTCTCCCAGGCAAAAAAAAAGCAGCGAAAGGAACTTCGCTTTTTTTTTTAAAAAAAAAAAGCGTTTTTTTCAAGCCCTTGCAACTCTATTCTTTACATCAATAATTACAAAGATCTTGTGTGTGTAGTAATCATAATTTTCGTTATATTCCTTCGCTCTACCTACCCTCTAATAATAATAATGATAATAATAATGGATATTTCAAAAGAGTTTAATAACCCATTATAGGTCTATAACGTGTTCAAAGACTCGCTTCTATTGTCTCTGAGGGGTTTTCTATAATGACATTCTATTTATTGAAGTATATTGTAAGTAGTTCAGCGTTTTAGTAGCGCACAAAGAACTATTAATTTTCTTTATCAATCTTTTAAGCTTCTCTTTTGCCACAATTTCTTTCCCATCAAATATTATGAAACTGTTTTCTCCTTAACCTGCTAAAAGAAAAAGTGGTGACTCTTAGCACTACTCTTACGAGTAATTAATTTAGAAATTGTGAAATACAGATTAAGTAAAGATGATAATACTATTTACTATTATGCTTTCTTTACTGTTTAAAAAATAATATCCAAGAAATTTATTAATGAATATTTTTTTAGAAAAAATAAATTAAAAGGTACGAACCAACGCATTAAAGATTTCATTTCATTTTTTCAACTGTCAAATGCCAGCTTTTAATAACCATAGAGTAGAGCCAGGTTAACAGAAAGTAACTATAAATATAGTTATTTTAAAATGTATTAGAAATTAAAAAATAAGCTTCTTTGACTTGAAGCTTTGAAATCCGGTCAGTACTGAGTGAGTGCTTACAATTAGTTCTGAAAGTCACTCAAAAAATAAAAGCACACATGAGAATCTCATACTTCCTCTAAACGTGTATTATAAAGAACTTATTACCGTATCCTGACAGGTGAAAAACATTAATAATTAGTCGATATCCATTTGTCAGCGACGTCATACTACATTGAGGTAATATACCCTAGAAAAGTTAATTACATGTTTGTTGTTGACCTCGAATAACCCTTGAGCACTAATTGCATCGTTCACCGGTAAAGTGATGTATGATATAGCACTAGTTACCTTGGAAATCAAACAGAAAAAAAAAACATCCAAAAACAGTAACAGGAAAATGTGTAATTCTTTAAGAAAAGATATGTCGAAGATAAAAAAAGAAATGATTTAAAGAAAAATGACTTCTGCAGTCAACAGTTTCTAGAAATGAAATCAGCTTTATGTCGCCTTTTTCACAACAAAATGGCTGAACCATTTTAAATGAATTTTAAAACACAGAATTTAAATCAAGCTGTGTTCTTATTATTTCGCTTTCCTTAACCTACCTATGAAGTGACTCATAACAAATATACTCTGTTTCTAAAGCATCATTGCAAAGTTTGTAATGGCTGGCTTGAATCAATACTTATTGCAGTTTGTTATTCCAGTAACTATATTTACATATATTATTTCTACATATGTCATATAAATGAATATGAGTCTTGAGGACACAGTACTTATTTGGCCAGAAGGTTTCGAAGATATATTTATTGATCAATCAATCAATGGTATTTCGTTGACCAGAATAGGTGTGTGAAGAAGAGCTGGAGATACCTTTGTCCAGAATTGTATTCATGAGTTTAAAACTATTATTATTATTATTATTATTATTATTATTATTATTATTATTATTATTATTATTATTATTATTATTATTATTATTATTATTATTATTATTATTATTATTATTATTGTTATAGGAAAAAATATGGAATACCATTTACTTTTTGTTTGACGAAATCAATATATTTGCATAAATTAACACAAAAAACTCTATAAATACTGTGTAACATATCCTTAAACAATTTCCAAATTTTGTGCTTCGTAAAGGAATGGAAAATATTTATAAACATCAATTTCCAATAAAGTTGCAAAATTCTTACTTTAGAAAACGGGGTACAAATATGGAATACCTTGAACATTTTCGAACAAACACTTTCAACAAGCAAAATTAGTGAGCTAAAAAAGTTGAAAATTAAACCAAGTTATAGGAACAAAGTAAAAACGAACACCACTGACATATTACGTCATTGTACAGTTCTCTTACATAAGTCACAAACGTAATAACCATGTTCATAACCTACACAAGCAGTGTGAGCCCACTCAGTGCACATCTGGCACATAACCCATTCTTCCCCTTCCTTATCACATGAAAATTTGCCCGAGCAGAAGATGCATTCAGCGTCCTCGCTATAGGGTGTTACACCTTCACCAATATCAATATCAGAAGAGTCATCTCTCACACAAAATGAACTATCACTATCACTCGCAGTGTCGGACGTTTCACATCTTGCTGGTCTTCGTTGTCTCTTGTTTCGTTTCGCACATTGCTTCCTTGCTCCCAGAGACATTTCAATGGACGCTTTATATGGTGATGAAGTCAGAATATTGGCAGTTCCTGATTTTCTTCCCCTGCTTCCCCTTTTCTTCCCTACGTTGGGCACAAGCGATATGTTCCATGGAGTAATCACTGTACCGCTGGTAGATGCTCCTGCTTCATCGGCACAAGAAACACTCCCACTGCTTGGCCCAATTCCTTTCTGCTCAGCTTCACTGACACTGTCCGTTGTTCCACTAGATGCAATGAAATCTGCATCTGTGAAAACATTCCGATTTACTGGGTAGAGCCCTGTAATTCGAAAGCCATTCACGGCGATCTCACCAGTCTGGCATTTGAGATAGGCCTTACCAAAGAGTTCAGCAATGTCCATGTTAGTCAGAGGCCTATCATGAAGCCTTAGCCACATCCGCACTTCCTCGCTATAGTAAGACTTCAGTGGACTCATGAACGTTCTGTCCAGTGGCTGCATTTTGTGAGTAGCATGAGGGGTTAGGCACAAAACGCAGACATTATTCTGTCGACCCAAGTTAATGACATCTAAATTACTAGAGTGGCTATAATGACCATTCAAAATCAAGAGAACAGGTGACTCAGGTGACGGTTTCACTTTGTCGATGAAGTGGAGGAACCATTGGGTAAAGAGATCATTCTGAATCCACCTTGAGGGATCACAAGCAGCGACAGACCCAGGCGGGGCACCTCTCATCAGCTGATTGTTCATGTTCTTGCGGGGGAAAATGAACATGGGTGGAACGAATATTCCACTAGCACTCATGCAAGTTACTACTGTCACGAGAGAACCTCTCTCAGCAGAACTTAGTGCTGCCACCTGCTGCTTACCCTTCACTGGAAGAACTCGTGGTACTTTGCTCTGCACCACACTCAATCCAGTTTCGTCAACATTAAATAATCTGTCTGCTGGGTATTGCCTCCTGCATAGCAACCTCATCCCACACTTTTCTAGCAGGTGACAATTTTCTACCTTTCGATGTTGTCGCCATATCTACAGTTGAAACACAGTTATAGAATAAGGGTCTAAATATGGAATACCAGGTATTTCATATTCGAGCCACTACTGTCTTGCGAAACAAAACGTCAAAACACTCACAGTTCAAACAATAGAAAAAAACTAGATATGTGGTAATGTCGCTACAAATGTCCTCTTTCCAAACGAACAGAAATGTATTTGAATAGGCACGTGTATTAGAAATAAACGACGAAATGCTCCTTACCTACAAAAAATTCACTTCACCGGGAAAACAATCAAAAGAAACCGACGCGTTGCTTTCGGCTTTAAACTCAACAATGACTACTTTTGTTAACAAAGGAAGGAGGGATTGTTTCACAGTTTGTTCGCTAGAGTACTCACGTTACCTTACGAGATATTATAGTATTCCATATTAGTGCCCCTATTCCATATTTGTACCTGTTCCTCTATTATTATTATTATTATTATTATTATTATTATTATTATTATTATTATTATTATTATTATTATTATTATACTTCCAAACTGTCCGAAGTCTTATGGAACGGCAATGTCCGTCTGTCTATCTGTCGATAATTACAGAGTATCAGAGCAAGAACGGTAATGGGGCGTTTACACTTAGTCGATTTGCGTTCGATTCAGTTGAATTGACGTCACTTTCAACTTAATCGACCGTGTAAACGGGACTTCAACTTAATCGCTTCTTGATCGAAGGCGACTAATCGACTGGCAACTGAATTAAAAGACGTTCTATTTTCTGTGGTTGAAATAATTGAACACATCCATCGATCTGATTCGGCCTAGTTGATTCGATTTAGTGGCAAATGCAGCGAGTCGATTTAGTCGTGCGACTAAATCGACTAAGTGTAAACGCCCCATAAGAAGTATCAAGTAGTGGTTTTCTGCAATCGATTAAGCGTCCCAAAAATAGGCCCCATTTCCTCCATAACCTATTATTCAAACGGGAAGTGTTTGTGCTAGTCATTTTCCGTTTGAACGTTTCTCGCCGTAGAACAGAGACAGTAATAGATAACGAACAGGTAGTTTACTGCAATCGATTCAGCGTTTCAAAGAAATATATCGTCACCATTCATAACACACTGGTAAAACCAGTTGTGGTTCAAATTTATAACTACTCCCAGTTTCAATACTGATATCCATCAGGTAAAAAACGGTAAAAAAAAAAAACTATCAAGAAGAGGTTATTTGTAATCGATTCAGTGTTTCAAGAATAAATTTAATATCTTAGGTTAACCCTCTATTGAAACCGGAAGTAGCAGACAGGGACGTACGCAAGGGATGGATCCTGGGGGTCCGGACCCCCTCCGAAATTTCAACTTTTGTGTAAATTTAGCCTAATTTTAGGGGCAATTTTAGTAATTTTATATAAAATACCCTCATATTGAGGTTGGACCCCTCCCGAAATAAATTCCTGCGTACGCTACTGGTAGCAGATATCAACCATTTCCAATTTCAACATCACAGTTATGTTTTTTTACTGAGTTAGGTCTCTAGCTTCTGTCTCCAAAGTTTTTCTGCAACACACGGTATCATAATTCACATGCCGCCATTATTGGTTAACGTGTTCGCTACATCTTTCAAACTTGATGTGAAACAATTCCAATTTTACCTTGGAATGATATCTGTGAAACTTTTTAACACACAAGCAAACTATACAGCCCTTCCCGCTTATCTAGTAGTTAGCGTGGTCAAACTTAGTTTCGAGTTCGATTTCCGGTGCGATAGCCCTAATATTTTGACCCATTACAGCGGTTCAAATGTCATCTTAAACTTAGGTCCACATCCTATCTAGACTCAACGTTCAAAGCGACAAAATTTCAGTAAAACCAACGAATGTAAAGTATATAGAAAGAGTGTATTCCTCTTTCAAATAACACACATGTTGCAAATAAGAGAAACAAGCATAAAAAAAAACAGTTCTGTAAATGTAAAGAAGTTTACAAAATGAGCCTAAAATTCATAAAATTTTAATCAATTTGCAGTTTCCAGAATGAAAATTACCAACAAAATTAGTTTTAGGTGGATTATTATACTTTTTATGAGATCATCTTCGAGAAACCATGCATTGCAACGGATCTTCCTCTTCTGCACTAATAAGTAGGCTATAGGTTACCACAGTAAATATTGTAATATTATTATTCATTATAATTATAATTAGCATTTAAACTCTCACTTGTAGCCCCTTCGTTGAATTCACTCTCTAGCTCTTCAGAATATTCCTTTTTGATCAGAAGTCCGCGATGGCTTAGTGGTAGAGTGCTCACCTCTGGTGCATGGGGTCCTTGGTTTCGATCCCAGCTCGCACCGAGCGAACTTTGTGGTGGACAAACATGGTGTGCGGGGGTTTTCTCGGGGTTCTCCCGTTTCTTCCTACTTTCTTCATTTCATCATTTCCTTCATTTCTCATCATCGCCGGCTGTTTTAACCTAACTGTCATAAAGGTGGGACATAAAACTTTATTTTTGATCAGGGCCATTTTTTGGCTTATATTGACTTTGCAACCCCATTTTAGCTACTAAAAATCTTACTATTTGTGATAATATAGAGGAGGCTTCCTAATCATTCTTATGCGGAGTGCTTTACCTTTAACAACTTTTTCGACCACAAGTTTTGATTCTCCTCGAATCCCTCCTCCCCCCTTCGTTGTAGTCGTGGCAAGGAACACATTTCCAAAGGCACCATTGTACTGTTCTTTTCGCTTTGGAGCGGTCCTGGGTTCGATTCCTGGTGGGAGCACTCGGTCTAAAGAGTGTAAAACGCTTTTTCGGGCCACCCACCCTGAATGAGGTTTTCTTGGGTTTTCCTAATCACACCAGGCAAATGGTACCTAACGTATAGGTAACGGTGGTACCTAACGTATAGGTCCCAGGCCGCTTCCTTCCTTCCCCCATCCATTCTTCCTTTCCTTTCCCCGATCATGTGCTCGCCGAGGGACGTCATCCCTCAAAACGTGAAGGGCTAAATGGCCTTAGATGCCGAAAACCCAGAAATCTAAATCCCAAATCCTAAATCTTTTCGCTTTGCTCAGTAGTTAATTAGGTAGTACAGAACATCAGCATTTGAGGAGCTTATTTTGAAAAGAGAATATTTCTACTGGAAGTTTTATTATTATTATTATTATTATTATTATTATTATTATTATTATTATTATTATTATTATTATTATTATTATTATTATTATTATTAATTTGCTCATAACGGTATCTAAATTTTGGGGATGAGACTCTACAATTATTAATTTTAGAGTAGTAGCATAGAACAGTACTTTTGTTTAGAGGGTCTTAGTGTTCTATATATAGGGTGTCTCAAAAGTCCCCTGACTTAAGATAACTCTGTTATTATCAGAATTACAACAAAATGAAAGAGGGAAAACCGTCTCCAAATATGATGTTTTCAATCTAAAGTAAAGGAATTTTTAAATCGGACGAGCCGTTTTGGCTGTACAATCTTTATGCGCCCAATGTTAAATGAAAATGAAACGTCGCCATTTACCTCGATCCACAACATAAGTGTCTTTTGCGATAACGTGTCGACGGCCAGCTCCATTTCAAACATGCCTCCATTCTTCATATTCTTACAAAATTGTCAGGTATATAATATGCGTTTGCTGCGACAGAATATTTAGTTTTAACAATAATAGTATAATACTTACATCTTTCTCTAAAGTTTACGTCTTCTTTACTTAAGTCGTAATATATATTTTTTAGATATTTCTTCATTGTTTCTCCGTTACTGCTTTTGCACATTTTCTTCGCCACTACTATCGTTTTTAGCCACTTTTCTAAAATATTTTTGACTCTTTCTCTGAATATATATATATATATATATATATATATATATATATATATATATATATATATATATATATATATATATATATATATATATATATATATATATATATATATTAACAACCTCCTTACGTCGTGCCTATAAAGCATGGGGATATTCGAAGAGTGACGTACAGAAGTTGCTACTACTCATTATCCAGAATGAGTAGGTTAATGTTTATGTGAGAGGAAAATTATAATAAACTCTATAATTCGTTTCATTGATGTATTTGTCTAAATAATGTTATAGTGTCTAAGTGTGTGTTCTGTGTGAATGTGGCCTAATGAATCAGATCACAAATCGTAAATGACTGGAAATTGAATTACGATCAACACACATTGCTGAGGCACACATACCTTCGTTCTGCTGTGACTGTCTGGACTGGTGGTTCCTTCCTTCTCAGTTCTGGATATCTCCTGGACAAAGTTGAGGTCTATGTGTGGTCTCCAACAGACTGCCAACTAAAGACAAACCATTATTAGCGAACTGTAGAACTTGTGGTTTGATCTAATCTGATCGTCGTCTGATCTTCTGCTCGGCATCTGATCCGCGTCTGATCTGATCCAGATTCTCTCCAACACGAGGTTTTTGTTCTCAATTCCAGACGCTGGAATTCGCCATGTCGTTCAATTGTGTTTACCTCAGCTATTGGTGAAACATTTGTTTCAACCCGTATTACATCGTGACCAAATTCCCAGACTAACAATCTCTGCAGATCTGAAAGTTGTGCTACATTCAAATTGTGTCAATGTTAACAAACTAGATTACACATTGATGACATTACAGTTCTTGATTTTCATCTTTACAAAACAAAACAAACAATCTGACGATTTAGCGTCTCGCCAGGATTTCAATAATAACACAACATAAATACAGCCATGTGTGGCAATTTACATAAACAAATGCACGTGCTAATATGACATAATCTAACATTATCACAGTCTTTTAATCTTTTCAATTTTAATTGTAATAAATCTTTATCTCCGTCACCAAAAATAAAATCTTAAAATCCATATACCTCTACAATATATATATTCCCCATTGTTTTTCTTTCTTTGTTTTGTTTTTGTTTCTTTGTGCATTTTTCACCGAAATTAACACAATTGTCTTTTTATTTCGCTTTTACCATTTTTGTAAAACATTTTCCGATATTTTGCAATTGCAAAGTAAGTTTTTATTTCGACACCATAAACACGTCTAGCTCAAGCAAATCTGAACTGCCCTAACTGATCAACCGTCAAGAGATTGAAAATGAAATGAAATGAAATCTTTAAGTTTTACGTTCCACGGTTATGCCGGTTAGGCTAAAGGAGACGGTGATAATGAGAGATGAGTGAAATGGTGGAATGAAGAAGACAGTGGGAGGAAACGGGAGAATCCCGAGAAAACCCACGAGCACGGTGTTTGTCCACCACAAAGTTCACTTGGCGGGGGCTGGGATCGAACCCGGGACGTCAAGAGATTTCTGTGACATATTCATACACATGCTACAAGACTTTACTATTGTTTTGCACCCGTTCATGTTAACAATTTTTCCTCAAATATTTTTCATCTGAATGAAACCGAAACAACTAAGGAAGATCATTATTTTCACCCCTCCTTTTTATCTTTCCTTATAGGTTAAGGAACTAACTGTTGAGCATTTACCGAAATCCATTGGTCGCCGCTTTCTTTGATGCCAATTACGGCTAGAAGTGACTGTTATTAAACCGAGGTTTCCTGTTGTAGTTGCTCGCGCGGATTACTATTGTAGTCCAGCGGGTTTCAGTTTTCTGGTATCTGAGGGTTGGCAAAACTTGTGACCTTGAGCGGTCGTTTACCTTCCTTCCCCATTTCTAGAACACCATTAGTCGAGTGATAGCACCCAAAGTCAACGCACTGATGTTATACTGATTGTTATTTTCACATGGAGTACTATTGTAATCCGTGCGAGTACTGACGTGATAGTTTGTTTTCTGGCTAACGTTTTAACTGTTCTTGTTTTGAATGTATTATTTCACATTATTCGCTCAAATATATGTGATGTATGTTAGTTTGAAATGTCAGAGCAAGAACAGATACGACAGTGGCTAACAGAAACTGAAAGTGACGACGAAAGTGTTTTTTGAGTATAGAAGACTAAGATGAAATAGAGGAAGATGTTGTCGAGTAGTGACTCTGAAGAAAGAGGTAGTGACGATTTGGAAGAAATAGAAGGTGAAGAAAGGAACGGTGTTATCCAGGAAGACAGGTTTCACGGAGAATTTTGCATTGGAAAGGACAGAATTACCAGATGGCATATTGGTCTAGTGCACCCAAGAAATACGCGAACACATCGTCATAACAACATACCTACATTGCATAGATATTAAGATAGAACAACACTAAATTTGGAGTTGACATATTGGACAAATTGTGTCGCCAGTATGATACAGCCAGGAATTCGCAAAGATGGAAACTCACTTTCTTCTTCCACATGTTAAACGTTGCTGGAGTAAACGCTCTCATTGTTTTCAATGCTAATAACAATGATGCTATGATCAACAGTAGAGACTTCCTGCAATCTGTGGCTATAGAACTTATCAAACCTTTTTGTGGAAGATTAAGAAACAAGGGTACCCGAAAAAGATGTTTCAGGTGCAGTAAGTGGATCTGCTCTGACCACAAGCACACTCTTTGCACTGACTCTTATGACTGAAACACCCAAAATTTTGCCTACTTTTGTCCTTGTTTTCAAGTGTAAAAGTTAAGCTTGCAAACAATTTACCAACTTCTTTTTATTTTTATAACAGTTTTTAACACTTTAAATGCAAACTTCCTCTTTTATTTCAATTTTTAATCAAATAGTAAGAAAATAAACGAACATTTACAAAAGTATAGTAAATTGCATAAGCATTCTAAAGTTCTGTTTTCTAATTCTTTTTGTGCATAAAAAAGCAAAATGTTTGCACTAAAATGTGTTCTTTATTGTTTGTGAAAACCCACAAAAATAATGTAAAAATACCGATTGGATAACCACTAAGATATATGTATTTATCAAATGGACTACAATCGTAATCCGCGCGAGCACTCATGTTTCAGCAATTTCATGCGAGTACTGTAGTGTTAATCCTATTGAGAACGGCGGTAAATGATTCAAAATACACTATGACAGGTCATATGTTTTGTTATTTTTATCGACATGAATGTCTTCTTGGGCTCAAATATATCCATTTCTTCTTACCCCTTCAACTAAGGTAATATTTTTTTCTATATCTCTTATAATCAGAAAGGAACTGATTATTTTCAGAACTGCCTGGCTCAGTGTACAAGGATTTGAATCAAAGAAAAGTTAAAACTGTGGTCATTGCTATGTCAAACAGAAGAACGATCACTTCAAAGTCCCATATGCATATAGGCCCTCACTCTTTCCTTTCTTCCCTTTAAACGGGAGAGATTCCTGGAAAACTTGATTTCCATACCCCCCAAAATGCAAACATTTTTAAAGAATGAGGATGACGTTGATGAACACAGTTTTTCTAGGAACTGTTTAGTGATGAATTTTGTTTTGACATGAAAGGCAATTGCGTTTCTTCCGAGAAAAAATTACAAACATCAAAGTATCAGAGTACATTGTCAGTAACGCTACGCCACTGTTTTATAGTAAAAGTGAATGAAGGTGGTGGATATATATTCCCTTTTGATAGAAAACGACTAACTTTTATTTGCGATTTATACTAAAAATCTTCACATTTGCATACACCCAGTTGTATAATCCGACAGAGCTCGTGTCAAAGATCCAGAAACCGATAACGGTGAATTTTGGGGGGGGGGACCTGGAAATGGAAATGTTCTCTTTTGAAAATAAGCTCCTCATTTAAGGATTAACTTTCAACAACTATAAAGAGAGCTTAGTGAATATATTCCTCTTTTATCTGTTGAATCCTATGAAATATTAAACAAAGATGGTTCAAAACTGTAAATAGGCCTAGTATTATAAAGTTAAATAAGTATTTCAAAAGCTATTGCAGTATTAAGTAACTAAAGCACAAAGATAATAAATGCTCTCCTAGACACGCCTATATTCACATACAATCACAACACAAACTTTATTTATTTTAACAAAATACACTTTTCAAACCAGACAACAGTCTTTTTACGTTTGTACGTACGATGCTTTTCTGACAAAACTGTCATGCACCTTACATTAAACTTTTCTTCTTTGAGATATGGCAGTTTTCTGTATGCACGTTCATTTGTTTTCAATTCAACCTTGGCTGTGAAGTGCTTATCATAGATAAATACTGGTTGACGACGAAGTTGCTGCAGTGTTCTGTTTCTGCATCCTAGACGCTTTGAAATTCCATGTACGTAGTCGCAGGGATGGCTAGTTACTGTATTCTCAACACGTCACAATCTGAGAAGGCTTTCATAGCGATTAAGGGAGATAGACATAATTGGCAGTTAGCTCTCTCTCTCTCTCTCTCTCCGACTCTTGTCAGTTCTCGAAGTTCATTAAGCCATTACAAGGAGGTATTTTCTGTCACAATAAAAAAATCCATGTTTTTTTTCGCGGGATAGTATATTTTACCTCTCCTAGCAATGAAAAGTATGAGCAAAATCAGTTCACTTAACAATTTAATTGACCTTATTAAAACTTTTAATGGTGTGAATCGTGGTAAAATAACAAAATTGCGAATTGCAAATGCAGTTTACGCAACACGTAACACAAATAATGTAACTAGCAGGGGAAACAGAAAAATAGTAATATGGTTAGTTTCACGCAACAAAAATATAAAAACAAGAATTTTAGGAATGATAAAAAATGGATCAAAAGATGGCGATCATGGCTAAGAATTAGTTTTTTTGGTCAGGGGCCACAAAATTTTTTAACTGCCCCTACATCGAGTTTTCGTATTTTTTTTTTTTACGGAATAAGCATATCATACTAGGTTAAAGGATAGTTCGGGCTTGGCTACATTGTATGTAGTTCTCCAGACATAAGGCCTTCGAGATTTTTTTTTTTTTTTTTACAAATATATTGGATTCTTTGCAACACGTGAATATTTGGCGTAGTGAACCTCGTTTGGCGAAGTATTAAATCTTCATCAAGTATACTTTTATTATTATTATTATTATTATTTCGTCGAAGGAACAGCTCTAAAATGTAATATTACAATTTTAGATTTGGATTCATACTCTTGGATTTATTTCTTATTAAAACTACATTTTTTGGTAAAATAATAATATAAGGTTACAAATGTGATTCTAAATAATAAAAAAAATAAGTGTGTCCTACATTTGTCTCTCATTAACAAAATATAGAAATAAGCTTAATCTAAAAATAAATATACACGTAATAGAAACAAATGCATCGAGTTTCTACAACTTGATTCAACCATCCCGTTCGTCTGTGTGTTTTACCACAACTTTTGTAAGACTTATACGATTTTAATGTACTGTATCTTGGAATATGCTTTCTTCCAATCTTTCAAAATAACTTTATTGTATGATGTCGCAAGAATCTACCGCCAATAAAATTTATCCCATGTTGCAAGTTTTAACCTATATAAAACCACTTTATGGTAAAACTGCTATTTAAAAATTATTTGAAGTCGATAAAACGTAGTGGATACTTTCGTTACAGTATTCTAATCATCCGCAACTGTTGTGGCTGAAACCGGTCAAGGATTGATTACTAAAAGAGAATAAGTTCTCCCAAATTACGAAGATTATTATTGAATTATATGAAATTAAGAAAATAACTTTCTTTGATAAATTTTACAAAAATAACTCGATTTTCATCCAATATGGCGTATACTTTAGTTAAGCTTCCCAGTTATCCCTCTGTATTGAGAAAGTGTGTCAAAAATTTAAGAGGGAATCCCGAACAAGAAAATAAATGTGTTCCACGATAATTTTCGTCATATATATATATATATATATATATATATATATATATATATATATATATATATATATATATATATATATATATATATATATATATATATATATATGTTTGATTTTGAAGCAAGATAGCGCATATCTCCTTTGAGGTTTTCAATGTATCCCCTGGATGCAGTTAAGGTCAATATAGAATAAGACATGGATTTGCTTTATCGATCAAAAAATATATTCAACCATAACTCTCGTAAACAAATATTTAGTTTTTGTGTAATATAGGGCATATGTATCTGAAGCTTTCCAGTCATCCAAAGCGCTAGAGTATAGAATTAGTCGAGGATGAAGAATTGACGGCTTTGGGGCAAAAGCCCGTTAAGTCCAAAAGTGAAAGTGTAAAGGAGATAAATTCACAAGGGTTTCTGATCATCCGATTTTCTTCAAACTTAGCACCAATATACTAGATCAAAAATAAATCAACACGTATTTTTTTTTGTTTCTTTCGAAAAATAGGTTAAGTTGAGTAAAGGGACCCTTTTCAAAAAGGGTCCCCTTGATTAAATGGGCCACATTAAAGAAACGAAACTCTACCGATGGAAAGATGATTTCAAAGTAGGAAATACGAATATTGTCGTTTTTCCGAGAAAAGGGTTACAGGGGTAATGCCTCCTTGGAAATGACAAAGGACCCCGCACAATCCTTACGGAAGTTGAATTTCTGTGTAATTGCTTAAAGCCGTGATATATTGTAGATATGGTGTCCCTGAGAAAAAGTCTCAAGGGGCACAAACACAAATCACTGACTGTTTGGCCACTACAGGGTCACTTTTTTGAAAACAGCCGAAGATAACGACATTCTGGATTTCGGTAAAAATGACTGAAACCGTGATATGTTGTAGATATTGTGATCTTGAGAAAAAGTTTTAATGGGCATAACCACCAATCACTGATCGTTTGGCCACTACAGGACCGCTTTTTTGAAAACAGCCGAAGATAGTGATATTCTGGATTTCGATGAGGATGATTGAAACTATGATATGTTGTAGATGTTGTGACCCTGAGAAAAAGTCTCAATACGCACAAACAACCACCAATCACTGACCTTTGGCCACTATAGAGCCAGATTTTTAAAAACAGCAGAAGATAACGGATTCTGGATTTCGGTAGAATTGCTTGAAACCGTGACATGTTGTAGATATTGTGATCCTTAGAAAAAGTCTCAATGGACACAATTACCAATCATGGACCATTTGGCAACTTCGGGGCCACATTTTTAAAACAGCAGAAGGTAACAATACTCTGAAATTTTGGTAGAATTGTATGAAACCTTGAAAAGTCGTATCCCACAACCCGAAAAAGGGAGGGAGAGAGTAGCGGCCAACATCATTTAAGCATAGACAACAGTCAGATGTTCATCTTGCGGGACAGAGGAAAACCCTGGAAAGCCCTAGACAATTTTTCTTAGGATCATTACATCTACAACATATCACAGTTTCAAGCAATTTACACCGAAATCAAAAATATCGTTATACGCGGTTGTTTTAACAAATTTGGACCTGTAGTGGCCAAACGGTCATAATTCGACGTTTTGTCCATTAAGACTTCTTCTCATGATGAGAAGAACTTCAACATATCTTAGTTTAACTCAATCTTACCGAAATCCAGAACATCGTTATACTCGGCTGTTTTCAAGAAAGTAGCCCTGTAGTGACCAAACGATTAGTGATTTGTGGTGGTGACCATTGAGAGTTTATCTCAGGATGACGATATCTACAACATACGTAATTATGGTTTCTGTCATTTTGACCGAAGTCCAGAATAGCCTATCACTATCTTCGGCTCGGCTGCTTTCAAAAAAGTGCCCTCGTAGTGGCCAAACGATCAGTGATTAGTGGTTGTGCCCATTAAGACCTTTTCTCAAGATCACAATATCTACAACATATCACAGTTTCAGTCATTTTCACTGAAATCCAGAACATCACTATCTTTGGTTGCTTTCAAAAAAGTGGCCTTGTAGTGACCAAAGAGTTAGTGAGTGGTAGTTTGCCCATTAAGACTTTTACTCAGGGTCTAAATATCTACAGCATATCATGGCAAGCAATTCCACCGAAATCAAGAATAACGTTACCTTCTGTTTTTCTTTCTTTTTTTTTTTTTTTCAAAAATGTGGCTCTGTAGTGGCCAAACGGTCAGTGATTTGAGACTTTTTCTCAGGGTCAAACATCTACAACATGTGACGGTTTTAGACATTTTTACCGAGATCCAGGATGTTGTTATCTTCGGCTGTTTTCAAAAAAGTGACCCTGTAGTGGCCAAGTAGTCAGTGATTTGTGTTTGTGTCCCTTGAGACTTTTTCTCAGGAACACCATATCTACAACATATCACGGCTTCAAGGAATTACACAGAAATCCAACTTCCGTAACTATTGTGCGGGGTCCTTTGTCATTTCGAAGGAGACAATGTCCCTGTAACCCTTTTCTCGCAAAAACGACAAAACTCTTATTTCCTACTTAAAAGTCATCTTTACGTCGGTAGAGTTTCATTTCTTTAATGTGGCCCATTTAATCAAGGGGACCCTTTTTTGAAAGGGGGCCCTTGCCCCCCTTAACCTATTTTCTGAAAGAAACAAAAGAATACGTATCGATTTATTTTTGGTCTAATATATTGGTACCAAGTTTGAAGAAAATCGGATGAGGAGAAACCCTTGCGAAGCTATCTCCTTTACACTTTCACTTTTTGGACTTAACGGGTTTTATTTTTCCCAAAGTCAGCGAGGTCGCGGGGGCTCAGTGGTAGAGCGTTCACCTCCGGTGCTTGGGGTCCCTGGTTCGATCCCAGCTCGCGCCGTGTGGACTTTGTGGTGGACAAACACCGTGATAGTGGGTTTTCTCAGGGTTCTCCCGTTTCCTCTTATTTTCTTCATTCCACCCTCTCACTCATTTCTCATTATCACCGTTTCCTTTATCCTAACCGGCATAACCGTGGGACGTTAAACTTAACGATTTTATTTTCATTTCATTTTCCCCCCAAAGTCTTCAATTGGATTTAACTCCCTTCCAGTGATTTAGAAAATATGTTATACTATACCTTTCGTAAAAATGATTAATTTTCATAGGATATTGACCCAGACTTGAGTGAATGATAAAGTCCAACAATAAGTGTAGCTTCACTGTCTCGTAAGAACATGCTAATTCTACTGATTTACCTTTGAAAACAGTTCGATTACGCACAGGGGGTTACGTACTTCCACAACTACAGTTTGGTCTTGAGCCGCTGATGTTGCCTGCGTTCTTCCAATTTTTGGATTTCATCTAGCTTATTCCATTCTATGTTTCCCTACTCCACGTGACGATTTAACCATTTCCTCACAGCTCTGGGATCACAACCAAAATCTCTAGCGGTGTGAAACAGCTTCTCACTATTAGTGGAATGAGCAACGGACTTGTCGTCTTGAGCAGCAGTCAAATATAAAGGGCCTAAGGAGATCACACGTCCCGTTTAAGTCGTTGACTCATTTTCTTTCTGATTCTCAATCGGGGTCCCTAAATGTCGCGTTTCTAACTAAAATGAACAGTGTACCGTAAGCGTTATTTAAAATATAAGTGATCAGAATAAATTCTATATTCTATCGTTAAGATGATTAAATATGGAGCTATTTTTTGTACCCACATTTCCCATTAGCCTAGTGGTTACAGCGAGTGACTTTTGTTATAAGTGATACGTGGTTTGATTATCGGAGACAGCACAAAATATACTTTTATAATCATTCACTTTCATTAATTATCCATCTCCTTTAGCCTAAGGAGCGTAACCGTGAGACATTACACTAAAAATGCTTCATTCCATTTCAGGTCATGCCTGAAACTTTTAAATGTTGTTGAGTGCTTGAAACTTTTCAATGCTTTGCTGATGTATTTTCTAACTTAAAATTACTGCTGACGCCAAATAATCTGTGAATCAGAACCCCCTAGATTCATATGTGTCTCGTTTTTACAAGGCAAAATTCTGGTTGCCTTAAGAGTCTTCATCCCGGCGAAATTAAAATACCGCTAATTTTACAGTAATTATGTGATATCTTCAAATAGATAAAAGATAATTGAAATACGGAACAAGAGCGCCCTCGACAATATTATTTTGCGTGAGGTACCGTTATCACAAGTCACCTAGCGGCTTTCCGTTTTCAGCTGTTTAGAAACGCGAAAATAAATGCCGATTTTCAAAATGGCTCGAAATCGAAAGCAGATGAGTGAGTAGTGATAACGGTTTCTCATGTAAAATAATATTGTCTAGGGCGCTCTTGTTCCACATTTCGATTATCTTTTATCTATTTGAAGATATCACATAATTACTGTAAAATTAGCGATATTTTAATTTCGCCGGGATGAAGACTCTTAAAAGACCCTCTACTTCTAAGCATCTTTGCTGACACCGATTAAACCACAGACAAAATACTCCATTGAATGAATGAATGTGAAGGTGTGTGTTAAAAATCAGAGTAAGATTTCGTTGAGTTGGTTTTAGTTTAGCGTCCCTTTCAGCAGCGAGGCTATATGAAACGTGGACCTACTGATAATGTGGAATCCGAACCACATGATTTCCAGCCGGGAATCGAACCCGGGTCTCCCACCCCAAAGGCGCGTACGTAATTATTTCTTTTATTAAACTGTGTCCCATTATTGTGAGTGTTGTTAATTTTATTTTTGTAAAGAAACAAGCAACTATTCACATAGACAAATATAATTATAATTATATATTTTTTTTCTTTTTGGAAAAAATATGAGAAGTGTGAATTTTAGCTGTGCGACAATGGACTAAATGAGGCCTAATATCAAAATCCGCCACATCCGTTTCACTTAATTTCGAGTAATCTCGCAAAACCCAGTAAAGCTGCATATACACGCGTGCAAAATCCCATATTTAAACTAGATTTTTAGTATGAAATATTAAGCTTTTAAATAAAATTATGTTTCCATGGAATTACTTTAGATCAAACATATAATAAGCGATATATAACTCAATTTCGGTTCTTAAAAAATGGATTTGGCCTTAGATACTAAGCGCGCCAAATATCCTTTCCTTTAGTAGCAAACAACCACTTGTTCAGTGACTCACCATTGTACGCAGAAAAGGAAAAGATATTAATTAAGGTGTTCTTTGAAATGCGTATCTTATCTCTGCTTAAATTGTGAAATGAAGACACCTAGGAGGACAACGCTATTACGATTCCAAACCAATTGACAAGTTACATGTCTATATGAAAATGAAATTCTTAGGTATATTATTTTGCTGGTGTTGTTTCCATTTCCCTTTATGTAAAAACTTTTAGAGTGCCAAGAGGATTGGGCGATCGTTCCCCTTTGCCCCCTTACGGAAACTTGTGCACAAAACATGTTTTTCAACACATATCACATTTATTGCGCCTGAAACTTGGAACCTTGTATATATATTTTAATCAACGAAACTCTGCGTCTGAAGATCTCAGAGGTCGTCTGTCTTGTGATCAAAATGTGAGGTCTGTGGTGACGAAAAAGAATGACAGCACTTATACACACAAATATATCATTTCTCTCACACCACTTTCATATATGTTATAACTCTTTCGTCATCACAACGCACCTGCAGCAACCATCAACCAATAACAATTCTTTACGTCAGTTTTCCCCTTTCTCTCTCTCTCTCTCTCTCTCTCTTTGTATATGTGTTTATGCGTGTGTGTGACGACCATGACAATTTTTCAGTGATTCACACCGTCATCTATGAAAATTGCGGCAATGTTGTACTGGTTTCTCATATACATTACTGTACACTCTTATCTAAGGGTGGAATGGACAACGGAAACGTAGCTTAGGAAAATGGATTTAGTCACATATCTATAGTGCTATTTCATGACATTACAAGTTGCATTACCATCTCATATTACATCAGGATTTATCAGTATTTCCATGCTAGAGTACAATTTTGTATATGGTTCAATGCTATGGAAAATAAAGAGTGGAACTTTGTATTTGCAGTATTATTTAGAGATAAAGTTGCATTTATGAATACAAGGCACTTAAATCGATATAATATTCACAATGTCGATGTGCAGGTAAACTTGAAAATTTACAAGTGGAAACGGATGCGTGTAAGTAAACATTGTGGGCTTAAGTGAAGTGCGATGATCAGTAAAAGGCGAGATAGTATCGGGAAATTACTGTTCTATTTGGGTGGCATTAAGGTGGAGAATGGTGCCGCGATAGCATTGAGGAACGAACTAGCAAGAAGCGTAACTAAAGTGGAATGTTGCAATGCCCGTTTTATGTTCGTAAAGATAAGTACACAACTAGTGGATATTGTGATAATACAAGTGTATGCCAACAACCGATCATGAAGATAATGAAGTAGAGGTAATATATGACGAGATTAGTGATATATTGCATCAGAAGGGAAGAGGTAAGGTCAACGCCATAGTAATGGAGGACTTCAACAGTGTATGGAAGAAGGAACTGCGAATAGGTGGGACCATTTGGAATAAAAACGCACGGGGTCAGGTGCTGATCGACTTCTCTAGAAAACATCATATAGTTATAACGAATACATGGCTTAAGAAAAGAAAAACTAAGCAGTACACGTGGAAAAATCCAGGAGATAAGAAACGCTACCAAATCGATTACATTCCTGTCAAGCAACGTTTCAGGAATAGTGTACTAGACGTGAAGACGCTGCCGGGAGCAGACATTGATTCGGATCACAATCTCCTAGTGGTGGAAGTGTCAATGTTGTTAAAGTTAATCAAGAAAAATGGGAGAAGATATTGAAAATGAAACTTAACAGCTACCAGTAAGTATGGACAGTGATGTATAAGGGGTGAAAAAACTTAAACCCGTTCAGTAGTCATAATTCATGAAATAAATTTTATTTCGAGCGGAAACTTGTACACTATCTATATGCGTCTTGTACACTAGAGGCGTCTATGTTTAGCGTGCAGTAAAAATATTGTTCAGAAGAAGTCACCATGAGCGTTGATACACTTGTCCCACTGTGTCACTAACTTATAAATGCCGTCCATCTAAAATTTGGACGGCTGACTATCAAACCAATCACGCACAGCGTCCTGAACCTCAGCGTCATACTGAAATCTCTGACCTTTCAATGCCTTCTTTAGAGGTCCAAAGATGTGAATGTCACAAGGTGAAAGCCCAGGGCTGTAGGGCGGGTGTCGCGGCATTTCCCACTTGAATCGTTGAAACAAATCCTGCACTTGGTTTGCAACGTGTGGACGCACGTTGTCATGCAACACAATGACTCCAGTGGTCAATAAACCAGGTATTTTGTTTTTGATAGCTCTCCGTAACTGTGTCAAGGTCTGACAGTAGCGTGCGGCGTTGATGCGCTGTCCTGGTTCCTTGAAGTCCATCAATAATGGTCCATGGCAATCAAAGAACACAGACGCCATAACTTTCCCAACAGATGATTGCGTCTTGAACTTTTTGGGACGTGGAGATGAGGGGTGTTTCCACTGCCTACTGGAAGACTTTGAACTCAGTTCCAAATGATGACACCAAGTTTCATCCTCAGCAACAATGCGCAGCAAGAAGTCGTTACCTTCCAAATGGTAACGTGACAAATGTTCAATGGCGCAACCCACACGGTCCAATTTTTGGTCTTCCGTCAACACCCTGGGGATCCACTGCGCACACACTTTATGATATCCCGGATCTTTCACAATTTTCTGAGCAGTACCACAACTCATGATTACCCCGTTCACTATGGATTGAATACTAATGCGTCTATCCGCAGATATAGCCACATTCACCTTTTCACGCGTGTCTTTTGTGGCAACAGCATGGGCTTGACCAGGACGGGGATAATCAGTGGTTTGTTCTGGCCCAGTACACCACTCTTGTTTTGGGGACGCATGCATCACCATACACTTCTTTCATACTCCAGAACACTTCAGCTGGTTGACAACCTTCGGCACTCAGAAACTGGATGATAACATGCTGGTCCTGTTTGGTCGGATTGGGGATCTTAAACGCCATCTTTCACTCGTTATACCTGCAAAACGGAAACACGTATCAACAACATTCCTACACCAAACACACAGGAACATTAGCCGTTACACACTACTAAACAAACAATATCCTCCTACACTCTATACCAACAATACATGGAACGAACGGGTTTCAGTTCATCGTCCCTTATAAATGAGAAAATTGAAGAAAAATTCTGTGTAATTGGCGATATGGCAGGTAGTGTAGAAAATAGCTGAGAAAAAGTTAAACAGATTCTACTAAACGCACTCCACAACAACATTAGCAGAATGGAAAGAGCACCGAGAAAAGAGATCAGATCAAGAATTCCCGTAGCCAAAGAGACATTTAACAAGAAAGGATCGCTCTTAAGTAGAAGACTTATTATTGGAGTAAGTAATAAGCTAGTCAAACGCCGTATATGGAGTATTGGATTAAATGCTTTAGAGACTTGGACATTACGAAAGTTAGAGAAGAAATATTTAGAGATCTTCGAAATGTGATGTTGGAGGAAGATGGAGAAGATGAAATGGACAGAGAGAGTAACAAATGAAGACGTTTTAAACCTGATAGGAAAGAAGAGGACTCTTTTTAGCCAGCATTCTTCATAATTGATTTGGACACATCTTGCAAAGAAATTATCTTCTTCATACCCCCATAGAGGAAAAGACGAAAGAAAAACGAGGAGCAGGAAGAATATAACTGATTGATGATCTGAAAATTAGAAGAAAATATTGGGAGTTAAAAGAGGAAGCTGAAGATCGAGAAACGTAGAAGAAACATTTGCAGGTCGGAACCTAAAAATAATAATGGGATATGGACAATCCACTATGGCACCGACTATTTCCACATCGGCATCAGTAGTCCCACGAGGTATGGTGTGGTATCCTAGGTGACCATGTTATTGGCCACATTTCTTCCATGGAAATCTTATTGATAAATGTATGCCTCATTTGTTACTGACGTATTACCACAATTGTTACAAAATATTCTATTTTGACACCACTTATACCTTATTCTTCTACTTTTTTGGGGATTCAGTAGCAACGAAAGTGGAAAATACTTAGATATGTGTGTGTGCAGAACAAAGCCTCACATTTATAAAGTATTATAAGAATAGCATTTTGCGTTCTTTCACACGGTTTCAGGGTACAACACATTTCACTTTGTCTTGTAAGTTTCAAAACTCTCTTTCCATTGGGCATATGATGGTAATACGGAATTAACCAGCCAATTACGATCTTTGTTGCTATTGCACAGGTATACATCTTGATATTGGGCGGGTATTGTTCACGCGGTTACCGAAAGAACGTCAACAAGAGCAACAAGGTGGCAATTTGTCTAATAAAGGATATAATGCAATTCTTCATATTTTTGTGAAATGCAGTGTTCAAGGACAAATTGTAGGCCTATGTAAGAAACTCTTTATTATTAATTATCCTGACTTCATTAGAAGTTTACAAGTTAGTCAATAAAAATACCATCTGTGATTTGTCAAAACTTCATTTGCAAATTACATTGTAGATGTCATCAGGGGATATTATAACAATATGTCTAGTTATAACTGTTTCAAGAAGCACATTCGTTGTGAAATATTAGAGTAACAAAGTATTGACATACCACAATTGCATTAGCGTTGTCATGTTATGTTGTTTTCTAAAAAGGATGAAAACAAAGCGCGCACGAAGTACAAAGAGCGCTCAAAAAGTTTTGCACAATGGACTATAACTTTTCATGGCTAGCACTAGAACCTCTTTTTTGTACATGTACACTCATATCCAAAATTATTGTCGCATGTCTATAAATATGTTGTTGTAGGAACATAATTTGATAACTGTTAGGTTTAAGAATATTAGTTGGGGCGAGAAATGTTTTAAATTTGTAATATACTTACTAAAAAGAAAAAGAAGTGTGTTGCTACGTAGATTGTTCTTGTTTACTGAAATTGTGATATACAATTTGAGATTGTAATATAGGACATGGATTAAGGATAATGTCAAGTGAGTTACGTGTAAATAAGTAGTAGAAGTTGATTATATTTAGTGTATTGGAAGATTACGACATTAAGTTTAAAGTGTATTATGTGTTTTAATGAATAAAGGTATTTGAAGGAAGTAACAGGGTTGAAATACATGGAAGGTAGTGAATTTGAGTATGTCTATTGCTCTGCTGATAAATGAAATAATTTAGTGGAAATTACTTTTAATAATTACAGTAAAAAAGTTTAAAATTGGCGCAGTCGATTATAAAGAACATTACGCTTTTAAATAGTAAAGATGGCTTCATTTAGCAACTTTGAACCTTTTGATGTGGAAACTGGAAGAATTCAAATTTACATTGAGAGATTCGAACAGGTGGTGTTATCTGCAGCTTTTCCGGAGGATCGGAAAGTAGCGACATTTTTGGCTGTCATAGGGGGTCCAGCTTATGAAGAGTTGAGAAATTTGTGCACGCCAAGTAAACCAGCACAAAAATCGTATGAAGAATTAAAACAGCTTATGTTAACGCATTATGGAGTTAAAACTAACGAAATAGCTGAGAGGTTCAAGTTCTATCAGTTGATACAACGGGAACATCAAACGGTTGCCCAATTTGTATTGGTGTTGAAGAATCAAGCTGCTTACTGCAACTTTGATAAATGTTTAGACCATTCTTTACGGGATCAGTTTGTGTTCGGCATGAAAAATAATGTAGCCCGTAGACAGATACTGACGTCTAGTTCCCTTGATTTTCAACAAGTAGTTGATATTGCTAAGGCGGTTGAAAACACGGAAGAGCAGATGACGATTTTCAGCAGTGTTTCTGAGCGAAATCAACTTCCAATTAACATGATGCAACATAGTAGAATGAGAGAAAGGAAAGAATTACAAGGTCGCTCAGCATATCATACTAGTACAAGTAACTCACCACGATCAGTGTATTCTACAGATTCTAGTAACTCGCAAAGAAGTACAAAGAAGAAATTAGGTTATTCGGTATCATTAGATTCTTCAGATAGCAATGATGGAAAGGTTATTAAATGCCGGAATTGTCGACGTTCGCATGTAAAAGATAATTGTCTAGCTTTTGGTAAGAGGTGTTACAAATGCACAGGATTGCATCACTTTTCTAGTGCCTGTATACTTCAACAATTACATACAGAGATTAACGAATTACACATAGATGACCAAGTTGCGGAAAAGGAACAAAGCCTTAGTCACAGTATAAAGCAAGTATCAGACAAGCCTTCAGTATTGTACCAGATGCAAGTACAAGATTTGTATACAGTACTAACTATGGACACCCTGCATTACCAATCTTCAAATGAAGTCGTAGACGAATGCACAAATGTACCTCAGCCTGAATTAAAAAAAGAAAAAGAAATCTAAGACAGATAAATCGCAAAAAGAAAAACAAAGAAAGGATTCAGTGAACACGAAAGATTATAAATTACTGTCCGAGTCTGAAGAAGAGGAGCTATTTTACAATTATAGTGGACAATCTAATTCACCCATGGAGATGGAACATGATAGTTACAAAGGCAAAAATAGAAAACGCAATACATACAAAAAGAACTATAGACGAAGAAAGACACTTACAATGCACGATACTGAAAAATATATTTTGGGATTAAAAAAGGAAGTCATTCAGTTTCTCCTACAAGATCAAAGAAAGTGGCATAAAAAAGTACTTCAATGGTGGGACATAATGGCGAACATAGAGAAGAGTTTAACACAATCGGGCACAAATCGCTGTGCATGTAAAAAGAAGAAGGAGAGAATTTAAAAACAAAAGGAGTGGGTAGAATATTACAGTGTACAGTTCATTTTTTGTTTTGTTGACACCCGGGAGAAATGTTAGGAGAAATATTAGTTGGGGCGAGAAATGTTTTAAATTTGTAATATACTTACTAAAAAGAAAAAGAAGTGTGTTGCTACGTAGATTGTTCTTGTTTACTGAAATTGTGATATGGACATGGATTAAGGATAATGTCAAGTGAGTTACGTGTAAATAAGTAGTAGAAGTTGATTATATTTAGTGTATTGGAAGATTACGACATTAAGTTTAAAGTGTATTATGAGTTTTAATGAATAAAGGTATTTGGAGGAAGTAACAGAGTTGAAATACATGGAAGGTAGTGAATTTGAGTATATCTATTGCTCTGCTGATAAATGAAATAATTTAGTGGAAATTACTTTTAATAATTACAGTAAAAAAGTTTAACAATAACGAATTCGCCCGGTATTTCTTATAATGTTAGTATGTGTATAATCGGCAAAGACATGTATGTGGCAATTTTCATGTCAAAAGAGCAGTAAATAAGAACAATAAAACGAAAATGAAACTTTCTCGTCTATTTAGCAATATTTTGTTTTAGTCATTCTAATTTTCGTATTTATAATTCTCTTCCTATGAAATTTACCACAAATGTATACACGACTCCAAAAGTGCATTACCACCTGCAATTCTCGTTTTCCTGCAATAGGAGGCAACCCAAAAAGCTCGGCGGTTAGGTTGGTTCCGAATTCAAAAGGCGTTGGACCAAACCTCAATTTTGTTAAAAATATATCAGTGTGGCAAACTGAAAAATAAGGAAATAAAACAAATTGTTAAGAATGACAATTTTATTATCGTGACGGAGTTGGATGACATCAAAAGTTACAAAATGATCTTACTTAAGCAGTTCAAAAAAGATGAATGGCAAAAGACACATATCAGAAAAAAACATTTCTCTCCTTCTCCCCCCCAAAAAAAGGAATTTTAAAAAAGAAAAAGTTACATAAAGTAAAGGTTTAATATAAAAGACTCACCCAAAATTTTGAAAATTGACACGCGAAAGGCAAGAATAACTGAACTCAAGTGAATAAAATTGTGCACAGATATTGCAGACGTAAAATGTGGGAATACAGGCTTCATATTTTCCTGAAAAAAAAACGGTAGGGTGGGGCACAGTCCCCTCCAAACCCTTGATCACGAGATATCAAAAATGCTTGTAACAGTATGTCAGATGTGTGTGAAGGACATGAAGAATTGTAACGAAACTTTTTCTATGGACAACACGTAAAAAATAAAGGAATACGAGGTTTTAATGTTCTGCAGAAAACAGTTTTAGGGGGCAAAAGCCCCCACGAACAATTTTGAAATTTGACGTCCGAAAGGTAAGAAGAAGTGAACCGAACTGAATGAAATTCTGCACAGATATTATAACCGTAAAATGAGGGAATACGGGTTTCTTTTTTTCCTTTAAAAAATGGCTGGGTAGGGCGCGGACTCCTCCAAACATTTGATCATGAAATATCAAAAGTACTAGTAACAAATGTCAGATGGGTGTAAAGGACATGAAGAATTACAACGAAACTTTTTGTATGGACAATACGCAGAAAATAAAGGAATACGTTTTTTTTATTTTCTGCGGAAAGACAGTTTTATAGGGTAAAAGAACCCACCCCAAAATTTTAAAGTTGACGCGAGAAAGATAAGAAGAAGTGAACCGAAGTGAGTGAAATATTGCAAAGATGTCGTAGGTTTAAAATGAAGAAATACGGGTTTCGTATTTTCCTGCAAAAAAAGGTTCGGTGAGGCACGGACCCCTCCAAACATTTGATCACGAAATATCAAAAGTGCTAGTAACAGTATGTGAGATGTGTCTAAAGAACATGAAGAATTGCAACGAAACTTAATGTATGGATAATATGCGAAAAACATACGAATACTGTTTTTTTTTTATTTTCTGCGTAAAAATGGTTTTACGGGGAAAAGCACCCACCCAAAATTTTGAAAGTTGACGAACGAAAAGCAAGGACAAGTGAATCGAAATAAATGAATTTGTGCACAAATATTGTAAACGTAAAATGAGTGAATACGGGTTTCATATTTTCCTGGAAAAAACTGTTGGAAAGGGCACGAACCCTTCCAAAGTTTGGATCACGAAATATCAAAAGTACTAGTAACAGTGAGGTGTGTGTAAAGAAAATGAAGAATTGCAACGAAACATTTTGTATGGAAAATAACCATAAAATAAATCAATACGAGTTTCTTATTTCCTGCGGAAAAATTGTTTTACGGGTCAAAGGCTCCTACCCAAAATTTTGAAAGTTGACACCCGAAAGACAAAAAGAAATGAGCAGAAGTGAATGAAATTTACACAAGTACTGCAGACGTAAAATGAGGATAAGGGTTTTATATTTTCTTAGAGAAAACAGGTGGGGCGCCGACCGTCCCAAACGTTTGATAACAAAAAATCAAAAATAATATTAATAGTAGGTGAGATGTGTGTAAAGGAAATGAAGACTTTCAACGAAACTTTTTGTATGGGAAATGTGCTGAAAACAAAAAAAAAAACGGATTTTTCATTTTTGCGGAAAAATGGTTTTATGGGGCAAAAGGCCCCACCCCAAAATTTTGAAATTGGGCACCGAAAGGGAAGAAAAAGTGAACCGAAGTAAATAAAATTTTGCGTAGATATTGTAGACATAAAATGAGGGTATACGGGTTTCGCATTTACCTAAAAAAAACCCGGTTAAGTGTGGCAAGGACTCCTCCGAATCTTTGATCACGAAATTTCATAAGCGCTAGTAACAGTATGTCAGATGTCTGTAAAGGACATGAAGAATTGCAACGAAACATTGTGTATGGAGAATACGCAAAAAGAAAATGAATACTTGTTTCTTATTTATGCGGAAAAATTATTTTGTGGGCAAAAGAACCCACTCCAAAATTTTGAAAGTTGATGCCCGAAAGGTAAGAAGAATTGAGCCGAAGTGAACGAACTTTGATCACGAAATATCGAAAGTACTATTAATAGTATGTCAGATGTGTGTAAAGGACATGAAGAATTCCAAAGAAACATTTCGTATCGACAACACGCAAAAAATAAAGGAATACGGGTATTTTATGTTCTGCGGGAAAACGGTTTTTAAGGCAATAGCCCCACCCAAACTTTTGAAAGTTGAAGCCCGAAAGGCAAGAACAAGTGAGCCGAAGTGAATTAAATTGTGCACAGATATTGCAGACGTAAAATGAGGATACGGGTTTCGTATTGTCCTGGGGAAAACGGTTCCGTAGTGCGCCAACCCCTCCAAACCTTTGATCACCAAATATCAAAAGTACTAGTAACAGTATCTGAGATGTGTGTAAAGGACATGAAGAATTGCAACAGATCTTTTTGTATGGACAATACGCAAAAAATAAAGGAATACGGGTTTATTATTTTCTGTGGAAAGACTGTTTTATGGGCAAAATAACCCACCCCAAAATTTTAAATTTGAAGCTGGAAAGGTCAGAACAAGTGAACCGAAGTGAGTGAAATATTGCACAGATATTGAAGGCTTAAAACGAGGGAATACGGGTTTCGTATTTTCCTGGAAAAAGGGGTTGGGTGAGGCACGGACTCCTTCAAACATTTTGATCACGAAATATCAAAAGTACTAGTAACAGTATTTGAGATATGTGTAAAGGACACGAAGAATTGCAACATAACTTTTTGTATGGACAATACGCAAAAAATAAAGGAATATGAGTTTCTAATGTTCTGCGAGAAACGGTTTTAGGGGGCAAAAGACCCCATCCAAAATTTTAAAAGTTGACGCCCGAAAGGTAAAAAGACATTAGTCGAGGTAAATGAAATTCTGCACAGATATTACAGACGTAAAATGAGGATATGAATTTCGTATTTTGCTGAAGAAAAAGGTTGGGTGAGGCACCGAAACCTCCAAACCTTTGATCACGAAATATCAAAAGCGCTAGTAACAGTATGTCAGATGTGTGTAAAGAACATGAAGAATTGCAACGAAACATTGAGTATGCAAAATAACCAAAAAAGTAAATGAATACTGGTTTCTTATTTTCTGCGGAAAACTGTTTTAGGGGTCAAAATCTCTCACCCAAAATTTTGAAGTTGACACCCGAAAGAAAAGAAGAAATGAGCCGAAGTAAATGAAATTTGCACAGATATTGCAGACAGAAAATGAGGTTACGGGTTTCGTATTTTTCTAGAGAAAACAGTCGGGTGGAGCGCCGACCCCTCCAAACCTTTGATAACGAAAAATCAAAAGTGCTACTAACAGTATGTCAAATGTGTGTATAGGACATGAAGAATTGCACCGAAACTTTTGTATGGACAATGCACTGAAAACAAAGGAATACGGTTTTTTTTATTTTTGCGGAAAAACGGTTTTATGGGGCAAAAGACCCCATCCCAAAATTTTGAAATTTGACGCCAAAAAGTATGAAAAATAAACGGAAGTGAATGAAATTTTGCACAAATATTGTAGACATAAAACGAGGGAATACGAGTTTCGTATTTACCTAAAAAAAACGGTTAGTTGGGGCCCGGACTCTTCTGAACCTTTGATCACGAAATATCAAGAGTGCTAGTAACAGATTGTCAGGTGTGTGTGAAGCCCACCAAGAATTCGAAAGAAACTTTCTGTATGGACAATACGCAAAAAATAAAGGAATACGTTTTTTTTATTTTCTGCGGAGAAACAGTTGTAGGGGGCAAAAGAACCCACCCAAAGTTTTGAAAGTTGATGCCCGAAAGGCAAGAAGAAGTGAGGCGAAGCGAATTAAATTGTGCACAGATATTGTAGACGTAAAATGAGCGAATACGAGTTTCGTATTTTCCTGGGGAAAACGGAAGCGTGGGGCGCCGACCCCTCCAAACCTTTGATCACGAAATATGAAAAGTGCTAGTATGTCAGATGTGTGTAAAGGACATGAAGAATTGCAACACAACTTTTTGTATGGACAATACGCAAAAAATAAAGGAATACGGGTTTTTTATGATCTGCGGGAAAACGGTTTTAGGCGGCAAGAGACCCACCCAAAATTTTAAAAGTTGACGCCCGAAAGACGCGAAGAAGTGAACCAAATTGAATCAAATATTGCACAGATATTGTAGGTTTAAATTGAGGGCAAACGGGTTTCGTATTTTTCTAAGAAAAACGGTTAGGGGGCTCGGACCCCTCCAAACCTTTGATCACGAAATATAAAAAATGCTGGTAACAGTATGTCATATGTGTGTAAAGGCCACGAAGAATTCCAACGAAACTTTTTGTATGGACAAATACGCAAAAAAATAAAGGAATGCTTTTTTATTTTCTGCAGGAAAACAGTTTTATGGGGCAAAAGAACCCACACCAAACTTTTGAAAGTTGACTCCCGAAAGGTACATGTTGTCTCAAAGGTCGAGGGCATTCTTTATTGCTATTTTAAGGAAAAAATTTTCTAAGTCCAGCTTCGGGTATCTTCGGGAAAAAGTAAACCAGGTTCGAACCTCGAAGTCAACCTTTGCAATCGGGAGAAATTTTGCAGATGTGTTTTTCTTCTTTTAAATATAATAAGACTTGTTATTAATTGTATAAAAAAGCAACATTGATTGAAATACTTAATAATTCAATATTTCGAAACTTTGTATTAATATCAGCCCATACCTGTTTGTCATTTAGCTCTCCATACGTAATGAAACATTTAGATATGTAAACGAATCTTTCCATATGTGAAAGAATGCAGAAAATTAAGACATAGAACACAATTCTCGTCTGAGTACTAAAATAAAAGTCAAAATGGAACAAAAACAGCGTTTGCAGTGGATATGAATCAGAGCCCTGCACGGGCCGGGCGCGCCCGATTCGGCCCGGTGCCCGGCCCGGCTCGACCCGTTTCAAGTAATATCAAACTGGACCGGGCCCTAACCGGGCCGAGCCGGGCCGGCCCGGCTCGGCCCGATAGTCTGGAAGACGGTTCGGAAACTAATGTTGTCAGCCTACTTGTTTTTTTAATGTCCTCCACTACCTCTATTTTTGCCGTGTTTGTACGGTCTTACTGTCAGCCTATGTTAATCGTAATGTGTTTGAGAAACTGACTCTTTATTCAAGACTGTGATGTACTGGTAATACTATTACTATTACTACTTCTACTACTACTATTACTACTTCTACTATTACTACTACGACCACTGCTAATACTACTACAAGTGCTACGACTTCGCGTCAGAGTTGACATGTCTGATGGTACCGAATTTACCTTCTAAGTACAGAATAAAATTGAGAAATGCTAGTTATTATGGCCGGTCTGCGTAGAATGTGAACTGATGCTTGATCTACGAGGGAGAATAGTGGCTCAATAGAAAAAACACTAACATCTGGTGCTAGAGGTCGTCGGATCAATCCCTGCTCATGCTATGTGAGCTTTGTTGTGGACAAACATCGTGTGCATGGGAGTTTCTGGGGTGGTCCCGCTTCCTCCCACTGTTTTCTTTCCACCAATTCATCCCGTCATCATCCATTCAGCCTGAGCCGTAGTTACCTAAAGAACGTATGGTAAAGTCAAGTACTTGACCTAGTAAGTAGAATTTGGTATGCTACCATTGGACCACGGAGGGCAAAACCATAAACTGGCGTGCTTATAAGATCAGTGCAATTTGTAGTAATGTTCAATTAGCAAGGCAAATATCGAATGGTGTTACATGTTCATGTATTGTTTATAGTATGATGCTACAAATATAACAAAATATAATGATCAAATAAATCACCAAATCGCCAGGGTCGATTAGGTGTTCCTGGAACGGTGGCTCAGCGGTTGAGCGTTCACCTCTGGTGTATGGGGTCCCTGGTTTGATCCGAGCTCTCGCCAAGTGAACTTTGTGGTGGACAAACACCGTGTGGGAGGTTCGCGGCGTTCTCCTGTTTCCTTCCACTTTATTTACTCCACTATTTCATTTATTTCTCACCATCATCTCCTTTAGGCTAGTTTGCATAACTTGGAACCACCTACCAAGAAGAATAAACTAATGGATTGGGAAGATAGACATTCAGTCTCTGGTGAATTTGATGATGAAGTAGACATCTACCTCAACATGTCATCATGTGTAAGAGAACTAGATATACTGCAGTGGTGGAAGCAACAAGAACAAACATTACCAAAATTGTGTAAATTAACGCGTCAGTATCTCGTCATCCCTGCTTCTAGTGCGTCTACTGAAAGAGATTTTAGTTCTCAGGAACGGAGAAATGCTCTAAAGCCTGAAACTGTTGAATCTGTTTCCGTGCTATTCGATGCGTACAAGGACATACAGTAAAGCGATGTTCATTTTGCACTATTGGTTTCTTAGGAAACCTTATATTTTCATTTTCTTAATATCAACTATCCCTTCTATTATATGTGATGTTAAGAGGCATTTTTGATAGCTGATATCTATACATTTTTCATTCAGGGGACTTTTGAGGTATTTTTTAATCAACAATGATATGTGTGGATTTTGTTTTGATTTACTGCCTCGCATTCCGTCATATAGCTCAGTTATTTACTTGTTACGCACCGTTCCAGGAACACTTCATCGATCCTGGGGTCTGGGTGATTTATTTGATCATTGTTTTTTGTTATTATTATTGTAGCATCGAATTATAAAGAATACAGGAACATGTAATATGATTTGGAATCTGCCGTGCTAATTGAACATTACTACAAATTGCGCTAATCTTATGAACACGCCAGTTCATGGTTTCGTCCTCCGTGGTCTAATGTAGCGGAACAAATTCTAATTAATAGGTCAAGGACTTGACTTTCTCATATGTTCTTTAGGCAATTACGGCTCAAGACGTATGAATGATGATGGATGAATTGGTGGAATGAAGACAGTGGACGAAAACGGTCTAATCCAAAAACTCCCACGCTCACGATTTTTGTCCACAACAAAGCTCACATAACACGAGGAGGGATCGATCCGACGACCTCTAGCACCAGATGTGAATGCATTCTACTGGCCAGACTACGCAGACTGGCCATAATAACTAGTATTTCTTCGATTTTTTCTGTACTTAGATTGTAAAGTATGTACCACCAGACATGTCAACTCTGACGCTCGTAGCAGTTGTAGTAGTAGAAGTAATAATAATAATAATAATAATAATAATAATAATAATAATAATAATAATAATAGCAGTAGCAGTAGTAGTAGTAATAAGAGTAGTAGAAGTACAGTACTTTACAGTCTTGAATAAAGAGTTAATTTCCCAAACACCAGTGGCGGCGGTTGGACGTTAAAAGTGAGGGGGCAAGACATGATCTGGATATTTGTATATAAATGTTAGTTTTTCTGGTTGTTTCTAACATTTTGTTTGACGAAAGGTTGTATAACTAATAGGATACTATATTTTCAGTTAAAATACCGTATATCGTATATAATAGTTTATTAAGTAAATTGAGAAGAACAACGTAAGTAGATACTAGCCCTTTGTACTCTTAAACAACGAAAGTGTAAGAAGAGATTTGATTCCTTGCTCATGAACATCTTAAAATTTGTCTGGAAAATTGTGTGATCAGATTATTTAATAAATTTGCAAAACAAATAAATAGAAAGAATAATATTAATCATAGTAATGAATAATGATGCTTGTTTTGCAAAAGTTATATTGAAACTGAGGATTAATGAAAAACTTAATATTTAATTCCAAACATGATATTAAATGTACGTTATTACTCTTAGAAAATGAAAGACAGTAAATACTACAAGCATATGCTACGACATTTAAAGAAATATTTGCTTTTGCAACTTCTTGAAATATGTTCGTTGCCATTAGGTGCAGATTTCACTTTCTTGGAACACATCAAAACACAACAATACTTACAATCCACACTTCAGTTATATAAAATAAACTTAAAACCTAGAATTATGTTCAATTTACTAAATTTTATTGTATATACACTCGTACATCCTTAAACACAACACTTCACTCGTATATTACACTACAAAACAATGGAAAAGGTAGAAGTTGTTTCTTATCACGCTCTTTTTAATCGATATTCCTTACTTTAGAAAGAAGAAAAGACATTTTAGGAACTGTCAATTTTTGTGCAATTAAAGAATAACTTGTGAAATAGGCCCTACTTTTTTGCATAATGTTCTTTCGATTAGCTTCAAAGCGGCTCACTAACATATCGAGCCCTTGTAAGAAGAAATGAAAGTATGCTGAAATTGTGCTCCAATAGGTTAGTATTTTTGGGGGGTTATTTTCTGTGGCGATTAAAACGCAATTACTGTAGCTTTCTTTACTCCACGGGAAGACAACCAATACATATTCACGCAACAGCAAATATTATATGGCAGCATTTTTTCCTATTAATCAGTAACACATACAAAATCGTTACATTTCCAAATGAAACTATATACATTAATTGGTTACTTAAAAAAAGTGCGGGGGCAACTGCCCCCCTTTGCCCCCCCTAATCGCCGCCCATGCCAAACACATTACGATTAACACAGGCTGCCAACATTAGTTTCCGATCCGTCTTTCACAGTGTTCGGCCCGATTTGTGCTCGGCCCGATTTGTGCTCGGCCCGATTTGTGCCCGGCCCGTTTCGGCCCGGCTCGGCCCGAAATGTGCCCGGCCCGGTTAGAGCCCGGCTCAAGATTCGGGCCGGGCCGAGCCGGGCACAGAATTCAGATCCATTCGGGTCGGGCCGGGCCGTCTTCGGGCCTGGGTTTGCAGGGCTCTGCCCTGCACGGGCTGGGCGTGTCCTGTTCGGCCCGGACACAAATGCTATAGGGCCGAACCGGGCGCACGTATTTCCGGGTTGGAACCGGGCACTCAAGGACGGATTGGAAACTAATGTTGTCATTTTTTCCCTTAAATGTCCTCCACTACCCCTGCCTTTGCCGTGTTCGTACGGTCTTACTGTCAGTCTATGTTAATCGTAGTGTGTTTGGGAAACTGACTCTTTATTCTAGACTGCAAAGTACTGTAATACTACTAATATTACTACTACTTCTATTATTACTACTACGACCACAGTTAATACTAATATAACTGCTACGATTTCGCGTCAGAGTTGACATGTCTGGTGGTACAGAATTTACCTTCTAAGTACAGTATTTTATAACAAGACTTGTCAAACAGGGTGAAATATCCCTGTTTTCATTTTCCAACCATTTTTGACCATAAATCGACTTTTGCGAGGTGAGAAAGGAAGATACGACAGAAGGAAAACAAAGTTATTGTAGAAGCATTATCATCAATATTTTGCATTCCAAAATACGGAATGTTACTTAAAAAACATAACTTTAAAAGAAATATCTACTAAAATGAAAGAACAATCATGGCATTTTAGGCGTGTGCGTAACAGTAATATACAAAATAAATATTACAATACTTTTGAGGGTCTAGATCATTTAGATTAGATATTGGTATTCCAAAGGTAAACAAATGAAATGTTCTTTTTTTTGACTGAAAACGTGATTTTAAATTATATATATATATATATATATATATATATATATATATATATATATATATATATATATATATATATATATATACAGACTGTTATACAATTCGTGTAATTTTCTACAGCACTAGGAGAAGATGAAGTTTTCACACCATTAATATAAAATTTGGCACTCTTATTGAGAAATATCTTAATTTTTCGAATTTCTAAAGGAAATAGAAGAAAATTAATGTTTAGCCCCCCTTTTGGAAGTGTAAACACAGAAGTTCATTTTCCTTATGGGAGGTTCAATGTTAAATTTTGGAAGCAGTTTTCTCCAATAATTATTCGTAAAGATTTTGGGGCAAATGAGTTGTATTTGTTACGAAATGCAAAAACACTCATTCACAAAGCTACTAAAGCCGTCTCAAACATTATTTTGGGAAGGCCCCCCTTCGGGGGGCAAGGGCCGTAAAAAGCTGGTGGGTGATGTGTTACCAAATCTCAAAATTTATTTTCGGAGTGCCAGTAAACGTCAGATTAATCACGAATGTCACATAATTAATGCTCCAATGCTCCTTACATGTAAGAGTGACTGATAATGGGGCTACAGCCCCCTTTCAAAAGTAAGAAAATCACCAGAAATATCCTTAGTAGGGACATACGAGAAGAAGGTGTTTTTGTTAATTAGTGTGAAATTTGGCGTCGTTGTAGCAAAAGAGTATGCATTTTTGAAATATGGAATGCTATTTTGGTAACGCACCGCCTTAGGGGGGCACAGGGGACGAAGCATTAAATGATGTACCTTTATAAAAATTCAAAATTTTTTTCCGGAAATGCCAGTGAGCGTCAGATTTTTCACAAATGTCACAGAATTAATATTCTAATGCTCCTTCCATGTGCCAGTAACTTGTGTGGGGCTATAACCCCCTTTCATAAAATATCCCCATAATTCTTGAATTTATTTGAGGTGACCATTGTGCTGCCTCTGTACCATATCGGGTTGTGCATTAATGGAAGCCATGGCTAAAAATACTATACCTTTCCTATCCCCCGACTTCGATCCGACCTTTTGTTCTCGAGTTACGGCTGTTTTGGGCATTTTTCCGACTGGTTTTTGGCTGGTCATAGCGCCAAAATGAAGCATTGTGCACCCAGGTTGTCTTATCACGGTGTCAGGAATGAGCCCTCAAACGTTGTAAGTGTTGTTTTGAAACACTCTCTATATTTCTATCCTGTTTCTGATTAGCTTCTCTTTGCCAATCAATTTCCAGTATTCCCAAAATAAACCAAAAGTGAACTAAATTCACTAAATCGCCTTTCCCCTATGCTTTCTTCTTGTATAGTACTTATTATATATTTATATTGTAATTGACAGAGATTGCCAATATTGATTGAAATATCTGGTTAAAATTCTATTAGAGGAATTCCCTCTTCAGTACAGAAATTCCCTCCTTGCATCCTACCGCTATTTTAGGCGAGATGGGATTAAGTAAGATGGAAATTCCCATCTCGCCTAAAATGGTAGACATTCTTATTTTGGAGATATAAGTCGTTAGGCTGATAAATCGTTAGGCGAGGTGGGATTAGACTAGATGGGATGGAATCATCTGAAAAGGTAGGGGTACGGTAGGTAGCAGCATGACGTCACACCGTCCCCCATGCCTATCTTTGCCCATTGTAATTGCTTAGGAAGTGGGAGGACGCCGTACACAGTTTTTTGGAGGTGGGGATAGGGTCCCCCGCGTTCCCACGCGCTTTAACCCCTGCTGCTAAGTATTAATTGCTGTGAGGACTAACGAAAAATATTATGTGATAATAATAATAATAATAATAATAATAATAATAATAATAATAAAGTATCTGAATGATACAGATATTTTTTTCAACTTTTATTACAATTGCTGTGGGTTCCCATGAATCTGGTTATATTGTTTTTGAAAGGAATAGAGGCTTCAAACAACAATATGATTTGTATAAAAGAAAAAAAGCCTTATCAGTTGCAAGAACTGACAAGTGGCCTTGTGTCTGTTTTTTTAAACACAATGTTACGAGGCACAGAAGCCACCACGCCTGCGGTGTGCTTGCTTTTTTGCCTCAGGCAGCTTCAGTACTAAAATAAGACTTTGCTTCAGGCAGACAGTACTAAAATTCTGTCAATTTATGTGTAGCTATCAGCAAGCACACAGGTTCTTTGAAACGCTGAATTTTACAAGAAAGGTTTTGTCCATCGGATAGGAAGCGAACGAAGCCCATCGTACGTTGTAATCCCTCCCCTCTTTTGCACACTGTGTGAAATTTAACTTGTATACTGTAGTAAGTTACAGAGAAGAGAAAGTTTGTTTTTTTAATGACATTATCGAATAAGATTGACCATTATTACAATATATTCAAGATGAAAAATATTCTTTTAACAGTCGTCGTACTTAGTTGTCTGCACTGAAATTCCCATAATGTGCTTTCTTCTTTTCTAATATGAGCTCCGAGCTTCTTCGTGTTTAAGTGGTTAGCGTACGTGCCTTTGGCGTGAGAGACCCGGGTTCGATTCCGGTGAGAGGTCATGTAGTTCGGGTTTGTCAATTAATCAGTAGGTCCCGTCTTATATAGCCTCGCTGCTGAAAGGGACGACAAAATAAACTCAACTCATATTGAGCATCATAGGAGATATAACTCCGAGGTGAATTTTGTCCCTGGAAAACCTCCCAAAATCATCAACGGTACGAAATATGTCTGCAATGCAACATGCCAATCATTTCCAACTCTATGCTCTGTGATCTAGTTTGCTTTTCATGTTTTCAGTAAACTAGACAGACAAAAGGAAGAATAGAGGCTTTCTTCCAGAAAATTGTGTTCGAGGGTGGGGGGTCACACAGGCTCGTATCCACGGGGAGTCTAGGGGGCCGGGCTCACCAAAACTTTTTACATTAGAATGATTTATGAGCATTTAAGTAGTCAGCCATTAGGATTTTTTTGTTTTAGGATGATACCAGATTCGACTCCTGGTGTAAGCTCAACTTTCAGTATTGTGTCATTTGCAGGTCTCGTCTCATACAGATTCGTTGAAAAACCTCTAAACATGTGCTATGACTATTATGCGAACTAAAGTTTTTTTTTAGCAAAAGAGAGAGAAATTTCTTGCTTTAGACTCTGCCCTGTAATCCAGTTTTTCTGGAGGCGAGATAGTATGGTTGGGAACGACCTATCAGATTCAAGTTCCGAACCCACATATAAAAGACCTTCCTTTATAACCTTGGTGTTGTATAAAGACGAAAAACCAAAATATACTGATAGCTCCAGTAATAGATATTATAGCAAAGAGATTTAAAAATTAGGTGGTTTTGAAATAGAGAAAGGACAGTACCTGAGCTTTATTAGTATTACTAGCATATATTACCCGCTTTGCTAAGTTAAAATGAAAATTTTAAAGCACAACTCCGTATTTCATGTGTTTAGTACCCGTGAAATATGCTGTTTTCGTTTTTAATGGCATCGATTTAAACAGCATCGGAAAAATCATTGATCAACCCGGCGACCCCAAAAATCATGGATTCGACACCAATAATGGTCATTTTCGGTCATTTATATATATATTTCCTCCTCCCCTATGTTGCGGGCCATGGCAACGAAAGTGTCACTGTTCATCTCAGCGACCCCCGACAAATGTGGATTCAGCACTAATTAACGGTCATTTTCCATTATCTTTAAATATCTCTTCCTCCCTTTCCCCCAAGTTGAGGGGTTGAATTTGAATTTAAACATGATCGAAAGTACCACTGCTCATCTAAGCGACCCAGAAAACTATAAATTTGACACTGATAGTGGCCATTATCGATCATTTTATATATCACTTTCTCCCCTTCCCGCAAGTGGCGGAGCTGATTTTGCATTTAAACCGGATCGAAGATGTCACAGTTCATCAGAATGATCCCGAAAACTATGGATTAGGCAGTAATATTGGTTATTTTCGATTATTATTATTATTATATATAGCTCCCCCTCCCCCGTGCTGTGGCACACGAAATCAGAATTGTCACTGTTAATCTCAGCTACTCCTAAAACTATTGATCCGACACTAATATTACTCAGTTTCGATAATTTTTAAACGTTTATCCCCCTCTCCTCCATTGTACCCTCCACCTTCCCAACTATTAGGGCTGAACTTGGATTGAAACAGCATCAGAAGTGTTACTGTTTGTCTCATCGGGCCCGAAAACTATGGATTTAACAGTAATATCGGTCATTTTTGATCATTTTTAAATTTCTCTCTCTCTCTCCTTCCCCTACGTTGCTTCGTCAAAGTGAATAGCCTAAAGTAATCCCTGCCCCTATACTCATGTATATTGAAAATTTGATTTCGATCGGTCGGGTGGTTCAAGAGTGATGAAGTCACAGAGACAGGCATTTTTATTTTTATTTTTTTTACATATATCTGCCCCCTCTCCCTCCCCTACGTTGGCTCGTCAAAGTGAAATGATAAAAAAACACCCAAGGCCCGACCCTCATATTTGTTGAAAATTAGATCGAGATTGGTTGGGTGGTTCAAAAGTTATTAGGTTTTATTAGTTTCAATTTATAGGTTCCCCCTCCCCCCTAGGATGTACCGTTAAAGTAAAATTACAAAAATGTTTCCAGATCCAAACCTCATACATCTTGAAAATTTGATTGCGATCGGTCGGATATTCAAGATATAGTTCAAGAGTTATTAAGTTACAAAAATAGTGGCTTTCAGTCTTATATAAATTGATTTTTATATATATATCTCTCCTCCTTCTCCGCCCACACGTTACTTCGTCAAATTTAAATAACACGATCCCAGGCTTGAGCCTCATCTATGTTGAAAATTTGATCAAGATTGGCCGAGTGGTTCAGGAATTATTAAATTTTATTTATTTTTACCCCCCCCCCCTAAGTTGTACCATCAAAGTGAATAGCCTAAAACCAGCCCAGCCGTAAAACTCATCCATGTTTCAAATTTGATTAAGATCAGTGGGGCGGTTCGGGAGATTTATAGTCACAAACATAGTGTTTCTCAATTATATATATATATATATATATTAGTAGTGTCGAATCTAGATTTTTTCCTATGGGGGCAACGTAAAATTTTACGGCACATTCCACCAGCCCCCCTTCCAACAGAACGGCGAATATGCATCGTTTTTACCACTACCACTCTACATTGAGACTTTTCCCAAATAGGCTAGTACTGGCTTCGATAGAAGGAAAAAAAAGTTTGAAGGGCCGGATCGGGACAGTGAAGAGAAGACTGGCAGTGTTGGGCAAATTTCAATTGAATTGACACTAATAATTAATCTGTAAATTTAATTGTTAATTGCAATTGACAACGGAAGTAAGTAATGGTTAATTGTTAATTGCAGTTGCCCATTAATAAAGGAGAATCAATTGCAATTAATCAATCGATTGAAAGTAATTGCAATTGAAATTAATTAGCAATTAATTCAATTGCAATTTTTGATTTCCACAGCAATTACTTTCAATTGATTGATCAATTGCAATTGATTTTCACTGATTAATTTTCAACACTGTAGTTCAGAGAGAGTGTGGGGCAATGAAAACTTTAGCCACGACCAACTGACCCACCACCCACCGTGACCCACTCTGTCCCACCACCCACCATGAACCACTGTCACACACTGTGACCCAAGACCCACCGAAACCCATTGTCATCAACTCTGACCCACGAATCATGCCCTCTTCTCTACTGACTAAAGAGTTTAAACTTGTAATAAAACAAGGCTATGAAATTATCACTCATTGGATTTTAAATTTCTACGATCAATCACTCAAGCACCGCTCTATTACAATAACGGTGGATCTGACCTTTCTAATACAAATAAAATAGAGTTTGCTTGAGTGTCTGTCTCTCTATCTGTGTGCGGCCCGTGGACCAGACGAGTGGACGAAAGTTTTTAAAATTTGGTCGCGGGTAGCTTGGTCTAGGCCACAGATCAATACGAAGAGTTTTTCTTTTTTCAACCGGGACCGGCCTGGGAACCAGACAAGTTGGCCGAGAGTTACCAAATTTTGGACACGGATACCTTGGTTCAGGTCCCAGACCAAGGTGAAGCGTTATACTAAATTCGAACCAGGGGGGTCTCAGGAGGGCGTTACCCCAGACATGTAAAAGTAGTAGAAAATGACCGATATTAGTGTCGATTTCATAGTTTTCGCGGTCGCTGAGATCAATGGTGATACTTTCATTAGCGATGATTTTCTAATTCAGCCACCATTGTATGTGGGCCGGGAGTCACCGGGGTCGAGAATTGCGAGACATGTAAAAAGAATGGAAAATGACGGATATTAGTCTCAAATCAATAGGTTTCACTGTCGCTGAGATGAATGGTGATACTCACACAGGCGTTGACTTCCAAATACTGCCCCCATCGGCTGCTGGCCAGAGGCATGGTTTTTTTTTCAAAATTGGAACCAGAGGATCATAGGGGCTTTTATCGGAATATGTAAAAGTAGTAGAAAATGGCAGATTTTAGTGTCACATTCAAAGTTTTCGCGGTATCGGCTGGAGGCCAGAGGCGAGTTTTTCACAATTCGAACCAAGGGGGTCTCAGAGGGCGTTTACCGGGACATGTAAAAGTAGTAGAAAATGACCAATATTTGTGTCGAATCCATATTTATCGGGATTGCTCAGATGTATAGTGACAACCCCGATAGTGTTTACGTTCAAATTCAGCCCCCATCGGCCTTCCCAATGAAAACACATGTATATATATTATTTTGTTTTCCATGTAGTTAACATTAATGTCATAGTAGATTAAATGATAAAATTCGAATTAGTAATTCTGTTTTACATTGCTCCATACATACACTGGAGCAAATCCCGGGGGGATGAAGGGGACATGTCCCCTCCAATCTTGGAACTGGGGAGATTGTCCTCCCCAATAATCCGATTTGAAATGTGTTTTTTGGGAGAGAAATTTGATTATTTGTGTCCGATCGCTAGAAAGGAAAGTGAGATGAAATTAATGTCCACTCAGAATAAGCCTCAAATCTGCCCGCCTCCCAATGTTGAAGACAATTCTGCTCCCCTGATCCTCTACAGCATTGTTTCTCGGCTACAGAAATATTTTGAACATCGCTATATATGTATATATATAATATGGGAACGATCTCACCCGTCCCCCCCTCCCCTAATGTTGAAGACAGATTTGCGCTGTTGCATACATACCTGTCGTTTCTCGTTTCTTTTTGTCCATGAACTCAAAATCCTGGACAAGGCTTGCATAAATTTCTCGCCGTGCTTTTTGCTTTTCAATCCTGTCCTTGAAAGAGGTGAGGTGATTTTAGTTTAGCGTCCCGTTCAGCAGCGAGGCTATATGAGACGTGGTTCCTACTGATTAACGTGGAATCCGAACCACATGAGCTCCCGCCGGGAATCGAACCCGGGTCTCCCACGCCAAAGGCGCGTACGCTAACCGCTTAGCCACGACGGAGGTCTGTCCTTGAAAGAGTCTGTTATCTTATCCCATATGCAAAGTCTACATTCCACAAGTTCAATAACGGTTAAAATATCGAATGGAAAAATTCCTGCCATCTCTAAAAATCTAAGCAAAACTAGAAAGGTAAGAATGCAATAATACACAACCTTTTGATCCAGTCACTGTAGCTAAAATGCAGAACTCTATCAGGGGGTCGATCCCGGTACAAAGGGGAGAGGGAAAACTTGGATACATAGCTTTGGTCTTTGTTTTCAATTGCCATTCTACACATTATTTTTTAAAATGGGAGATTTGGGATAGTTTTGGAAGTGAGAGAAAAAATCTGTAACAAGTGAAGCATGAAGTCACATCCCTATTGTTGAGATCACAATCAAGAAAATGCCAAGTGAGTAACTTGTCCTTGGAGCTTGGGAAAGAGTGTTTGATTGTGTTGGTTTCGTTTCAAAATAATAATTCTACTTTGACTTGTCAAAAAATATTGTATTCAATCACTGCTTATTGAGTGGAACCGGGAAAAGTGATCTGCACACAATTCTAATGAAAATAAAAGGAAGTAATAATAATCAGGATTTTTCCATATGCTTATATTCACAGTGTATCAAAATTTGAAAATTACGCTTAAATTAATTTCCAGAATGTATTGAAATTTAAATGCATTAATAGATTAAAAAATATACCATCAAAGAGTGTGTGTGTGTGTGAGAGAGAGAGAGAGAGAGAGAAAGAACAAAAATTAAAAATTAGTGGAAAATAATCAAGAACTTGGTTATCTAAATTTTCTATATTCTATTTGGTAATAGCTATTTAGAGGGAAACCAGTACTCTTCAAACTTCCCACATTTTATACTTATTTAATAAAGGGAATTAGGTACTCCAAAACAGAGACTGTAAAAAAATAATAAGCTGTTCCGAAGTTGTTTATAGGACAAGATAATAATAATATTATTATACAATTATAATAGAAAAAAATGGAAACAACAAAATTCCAAAGACAAGAAACGAAACAAAAATATACAGCGCCTTGTCACTCATTCTCTTCATCTAACCCACTGGCCGGCCGACATTATCGGCCACATGTGCATCCAATCATAAGAAAACATTGCCACCGACAAAATCGGTGTCGGCGATACCGCCGACATTATCTGGGACTTGGCCGACAGCATCTGCGTGTCGGAGGATCGGCCGATAATATCGGTGGCGTGTGTAAGCTACGATTTGAGTACATTGAAGTCGATTTCACCGCCGACATTATCGATGCTTCCACCGATATTATCGTTGCCGTGTGCAAACGCACTAAGACTTCTCTTTGATCTGTATGTAAACTTTTGTCAGTTGATGAAAAAAAATAAGTGAGTTTGTTCTACGCTCTACATTTCGAAACTGATTTTATAAGATGAACAGACTCCCCACACTTGAAAACAACATAGACAGATTTTCTGAAACTTTCGTACGCTGTTAGCTGCAATATTCCTGTACAGGTAATTATTCGCGGAAATGTTTACATAGAATCAAGGAAATCTTTACGATCTATGAAGAGAAAGAAAACAGACTTTGTTCTTATTTGCTGTCAATCTACATTCCATCGGTTTCTTTTTCTCCGCGGACAATCCTAAGTTCACGCACGTGACCTAGCGAGGGAAGAGAGAGAAAGAAATCTACCTGGTTAGATTCCTATCTGCTGTTCAGCACTGTTGCAAAATGCAGCCGATATCTTAAACAGCTTTTAAATGGAAGAAAATTAATTTTTAATTAGCGCGCTATAATATTACCTTAGCAAGAAAAAGTAAAAGTGAACATGCAATATTAATACTAATAAATATTTGGCCGAATTTTGAAATCTATAAAATAAATCGTTTTTATAAAATTTTGGAAAGAAATATGCTATGTTATTATATATATTAGGGATGGCCAAAAATTTTTGGATCCGGATATCCCGGATCCAGTGAGATCCGGATCCGGATCTCGGATCTGGATCCGAAATTCGAATCTCAGACCTTGATTCGTATCCAAACCTACATCTGAAATTGTGATCTTATAAAATTGAATATCTAAAATTCGTTAAAACTTTTTTCGGATTCACTGATATAGTAGGTTGCTGTGCTTTTAAATGTTTCCGTAACACGTTTGTGCTACCTTTGTTCTTTATTTTATTTTAACCTTGCAATATTTACATGTTGCCCTTTCTGTCGAAGTCGCTTTAGTAAAATGTTTCCAAGTTTGATTTCTTCCCATTTCAGAGTATAGTGAACTGTCTGAAAACTGATGTAAATGGTAACAAATTCTTCTGTTTAGCTGCTCTTCGAAACTTAATGTTAGCTTCACATTGATAATATTTATTTTATTCTTAGAAAATAAACTTTCTCCTTTTCTCAGATACAAATGAAATATCTTTTAGATAAGGCCCTTTTAATCGCAGGAATACTAGACAAAATAAATTCTTTATTAATAGTAGTTTCTGACTCACCAGAGTCCAAAAATGGACAAATGTAATAATGAATATCTTTCACTTCGAAGGTATATACAACAAAAAATATAGACTGGTTGGCGTGAGAAATTCAGGAGAGCGATATGGTTGTGTTCGTTGTATGACTTTATTACCTAACTTATGGCTTGCCCTTCTGAGGTCGGTCGTTTGTTGAAGGAGTAAATATAAAAGAGATTTCTATTATTTTTTCTTCACCCTCCATGTTTCTTTAAACATACATTGCAGGAGGTAACCAAAACATATCCATGCGTCGTATCATTGAAGCGTTTTGTGTTTTGTATATTAAAGTGTTCAAAAATATTTAACATATTCGCATTTGTTCATGTGATCTCAGGTTCCATTCTCGGTGGGAACATACATGAGAAAATTGAAAGCTGAAACAATATGAAAATAGTATTTAAAAGTCAGGAAATTGATATTAAAACTTTAGCTATATATTGGGACTGTAAGGCTGTAGTTAAATTAACCCACACGTTTCGTGAAGATATATTACGTCGTTATTGTTTTTTCACTATAAGCTACTAGATACATCCTCAGAGGCTCCTTTACACTGTAGTAATCAACAGATGAAAACATTGGAAAAGGAATGGAAGGAATTTCTACAGAGCCTTAGATCAAGGTACTAACCTAGCATTTGCCCAGTATAACTGAGAAACAACCCTGGAAAATCCTCAGTCAGGATGGCTGGTCTCCGAATTCGAATCCGGTATTATCCAATTGCGAAGCAAGAATCATAACAAGTAGCCTGAGCTCGCTCCGTATTATTATTATTATTATTTAATTAATGTAATGTTTTAAAATTAGTGCAAATTAAACCGTACTTTATTTATTGCTGATGTTATAGTTAATAAGTCTACATGAGACATCAGTCCGCTATCAAGAAAAAATACTAGAACTGGAATTCAGGAAGCGGGGGTAAAGAGATTAATGAGGATGAGGAAACTATGTACGATGCAAAAACTGAGTAATTATGACTTCGTCACAGATATATTCACTTACATACGTCAATTAATATTTCTCTGATACAGTGCACTCTTACTTTCTATAGTGGCAGGAAAATGGCCCGCTTTTGTAAACGAACACACTAAGCACGTGGGTATAGGTGCAATGTCCGTGCAAAGAAATATAGGTAAAACTAGAAAAAAAATAGGGAAAGCGAGGGGAAATGATAAACCACCCTTCAACTTAAAAAAAAACTAAAAATAACTAAACTTAGAGCTACGAAAGACGCGAGACGAATTTTATTGAAAAGATTGTTTTTCCTTAGTGATTAGTTCTTCTAACTATGAACATGAATTAAAAAGAAAACAAGTAGCTAGCTCCGAGTTTCGCAAACTAGTTGAAAATAAAATATTGGATAAAATTTAATAATAAAAACAAACTAAATTCTTGGCACGACAGTCCTTTGGTTCCTACCAGCGGCCTTACGTTCAAAGTGGGGATGTGTAGTCAACGCATCAACACCCGAAGTCCTTATGTCGGCTTTCTAGACTGGAGTCCGCTACCTCTTACTTAAGATAACTCCCCCACGATGCTGGGTCAACATCGAAATTGTTGAGTGCCTCTCCGGAAATTGAACCCATGACCACGGGCACCGAAGGCAGTATTTCAGTCTTCTATAGACGAAAAGCTATAGTTACCCACATTATCTAATACGGAAATAAGTTCTGATTCTCTAATAGCTGCTGATGGTGATAGTCAAGGTTCACCGAAGCATGAACCCAAACCCAAACTGAGATATTGATGTCACTGGAACGCCTGAAAAGTCATTGTGGGTAAGTGAATTGCCCGGATGTCCGGAATTGTCAGGATGAAGGGCGATGGTGATGTGAAATGCGGGGCTGTCAGAGGTACTACTTATGGTAATTGGATTTATAATCTATGTTGCCATAAAACCTCTTCAAGAGCATAACTGTTAATCTTAGCTTTGAAAATGTTACATAAGGAGTTTTATTGCTATTATTAGGTTGCATTAGGAATTATCGGATTTATTTTAACGCTTAATTTTTACATCTCTTCTAATTTACGAATATTTAAATCGCAATTATACCCTTAAGGTCAACTAGTGATATTTTAAATCATGAAATGAAATGAAATCTTTAAGTTTAACGTCCCGCGGTTATGCTGGTTAGGCTAAAGGAGACGGTGATAATGAGAAATGAGTGAAATGGTGGAATGAAGGAAGTGGGAGGAAACGGGAGAACCCCGAGAATACCCACGAGCACGATGTTTGTCCACCACAAAGTGAAAATAGTTTAAAAAGGTGCATAATGCGGAAATACTATTTTATCGCGTATGAGCTTAAGGCTTCTAGAACAGCAAGTTCTGACCAGATATTAACACCGCACAACCAGAATATGATCAAGGGATGGACTAAACCAGCGTTTCCCAACCGGTGTGCCGCGGCACAGTGGTGTGCCGCGAATGGGTCACTGGTGTGCCGCGAGGAAATCGGAACAAAATTATTAATTCTATAGCAATCAAATTCAAAGACATACAGAAAAAGGTATATTTGTATTTCAAATTATTACTATGAATCTAAAATTTAAAGTTTCATACTGTCATACTTTTCTGTAGAACATTTTTCTGTACATTTCTAATTTTGAAAAAAAAGTATTTGTTATCACTGTTATGACCATTATTGCTTCTTTATTGTTGCAGACTATTTCGTAATTTGAAATTTTAAAATATTATTCAATCTATCCGGCAAAGTAAACATGCATACGAATTACCTATATTTGTGTTTTAAAAGTAAAAGAGATTCGTTTGTTCGTTCGTTATTTAGTGATCCTCCTTCTTAATGAAAGGTTGGATACAGTTTTCGAAAAAAAAGTGTATTTTTAACAACTTGAGCCCTATATCTGATTGTAATTGTTTTCTATTTTTAAATTAAAATGAAAAATAAGCATGATGATTTACCACGGGGAAAAAAACAGTGGTCTAGCTTTCTTCTCTGTGAGAAGGATGTCAGTAATCAGACAAAAATAATACAGTATTTTATATTTTCAAATAATAATAATAATAATAATAATAATATTAATAATAATAATAATAATAATAATATGTGTGCCGCGAGAATTCAAGTTACCCTGAAGTGTGCCGCTAGTTGAAAAAGGTTGGGAAACGCTGGACTAAACCATAGTTTCCAACTTTACCCAGTGTAAATAAAGTAGGATTGAAACCCACTCTATCCAGTGTACACCTGAGCATCATGGGGGGGCTGTATCCCTGTCCCCTATAAAATTCCTCTTGGATCCGCGCCTGTTGAAACCAATTCATATTTCATAACTTCATACACGGCACGATCAAGCACTGAATCTATTGAAATCTTACTACATAAAATAATTATCGAGTGTCTACACTTTTTCTATTAAAGCTCATAGTATATTCTATCATAATATAAATTGTCACTCATGTAGTGTGTGCTAATATAACTAGGAATGCGCACGAGACAAGATTTGTGGCTGTCTCGTCTCGAAAATGTGCTGTAAAAGTGATGTCTCGACTCAAAAAATGTATATTTCTCTAATGGAAGTGCCATGTCTCGACTCGAATTTTGTCAGGAAAATCCTGTCTCGATTCGTCTCGTGCGCATCCCTAAATGTAACTCATGACAAAAATGTTTTGTTTTAAAACAAAATTAAAGGTTGAAGTGGACTCTGCCGAGTAGAAGACATCCAATTTGTTAAACCGCCTCGCAACTCACTTGGCAGCACACTTAGGTTACACTCTTCACCTTTTTCCCATGCTATCTAAAGTATCGGCTAATCTTAAATTCGCATTGCCAATTCGGGTTTTCTAACAAGAATTATTATGTTGCAACTTAATTTGGATGTGAAATCCTGACTTAATTAGCATTTAAGAACTTCGAAGTCTGCATTAAAATCATGACAGAAATATAGTTAAATCTCAGTTCTAAATTTTATGTCTACCTTGCATCTAAATACTTGTGCTGTCATTTCTTTCAATGTTGGTAGGAGCCGAAGTTCCAATTGATCCCAATTTTTCGCTTTAATTCCCTCTATTTATTCATAAAATTTTAGAGAAATATTATTATTAACAAGCAACACTTCTGAAGTGTAACAGTCCGATCTTGATAAAATTTGGAAGGTAGATACTATACATGAAATAAACGAATACGTGTTTCTTATATTCTGCGGAGAAAAGGGTTTTAAGGGGCAAGAGACCCCACCCACAATTTTGAAAGTTGACGCCCCAAAGGCAAAAACCAAGGAAACCGAAGTAAACGAAATTTTACACACATATTGCAGATATAAAATGAGGGAACACGTGTTTCGTATTTTCCTGGAAAAAACGGTTAGGTGCGGACCGGATCCCTCCAAAACTTTCATCACGAAATATCGAAAGTGATAATAGCAATATGACAAATGTGTGTAAAGGACACAAAGAATTGCAACGAAACTTTGTGTATGAACAACATACCAAAAAATAAAGGCACACGGTTTTTTTTATTTTGTGCTGAGAAACGATTTCAGGGGGCAAAAACTATCACCCAAAATTTTGAAAGTTAAGGCCCGGAAGGCCAGAGGAAGTGAACCGAACTGAATGAAATTGTGCACAGATATTGTCGACATAAAATGAGGGAATACGTTTTTCTCATTTTCCTGAGAAAAAAAAGAAAACCGTTTAGGTGGGACACACATACCTCCAGAACTTTGATCATGAAATATCAAAACTGCTAATAACAGAAATGTTTGAAGGACATGACGAATTGGAACGACACATTGTGTAGGGACAATACGCAAAAAATAAACGAATACGGTTTTTCTTTTATTTTCTGCGGAAAAACCGTTTTAGCGGGCAAAAGCTCCCATCCCAAATTTTGAAATTTGAGGCCCAAAATGCAAGAAGAAGTGCACCGAATTAAATGAAATTGTGCGCAGATATTGTAGAAGAAAAACGAGATAATTTGGTTTCGTATTTTCCTGGGAAAAGCGGTTGAGTGAGGCACGGACCTTCTAAACCGTTGATTACGGAATATCAAAAGTACAAATAAGCATACGCAAAAGTTCCTAAAGAATATGGAGAATTGCAACGAAACTTCGTAAAGGGACTATTTGCAAAACAGTATATGAAACGTGTTTTAATTTTTGCGGAAAAACAGTGTTGGGGCCTAGGTCCCATCCCCCCCAAAAAAAGGAAATATTACCGTAATAGCTCAGAAAGGAGTGGACCCAAGCAAATCAAATTGTGTGTAGACATTATATGTAAAATAAGGCCTCTCGGGTTTCTCAAGTGTTCCTATCCGTTTTGCTTCAAATTTGGCATACCAATAGCAAACTGGAAATAAATCGACACGTGTTTTTCTTTATGCTGAAGAAACATTACAAGGGTTAAAGGTACCTCCTGAAATACTATAAAATACGCTATACTGTTTGTGTTTGCTGTTACTTGATCTGCCAAATTTGAAGAAATCGGATGGAGACACGACACTTGTGAAACACGAGAGGCCATATTTTACATATCCAATATCTACATACAATTGCTTTCGCTTCGGTCCACTTCTCCCGCGACTCAACGCCTCGGTTCACTCACAATTTTTTTTTCTTTCAGGAAAATACGAAACACGTATTCCCTCACCTTACCTCTACAATATTAGTGGACATTTCATTCACTTCGGTCCACTTCTTCTTGTCTTTTGGGGTCAAATTCCAAAATTGTAGACGGGGGCTTTTGCCAACCAAAACCGTTTTTAACCAAAATTAAAAAATGTATTCGTTTATTTTTTGCGTATTGCCCATACTCCTCCGTGGCTAAGCGGTTAGCGTACGCGCCTTTGGCGTGGGAGACCCGGGTTCGATTCCCGGCGGAGCTCATGTGGTTCGGATTCCACGTTAATCAGTAGGTCCACGTCTCATATAGCCTCGCTGCTGAAAGGGACGCTAAACTAAAATCAACTCAACTCAACCCATACGCGCAGTTTGATGCAATTCTTCATGTCCGTTACACGCATCTGATATACTGTTACTAGATATTTTGATATTTCGTGATGAAGCGTTTGGAGGGATCCATGCTCGACCTGGCAGTTTTTTCCAGGAAAATAAGGAAACTTATTCCCTAATTTTGTGTCTACAATATCTGTCCAAATTTCATTCACTTCAGTTCACTTCTTCTTACCTTTCGCGCGTCAACTTTCAAAATTTTGGTTTTGTGTTCTTTTGCCCCTAAAACCGTCTTTCCGCAAAAAAGAAAAACATATTCTTTATTTTGTGTCCACACAGAAAGTTTTGTTGCAATTCTTCATGTCTTTTACACACATCTAACTTATTGTTACTAGCATTTTTCATTTTTTGTGATCAAAGCTTTGGAGGGGTCGTTGCCCCACCCAACTGATTTCTAAAGGAAAATACGAAACCCGTATTCACTCACTTTATGTCTACAATATCTGTGCACAAATTCACTCCCTTCGGTTCACTTCTTTTTGCCTTTCGGGAGTCAACATTCAAAATTTTGTTTGGGAGGTTTTGCCCCCCAAAAACCGTTTTCCCGCAGAAGATAACAAAACCCGTATTCATTTACTTTCTGCGTATTGTCCATACACAAAGTTATGTTGCAATTCTTTATTTCCTTTACACACATCTGACATACTGTTATTATTACTTTTGATTTTTCGGGATCAAAGGTTTGGAGGGGTCTGTGCACCACCCTACTGTTTTTCCCAGGAAAGTACGAAACTCGTACCCTCATTTCACGTCTGCAATATCTGTGCACAATTTAATTCACTTCGGCTCACTTCTTCTTGCCTTTCGGTCGTCAACTTTCAAAATTTCGGGTGGTGGCTTTTGCCCCTCCGTTTTTCCGCAGAACAAAAAAAAAACTATTCATTTTTCTGCGTATTGTTAATACACAAAGTTATGTTGGAATTCTTCAAGTTGTTTGCACACATCTGACATACTGTTGGTAGCACTTTTAATATTTCGTGATCACAGGTTTGGAGGGGTCCATGCAGCACCCAACGCTGTTTTCCAGGAAAATAGAAAACCGTATTCCCTCATTTTACGTCTACAATATCTGTGTAGAAATTCATTCACTGCGGTTCACTTCTTTTTGCCTTTCGGGCGTCAATTTTCAAAATTTTGTGTGGGAGCTTTTGCCCCCTAATACCATTTTTCAACAGAACATAAAAGAACCCGTATTGCTTTATTTCTGGCGTATTATCCATACAAAAAGTTTCATTGCAATTCTTCATGTCCCTTATACACTTTCTACATACTGTTATTAGCATTTTAATTTTTTGTGATCAAAGGTTTGGAGGGGTCCGTGCCACACACGACTATTTTCTCCAGGAAAATATGAAACCCGTATCCTTATTTTATGTCTACAATATATGTGCACATTTGCACTCACTTCGATTCACTTCTTGGGGCCGCGGTGGCTCAGTGGTAGAGCGTTCACCTCTGGTGCTTGAGGTCCCGGGTTCGATCCCAGCCCCCGCCAAGTGAACTTTGTGGTGGACAAACACCGTGTGCGTTGGTTTTTTCGGGGTTCTCCCGTTTCCTCCCACTTTCTTCATTCCACCATTTCATTCATTACTCATCATCACCGTCTCCTTTAGCCTAACCGGCATAACCGTGGGACGTAAAACTTAAAGATTTCATTTCAATTTTTTTCGATTCACTTCTGTTTGCCTTTCGAGTTCAACTTTCAAAATTCAGGGTGGGAGCTTTTGCCCCCTAAAACCGTTTTCCCGCAGAACTTAGAAAAACCCGTATTCGTTTACTTTTTGCGTATTGTCCATACACAAAGTTATGTTGCAATTTTTCATGTCCTTGACACACATCTGACATACTAGCACTTTTGATATTTTGTGATCAAACGTTAGGGAGGGTCCGTGCCGCACCCACTCCTTTTTCCAGGAAAATAGCAAACCCATATTCCCTCATTTTATGTCTACAATGTCCGTGCACAATTTGATTCACTTCGGTTCACTTCTTTTTGCCTTCCCGGCGTCAACTTTCATAATTTTGTGTGAGAGCTTTTGCCCCTAAAACCGTTTTTCCGCATAAAAACCCTTCTCCATTTTTTTTTTTTTTTTTTTTTGCGTATTGCCTGTACGTAAAGTTTCATTGGAATTCTTCATGTAATTTACACAAATCTGATATACTGTTACTAGCACTTTTGATATTTCCTGAGCAAATGTTTGAAGTGATCCGTGCCCCACCTAACAGTTTTTTCAGGAAATACGGAACTAGAATTCCCACATTTTATTTTCACAATATGTGTGAAAAATTTCATTCACTTCGGTTCACTTCTTCTTGGTTTTTCGGCGTCAAATTTCAAACTTTTGGGGTGGGTTCATTTGCCCCCCTAAAACCGTTTTCCTGCAGAACATTAAGAAAACGTATTCTTTCATTTTTTGCCTATTGTTCATACACAAAGTTTCGTTTCAATTTTTCATGTCCTATACACACATTTGACATATTGTTACAAGAACTTTTATTTTTCGTGGTCATGTTTGGAGGGGTCCGTGCCCCACGCGGCCGTTTTTTCCAGGGAAATACGACATTCGTATCCTCATTTTACGTATTCAATATCTGTGAAAATTTTTATTCACTTCGGTTTACTTCTGCTTTTCAGGGGCCGCCGTGGCTCAGTGGTAGAGCATTCACCTCTGGTGCTTGGGGTCCTGGGTTTGATCCGAGCCCCCGCCAAGTGAACTTTGTGGTGGACAAACACCGTGTGCGTGGGTTTTCTACGGGTTCTCCGTTTCCTCCCACTTTCTTCATTCCACCATTTCATTCATTACTCACCATCAACGTCTGTCTCCTTTAGCCTAACCGGCATAATCGTGAGACGTAAAACTGAAAGATTTCATTTTTTCTTCTCCCTTTCGGACGTCAACTTCCAAAATTTTGTGTTAGAATTTTTCCCTCTAAAACCGTTTTTCCGCGGAAAATAAAAAACAACAATATTCATTTATTTTTTTGTCCACACATAAAGTTTCGTTGCAATCCTTCATGTCCTTTACACACATCTCAGATACGGTTACTAGCACTTTTGATATTTCGTGATCAAAGGTTTGGAGGAGTTAGTGCCCCATCGAACCGTTACTTCCAGAAAAATACTAAAACCGTATTCCCCCATTTTATATCTACAATATCTGTGCACAATTTTATTCACTTCGGTTCACTTCCCTTTGCCTTTCGGGCATCAACTTTCAAAATTTTGGGTTTGAGCTTTTTTCCCTTAAAACTGTTTTTTTTTTTCACAGAAAATTTAAATAAATGTTTTCCTTTATTTTTTGCGTATTGTCCATAGACGCAGTTTGATTAAATTCTTCATGTCCTTTACACATATCTGACATGCTCTTACCAGCACATTTGATTTTCCGTGCCACGTTCCGCGCCCCACCTAACCGTTTTTTCGAGGAAAATACGAAACTCGTATCCTCATGTTACGTTTGCAATATCTGCGCTTAATTTCGTTCACTTCGGTTCACTTCTTGCCTTTCGAACATCAAGTTTCAAAATTTTGGGTGGAGCTTTTGCCCCTAAATCCGTTTTTCCGCAGAAAATTTAAAAAGGCCGTATTCCTTTAGTTTTTGCGTATTTTCAATACAAAATGTTCCGTTGCAATTATTCATGTCTTTTACACACTTCTGACATACTGTTACTAGCAGTTTTGATATTTCGTGATAAAAGGTTTGGAGGGGTTCGTGCCCCACCCAACCGTTTTTTCCAGGAAAATACGAAACTCGTATTCCCTCCTTTTACGTCTACAATATCTGTGCACAATTTTATTGACTTTGGTTCAGTTGTTCTTGCCTTTCGGGTGTCAACTTTCACAATATAGAGTGGGGCTTTTATATTAAAACTTACGTAACTTTATGTAACTTTTTCTTTTTTATGAGATTCTTTTTTTGGGAGGTGAGGAGAGAAATGTTTTCCTCTGATATGTGTCTTTTGCCATTCATCTTTTTTGAACTGCTTAAGTAAGATCATTTTGTAACTTTTGATGTCATCCATCTCCGTTATGATAATATTATTGTCATTTTTAACAATTTGTTTTATTCCCTCATTTGCAGTCTGCCACACTGATATATTTATTACAAAATTGAGGTTTGGTCCAGCGCCTTTCGAATTCGGAACCAACCCAACCGCCGAGCTTTTTGGGTTGCCTGCTATTGCAGGAAAACGAGAATTGCAGGTGGTAATGCACTTTTGGAGTCGTGTATACATTTTCCGATTATACACATAGTATCAGTATTAAAAGTGCCCTGCAACATCATTATCAAATTATATTCTACAAGAAGACAGTTATAGATATGTGACAATCATTTGGGACATGAGTGTACGTGTGTCCTTTATGCTGAAGTTGTAGGGCCTATGATAAATTTTCTTTCCCTATTTACAGATACGCCCAGAATGGAGAAGGAAACAGAAAGCCACACCTGCCAACGGCCGGTAATTGAGTTCCAGTATAAGACCAGCGATTATTCAGCAACATCCATCCGACGCAAATTGCTTCTTGTGTATGAGGATAAAACATTGACCGCCCCAGTATCCAGGGATAGATACGAAGGTTCCACAATGGTGATTTCAGTCTGCTGGACCAACACGGTTCGGGAGACCATCAACTGCAGCGAACTGCGTTAACAAAGCCCACATTTACAGATTATTGAAGCGACTGTGTTATCTGTGGATACTGTTCTAACATTAATACAGTCTTTACGTTACAGAAAACTTTGTATCTGTTGGGTGTCGCATCTGCTCACAAAGGAACAGAAACAAACTTATTCTGCCAATCACACACAGCAGAAAATCAGAATAATAGAATGGGAAGTGGTCCCTTAACCCCCCATAGTTTGGATCTGACCCCGTCCGATTTCTTTCTCTTTGATCGACTAAAGGCTCAACTTTGTGGCAGGCAGTTTGCTAGTGATCAAGATCTCATTACCTGTATGAAACAGTCGTGTAATAGTCAGCGTCCGGGGTTTTACTAAAGTGCATTTACGACATGATCTCACAGCGGATAGAGGATACATTGAGTAACATGTGTAGGTACATTCATGTCCAAAATGATTGTCGCATATCTATAACTGTCTTCTGGTAAGAATATAATTTGATAATGGTTTTGCAATTTACTTTTAATACCGATACTATGTGTATAATCGGAAAATGAATATTTGTGGTAAATTTTATAGAAAAAGAATTATAAATACGAAAATTAGAATGAGTAAAACAAAATCTTGGTAAATAGACAAGAAAGTTTTATATTCGTTTTATTGTTCTTATTTACTGCTCTCTTGACATGAAATTTACCACATACATATCTTTGCCGATTATACACATACTATCATTGTAAGAAATAACTGGCTCATTCGTTATCAAATTATATTCCTACAACAACACATTTATAGACATGCGACAATAATTTTGGACATGAGTGTGCATAAAGAACAAAAGTACATGCACACAAAATTTCATGGTGCTGGTGCTACTATTTAAAAGTTACAGTTCATTGTGCAAAACTTTTTGAACACTCTTTGTATATTTAGGGCCACGAAACTACGAAGAATACAAGAAAATTTTATTATTATTTATGGTGATCTTTGAAATATATAATACAGCCGTTATTTCTATTTGTGTTATGCCGTTTAATATGTTTATTGTTCATGCATGAATGTAATTATTGCTCGAAGTATATCTATAAAACACTAATATCTGAAAATAGTCGAGAAAGTGTAAAAGAACTGTAAATTTAATCAATTTTCGGAAATATAATATTTTAAATTATGAAATAGCGTTATATGTATTATTTTGACTAAATCATACCATGTTTCGTTTTTAGTCAGTTGTCGCAGCACGTATGGAACAGTATGTTATCACTCGTACTCAAAGATAAGGGGGGGATGGCAAGTAAAGGATTTATTATCTTCTTATCTGACAGTACAAACGTCACCAAACACGTTGTTACCAATCATTTTTCAAATTTCTTCCAAATTTGAATAATGATTTGGAATGAATATGTTGTCGTGGTCCGAGAGGTGATTGATAATGCTACATTAATTTCTTTCTCTCGTTCTAAGATTCAGGATGTATTTCACGTATAAGCTCATTCAGTCGGAAATAGAGCCAGGAATCCCACGGACCAGAGGTAATCACTCTACCACTATGCCACCTGCCCCCAATAGAAAGTTTGAATCTAAATACCAAACGAGATGCTTGTTTGCCATGCATTCAAGGTGGTTACAGAACCAGCTTGTAAGAGTAATGAGTCTGCAGCTCATGGCTGTTGTTGCGGCTTTCTGTGGTTTTATGCTTGGAAGCAACAGAGCCTCAGCGAAGTGGGAACGTCTCCTATAATCAGCCACAATTAAAGCGAGCTTTGGATTACTCGAGATGTTGCGCAATATACAATAAGTTATACGAACAATCCATGGAACAGTGTTGGACGAATCATTTAAGTAGTGTTGAATTCAAATCCTGAAGGGAACATAATAACCTTCCGTGTTGGTGTTACGGAAATTTAAAAGGTTCTTCCCTGTACAAGTGCAATGGCGATATATATATATCGTCTAAGCCAGTGGTGGACAATTTATAATGCAATATTGAACGGATCAGAATAATATAAAAACGATAATTGGAGGAAAGAAATTTTTCATTTTGCTTGCTCATACGAGCCAAAAAGACAGTGAATGTATAAAAGTCGTACTTGGTCTATTTTGAGTATACTCTTCTTGTTTCAATTGTCTAAGCAAATTGTGCTTCTTTCTCACCTCAAGCATAGGTTGGTAGACAACGAGGACATTTTAAAAACTTTCTCTCCCTTGGGAGAGCTGTTTTATACTTCGATAAGGTCTCTTCATTTAGATATTCTATTCTTGGTCTTCCTCTTTCTGATTTTCCTTCTGCATTTCATTCTATCAGCACGGTGATCCAATCGGAGTGTCGAATAAGATGGCCAAGCATGCTGTTTCTTCTTTTTCCTATTATCTTCATGATCTGTCATCCTTCATTAGCTTCCTTTAGTACGTCTTCATTCCTTTTCCTTTCGGTCCATTATATGCGTAGCATTCTGCGCCAACACTATTTCAAATGCTTCCAGCTTGGATATTTCAGCTTTTCTCAATATCCACGTCTCTAATCCGTAAAGCGCCACGCTCCATACCAGGCAGGGCCGTGCTGGGATACTATCGAGGGCGGTGGACAAGTCTACTAAAAGGGCGCCCATACAAACGGGAATATACATATATATATATATATATACACATATATATATATATATATATATATATATATATATATATATATATATATATAGAGAGAGAGAGAGAGAGAGAGAGAGAGAGAGAGAGAGAGAGAGAGAGAGAGAGAGAGAGAAGAAAGACTTTGAAAGAAAGTATGGGTGCGATTTTATGTCAAAATCACTACCAAATTTGTTTTAGTATTAACGTAAATAGCTAACCTCGAATCGAAATCCTCTTTACTACAGAAAAACTTTTTAGTTCCTGTAATAATACTTCTGTCAAATAAAAAGAAGCTAAATGTATCAAAAACTTAATATAGCACGCCCATGCACGCAGGATGTTTATTGCCGCGTTTACAAAAGCTCACCATTGATTTCTGTCCTTAGCCAACTGAACCCAGTTTCTACTTTATATTTTAATCTCTGCGAGAACCATTTTAATACTCTCCTCTCATCTGCGCCTCGGACTTCCTAACGGTCATTTTCCTATTTGGATTTCCAGTTACAACTTCGAAAGCGTTTCTAATTTCTTCCATTCTGCCTATATAACCTGACCATTTGAGCCTCCTACACTTGATGACCCTAACAATGTTTGGTGAACGTATAAATTATGCACTTCCTCTTATGAAGTTTCCTCCATTCCCCATTCCCGTTCCTTTTGGAGTTCGAATATTGGTTGAAGAATCTTGTTTTCAAATACTTTCAGTCTGCTATTTTCGCAACCATACAGAACAACAGGCATGATTATCATTTTATGTTTTGAGCTACAAATTCCTCTACAGAATTAGCGACAAAAAGATTTTTAACTGAATAATAGCACGAAATCTCTGCTTTCAGTTGACATCAATTTTGTTTAGTAATTATGGTTTTGGTCTGTTAATAATGATCCTAGATATTTGAAAGTATCCACTTTGTCGAAAGAAAATATTATTTGGTATTTTAACGCATCCATAAAATGCAGTATTACGATCCCGACAAACTTCCATTTATTTAGTTTTCTCTGCATTTACTTTTAAGCCCATATCTCTGCAAGCGTTAAGTAAGATTTCTGCATTCCTTTCTATTATTCTATCATTCCCTATTAAATTTACATCATCAGCATACGCCATAACCTGGCAAATACAATTCAGCTCTAGGACCTTCTTGCTGTCTTTGATTTTCCTTATCGTGTTCTCCAGAACAAAGTTAAATAATAATGACGAGAACGCATCTCCTTGTTTCAGGTCATTCTCAACGTGAAAGCTCGTGAACAAGAATTTCTCTACTCGAACCTTACTTTGGGATTCATTTAAACATATCTTAATTAATCTACCTTTTTCGGTATTGCAAATTCTGTAAGCAAGTTGTACAATGTTTCCCTCCTACCAGAGTCTAAAGTCAATAATTGATGTGCCAGCATGTTGTATTCTCTCATTTCTTTTCAAGTATTTGTCGAATGGTAAATATCTGGTCGATAGTTGATCGATTTTACCTAAATCCGTTCTGATAATCTCCAATAATTTCATCTGCGTATGGAGTCAATCTTGCTAATACAATGTTTAAGAGGATTTATTGGATGTTGACAGAAGAGAAATGCCTCGATAATTATTAAATCTGTTTTGTTGTTTTTCTTCTGAACTGGAACAATGATTGATTCTCTTCACTCTTGTCGTAATTCCTCCTTGTTCTCTACAATTTTTCCCCTCCAGCTAAAATTAAGTCAACCAGAATTTCGTCTACACCCGGAGATGTGTGTTCAATTTTTTTAATAGCGATTTCTATTTCTGTCTGGTTAGGTTCTGGAATATACGGTTACGCGGCATGCATTTCACTTTCTCTACGCGCATTCGTTTTTGGCTATGTGTTAAGAAAATCGTCCAAGAAATCTGTCCTTCTATTTAAGATGCTATCTGTATCAGTGAGGACTGTTCCTTTAGGTTTCTTTAATATATAAGCGTGAAGTTGATAGCCTTTCTTAAGTTCGTTGATGCATTTATACATGTCCCGAATGATTTGTTTTCACTATTATCTTTAAGTTAATTAATTTTAACTTTCAAAAGTCTCGTTTCTTTGTTCTAAAAGTTTTAGAAGTTTTTTTGCCAGATGACAATGACATTTTATGTAGTTATTTCGTTCGGATTTTGTAGCCAACGCAGTTTCTTCTGTTTTCTCTTCTCTGCTACTTTAGTACATTTCTGGTTGAACCATGGTTTGTTCCTACGTATTTCTGTGTGCTCCAATATTTCTTTTGCTGAAATTTTAATGTTATCTCTAATTTCAACCAAGTATCTTGAACACTAGTGCACTCCGAACCTTCTAAAAATCGAGAATCTATTCGACACTTCAATCTGACTCCCCTCTCACCTGACTCTCCTCTATTTAAAGAAAAAATAAACCGCTCCGTTTTCAGATATTGAATATTTCCTTTATTCAATGATAGTCTCTCTCTTATTGTCACAATCAACTCCCCTGAACGACCGAACATCAGTTGTGATAGACTTTTTTTTTCTGTCTACTAAAACATGATCAGTTTGAATATGTGTTTTTCCATCTGATGAAATCCAAGTATATTTATGAATGTCGCGATGTTGGAATCTTCACGATAAGGTTTCTGGATATTGCACAGTTCACGAGTCTAACGCCGTTGTCACAACCTTCCTTATGCAAACATTTATTCCCTATAATTGATTTGAAAATACCCCCTGGTCCTACCTTCGCATTGAAACCGCCTAACAGAATTTTCATATGGTATTGCAGGGAATGATCAAATATCCATTCTATTCTTTCGTAAAAACTGTATTTTTTAAATCACCATTCTTATTTTCTGTTGCGGCATGTGCATTTAAAACAATAATATTACACCACCGACCCTTAAGAGAAGTAAAAGAAAATCTATCATTAACAAATTTAACCTATGTAATTGCTGGTATTACGTATTCGTTTGTGAACGGAAAGCCCTGTTTCTAGTTGGTAATTTTTAATTTGTTCCCCGTAAAAACGTAAAATTTCCCGACTTGACTCCTCCATTTCCTTCTCATCTAACTTCCTGATATCCCACTAGGTCCAACCTCTATTTCTAAACTAATTTTTTACAAATTTTAACGCGCCTGACCTATAGAGACTTCTTATATTTCATGTTTCAAATCTCATGTCGATTTTACTTTGCGGAGTTCGTGCCAAGTTATCAGTTCTGATCCGAGGATTCTGCGAACTTATCTGAACTTTTTTTTTTTTTTTTTTTGTACAGGATGAGGTTGTTAGCCTCACACCAAATTCTCAAGCTGGATTATCACCTCTTGTCTGTCCGCGACTGCTTACTCAGTATATTCGCAGCTAACCTCTATATTCCAGAGGCCCTCTCATCGATCCACAACCTGAGGACGCGCCGTGCCGTGGTGACAGAAAGATCAAATTTTACGGAAATTAATACAGCTATATTTCAGAAATACAACAGGTACTGATTATCCGAACACTGCTTTAAAACACACAGGAACAATCAATATGCTCGGATATATGGATGCATATTAAGACTGTGAAAGCTTCGATGCCGTAAAAATCGTAAATTAGAGACTAGTGTTAGTGTAGTATTACATAAATAAATCGTACGTTTGACTATCCGAACTATTCTTGATGTTCGGCATTGTTTCGTTTTATAGTTATATAACTTTATAATATTTTTGTAAGTGATTATACTCTTTACTTGTCCTCTGCCAATAGCAACTGTGTGGATTTATATACAAAACTTAAATACAGAAGAACAAAATAAAAAAAATAATGTGATATTTCGCAGGGCATCTTATGTAAAGGGCGCCTTGTATTCTTTACAGGTTCTGTACTACCACTCAGTATTTGAATTTATTAAACAAAGCTGGTATACAGGATAACTAAAGCTACTTATTTATAATGTGATGTTTCGTAGGGCGCCTTATGTAAAGGGCGCACTGTACCTTTCACGGGTTCTTCGCCAACAGTAATTGTGTGTATTTATTGTACAGAACTGTGCTATACAGAAGAGTATATAAAATCGTTGATCTTTGATGTGGTCTCGGAAGGGCGCCTAATGTAAAGGGCGCACTGCACCTTTCACGGGTTCTTTACCAGTAAAACTGTAAGAATTTATTACTAAGAACTTGTACCTTTACTTATACTGTGATATTTCGGAGGGCGCAGCGGGACACGTCCCGGTGTCCCGGTGGGCCAGCACGGGCCTGATACCAGGGTCTCAATAAATTGTTTTCGAACGTCCAACGACACATGTTTTATGTTAGCAGTCCAATTAGGGCCTCAAATACGAACGTAATCGTAATCTCTGTGTTTCTAAAATTCGGCCTGATACCAACGGTCCCCCTTGCAGAATAAGCTTGGTAACCAAACTGTTAAAGAAAATGTATTTACCATTATGTCAAGTCTCAGTTCAGGTATCTTATAATAGGCAGTTGCACCCTTTCAGTTACGCATTTTTTTTTAAAGGAACTTATCATACACTTTGGCGGACCAGCCATTTGACCACTAGATTCGGTTCGTCGATTACGAAGCAAGAATTATAATCACAAATTTCTACCTACTTGATTCATCCTGACGCATTTTTATAGGACGCTTACTTACAAGGAAACCGTCCCAACCTCACACGTCCGAACTGGACGAAATTTCGTGTAGATACTAATTTGAGGTCGGTGAATAACGTGGAAATAGTCATTCTATTCGCTTTTGCGTACTTTACGAGATATACACGATGATGTAAAAAAGAATGCAACATAAAACAAATGCGTAATCCGAGTCCAGCAAGAAATTGTAACCAGGGATGTTGATCCTCCGTATATCATTTGTTTCGACTTATGAGTGTCGGCGGAGATTAAGGTTTCATTTGTGCATTACTTGATCTGCGTGTACATCTAAAACGGTGATTTTGAATGTACTTGCATTACCCTATCGTATGAATCTGATGTTCGTGGGTAAGAGAGAGACTTGCTATATTTGAATCGTGTATGCAGAATGACATTCTGACATTCACAGTAAGCGACATTGACAATCAAGTCGCTTCGTGCCGCAAGCGAACATATGAGTTAGGCTGTTTCTTTTGCCAAACTTTGTCTATTACTGTTTACAGTCGTTGGAAACCAGTTTTCGTTCTAATGTTGACCTTCCAAGGTGCCACTTCAATTGGTAAACAGTGCGATTTCAGGCACATATGTCCTCAAAGACTCGTACTTATTTCCAGGATCTCAACGTCGAACAGTGTTTCTACTTTCATTTTCATGTGGAACCCTCTTTACTCAACGGGAGATTTTCCTGCGACGTCACTGCGTTCCTCATTATAGCCATGAGATTCCGTATATTCATTTTGGTATCTACATGTGGACTTTCGTCGTTCTATACTGATGAAATACAGAATCCTTCTATGTTATTTTACTTTCGCATCATTCTGCATATCTTGCAAAGTATTCAAAAGCAAATCGAGTGGCTATTCTCACATTATTCACCGACCTCAAATTAGTATCCATACGAAATTTCGTCCAAGTCGGACTCGGATTACATAGTTGTCTTACGTTGCATTCAGTTTTGTATCACCCTCTATATCACGTAAAGTACGCAAAAGCGAATTGAATGACTATTCCCACGTTATTCACCGACCTCAAATTAGTCATGTACTAAATTTCGTCTAATTCGGACGTGTGAGATAGAGACGGTTTCCTTGTTAGTTTCAATAATATTTTCAGGAATTTAGCTTTGAAGCAGTTAAAAGTTGATAAATTTCTAGTGTATATAAAATTAATAATTAAATTTTATATTATTATTATTATTATTATTATTATTATTATTATTATTATTATTATTATTATTATTATTATTATTACATTGTTCCTTATATTTATAAGTAGCGTCAATTACCCACTTCGCTGCGTTAAAATAAGAAAAAAATAATAATATGTTCCGTTAGTCAGCCACTTTTTACTATTACTCAAGCGCTCTATGATAGATGATGGGTTTCGTCTTAAAAATTCAATATTACTATTGTGGGCTGAATTTGGAATTAAACGGCATCGGAAGTGTCACTGTTCATCTCAGCTATCCCGAAAATATGGATTCAACACTAATATCGGTCATTTTCAATCATTTATATATATATATATATATATATATATATATATATATATATCTTCTCCTAGTCTTTCCCTAAGTTGCATCGTCAAAATGAAATGATAAATACCATTCCAGGCCCAAACCTCATCTATGTTGAAAAAAATTCGATCGAAATTGGTCGGGTGATTCTAGAGTTGTTAAGTCACATAGTCACTTTCCTATAGATAGGTAGATAGGTAGATAGATAGATAGATAGATAGATAGATAGACAGAGCAGTCACATGGGTTGTAAGCGTCCGGGACGCGAATTCACAGGAGTCCCCCACCAATATGTTATGAAAAACAACGAGAGTTTATTCTGTACTCCTAGATTTAAATATGGAATGTAAGATCATAATGTAAGATAAAAGAAGTTAGTATTCTGTCATTTTTTTAAAATCGAATGGCTTTTGTACTTAAAACATAAAAGTTAATGGAAACATGGTTTTGAATTATTTATATCGAGTGCTATTCTTGTTTATTTTGAACTTTATACACATCGACATAGTAATAGCATAGAATATACAAATAACGATACAAATATTAAGCTCCAAGAGTAAAAAAAAAACTCTTCTCACAGAGGGTTGGAAAGAGTTCAAGTTGTATAATCCTAGGCCTAGACAATGATTTACATTATCGGTAAGTAGGGATGCGCTCGAGTCGAGACATGTCTCGAATTTCGACTTGACTCGACTCGAATTCGAGTCGAGACACACGTTGTAAAATTCGAGACGAGTCGAGACAAACGTATTTCTCGACTCGATTTTTCGAGTCGAGACTGCTCGTGAAAATCTCGACTCGACTCGAATGTCTCGAAAATCTTTCTATAATTTTTAATATTATTTTGAAGAAAGTATTCACTCAGAAACAGCCTTGAAACCAACTGCAGCATTTATTACTTTAGGAAATTATAGAACGCGTTATTATTATTATTATTATTATTATTATTATTATTATTATTATTATTATTATTATTATTATTATTATTATTAGGTCTCCTGCCTTTCGGCATGTCCTGGGACTAATGAGGATTTTTTTTTTACTGAATTTTAGATTTTGACCTGGAAATGTTCTTCCACTTTTCTCGATCTTCAGCTTCCTCTTTTAACTCCCAATATTTTCTCCTATCTTTCAAATCTTGGATCAGCTGTGTTCTTCTTCCTATTCCTCGCTTCCTTCCATCTTTCCTTCTATGGCGGTGTTAAGAAGACAATTTCTTCGCAAGATGTGTCCAATCCAATTGGCCTTTCTACGAAGAAAGGTGGCTAGAAGTGTCCTTTTCTCTCCTATCCGTTTTAAAACGTCTCCGTTTGTTGCTCTCTCTGTTCATTTTATCTTCTCCATCTTCCTCCAATACCACATTTCGAAGCTTTCCAAATATTTCTTCTCTAACTTCCGTAATGTCCATAATATATAAAGTAACATTTGTTGTACATCACATATTATGATACGAGACAATTTTACATGGTATATTACAATAAATGGACTGCTTGGATGCCAAGAACTGGTAGAGATAGGTACCTTTCACTTCTATAGATAGGTATTTTTTAAAAGGATTTTGTAAACACTAAATCATAAAACAATAAACTACGTACAGTAGTTACGGTTTTGGTTCTCAACATAAAAGAAACTTGGATTGTCCATGAGATATTGAACTTCAACTTTCACTCCTGGAAAATTTCAATTTTGGAGTTAGGCCACTTGGCATCAAAGCAGTTCACTGTAAGATAAATACACTCCTTACTTTACTCTAGTAACATAGTTGTTCAGGAGCCTAGGATTTCCATCCTCGCAAATGACAGCTGTACGATTGCTTGATACATAGGAGTTATAGTGTATTAAGTTTTCGAGCTTTGGTGCGTCTCTGTATTTACACACTGATATAACTTTTAAAATGAATTTATTTAGCTTTCTTTTGTTATTGACTTAACACCGACTTCTCTGTGTTACCATGGAAGTGTTCATTCGCTAGACATTGATTCTGCGCACTGCTGAAGGAGAAATGGGTTTAGTAATTTTTATTTTCCGAAATTCACGTCCGAAATGTATTTCACTTACTAATCTTTTTGCAACGCTATTTGCTTTTTCTTTCTTTCTTTTCATGACAATTCCAGATAGTTTTGTTTGGTGCTGGGAGTATATTTTATATTCACCTAATTACGGGTTCATTTTGTAATCAGTTTTAAATTTACAGAAACTATTAAGTTCACAACCAAATCGCGCTATTTGTTTAATGCATTTCAAAGGCTTTTGTTTTTATGCAACTCATTAAGGAAAATCTATTCATTCATTCATTACTTTAAATACTAAGAAATTATAAAGGTAAAGGTGACTCGACCTAGCCCCGGGACCGCTGTGACTCAGTGGCACAGCTTTCACCCTTGGTGTGTGAAGACTCTGATTCGATCCCAGCTGGTACCAAGTGGGCTTTGTGGCATAGAAACACCGTGTGTGTGGACTTTCTTGTGGTTCTTTAGTTCCCTTCCACTTACTTCATTCCACCATTTCATTCATTCTCAACATCACCGTTTTCTTTAGCTTGCAAAAGACTGTTTACTTGCCCACTAGTTTTATTATTGTGAACTAAAACTAAAGTGCGCAGTTATCTTGGATATTTCTGTCCCTTTTTACTTTACAACTTGAGGTGGGATGAGAGTCAGGATAGATCTAGTGATATACCGCTGAAAGAAATGCTTCAGTACAGTGTCGGAAGCGGTATGTATTGTTTATGTTACTTACAGTGTTACTTCCCTATAAAATATAAATTCACCCTTTCTCCCCTTCCCTTATTCGAATACAGTGAACCGACTCTTTTGCTGAAGAAAGATGCTAAGGGAAAATTGAACTATCTGTGTCTTAAAATTTTCTTTGAAGTGCAGTCTTTTGTGTTTGTAAGGTTTTGCGAGTATGTTTTCACATCGATATGAAAAGATAACGAGCCAAATGTTTAACCATGGACTCCTGCTGCGAACTGACCGTGACTAAACACCTGATCTCGCTCTGCTCATTTTCTCTCGCACACGTGAAGTGGGTTTGTTGTTTCCAAAACAAATGGAAAGACAGTTATCTGGTGCTTGTGGGTATTTTCCCCACACACAGGATTCATCGTTATGTTTTAATGATCAGAAGAAATATCAAAACCATCCGATACACATAATACGAAAGAGCGAACAGAGGGAGGCAAATATTATAATAGACCAAGTTTTCCGCGTGGTACCGCGTGGTAACAATACTTCATATCATTTGGTGCACATCTCTATGAAGTTGTTTTCCACATAAGTATAGCTTACTTATTTTCGAAGTAGCTCCTTCGTGTCACAGCTGTGCTTAGTTTTGTTTTGTGCTAGGATGAAAGGGAGAAATGCACAATTTGCTTCTCGGTGAACAACTTATATATATTATTAAGATAAGCGGTAATAAGCGAGGTTTAACGAAGAGTGGCTTTCGGATCTACAATTTAACGTGTAGTTGCAGTCCGTGTTGAGAATCGAACCAAATCTATGTAAGACCTGTTAACATTGAGCTCTTTTGTGGTAAAAGTGAACTTCAGAAACACAAAAGACTTGAAACATCAAGCTAATGTAAAGAAATTGCAAAATGTACTGTATCTTTTCTGTGGTAAGGAACATGCGGGCACAGCAACACAAGAATCGTGTTAAGGCCAATATTTTTTCTTCTTGCCGAACTTAATATCCCCTTCCACACCATAAAAGAAAATATAATGTTTGTTAAAAGAAAATACACCTAATATTTTTAAATTTTGTTTGTGATCTTATCATGTATAATTATATATAATGCCTTTCATACACCGAGAATGAATTCAACTGTAAAGCGATATTTTTTAAACTTATTTATTGCTAGATATTGTAAATTTACGGTATCTATCTTATTGGGTGGGAAATTTTGAGTCTAATCGGAAAATTTCATGACTTCGGACAGGAATTCGCAGTTACGAAATTTGCATCATTGTCTTCTGAAAGGATGTCTAGAAAAAAAATACTACTGGAAAATAACTGAAAACACAAGATGAATTTGATAGCCAAATTTACGTCATCTTGGTGCGTCATCATTTTTCTTTAAATACTTGTATTTAGTATTCGATTAGAGTTTAGTATACGTTTTAGCATCGAGGCTATATGAGATGTGAACTTACAAATTAACTGGGATCAGAACCACAGGAGTTCCCACCGGAAATCAAACCTGGGTCTCCCGCAACAAAGACGCGTACGCTAACAATATGGACACAAGAGGGTTCAATATTTAGTACTGTGTACATAAAGTTGTGGAATTGCGCTTGTATAATGTTAGTAGTTCTACCTAGGTACTAACATAAATTTTCACAACACTCAGCTTAATAAAGTATCTTTAAAAAGAAAACGTCACTCTTTATATTTCAGTTCCTGGTTCGAGTGAAGGATGGTACAAATTCCAATGATCTTTTTTGGGATCCTACTTTATGCAGTAGATCCATCATAAACTGGGTGTTTGATACGGATATAAACTAAAAACTTACAAATATAAATTTAAGTCACATTCAAATATCTTTAAACTAGAATTGAATGTATACATATGATGTGCCATTTACAAATTCATTTTTATCGTTTGTGTAAGTCATGTTAGTTCTTTAATACAAGTACATGAATACAGTTAGCTCCTCTTAATGAAAGTAAGTGGTAGCTGGTCTTTAAAATTAGTGTGGAAAGATAAGTAAAGAATCTGCCATAATTCAGAAAAATCTATCGTAATTCAGGCGCGTGTTTGGCATCATTGATTGTCTCAAGTGTAGTAACCCTGACTTAAAGGTTTTGCTTCGAGAAAGATGGATTCTCTGTTATATATCAGATATATAGTCTCAAGTTGGAGCAGTATTATCTATGACAGTATATCTGTTGAAATGAGTTATTTCGAGTGTATGACTGGAAGTAAGAACTATTTTGAATCAGTTCGACTTGTTTCTAGTTAAGGCTAGGGAAAAAATCATGATTTTTTCTAAAATCATTTTTGTTGATTTTTTTATTTAAATCGATTTTTTTTATTTAAATCAAATCTTTCTCCTCGTATAACACATGTCGCGAACTAAAGAAAAAGCATTAGGAATTAGTATTAAATGCTAATTACGCCATTTAAGTGAAAGTATTGGGGTTGAATTTTGAATTATCCCCAATGTAACGCCCCCTTCCGCCTAGCCTCGCCTAATCGAAGCCAAATTGAGAGTTTGTTAGAAAAACAAAAAAACTGTCTATTTGGTTTCGATTAGGCGAGGCTAGGCGGAAGGGGGCGTTACAATTGACAAGATACTAGACCACATGACATGTACAAGACAGTAAGTTTGTTATATTGTTATACATAGATAAATTTTTCTACATTTTCATTCCACTAAAAGATTGTAAAGATATAAGAATAGGAAATATAGTTGATTTAGATAATATTAAATTAGATTTGAAATTTATCTTTAACTTTGTTTATTTTTGATAAAGACATTGTTGAATATTCAATTTCCTCCAACTTTATCATTTCACTTAAATGATTATTATTGAATTTAGAGAAAATATTGTATATGCTTTGGATTTTGAATATTTTAAATTGAATTGGTTAGTATTTTTTCTAATTTTAAAGTGTTGGTTAGTACTTTCCTCCAACATTCTAATTCTACAATATTTTTGAAATATTTTCAGAATATAACATATTGAATGCTACTTAAACCTATACATTTAGAATTGAACTTGGTAAATAATTTGCCTTATTAATAATTAGTTAGTCTTTCCTCTTACATTATAATTCCACCTAAAAAATGTTTAATTGTGTTTCTGTACAATAGTATGAATGTTGTTGAATCATTTAATGCCTAGTTTAAAAGACTTACAATTTTGCTTAGTTAAATGGTTAGTAGGACATTTTCCTCCAACATAGTCATTCTACTTAGTGTTCATAATCATATCTGAGTTGCATGAATTGAATGATTTTGAATTCCTTAGTATTTCTGAATTTAACTTCAAGTGAATTGAGGATTATTTTTCCGAATAACTATATAAATATTATTCAAAAAAATATATCGCCACTCCGTGTGAGTTGTTTAAATTTTGGATCATTAGTTGGTCGATAATTATTGTTGTTTGCAACTTGTTTCAAATCTTTTCCAGAGTTTTCGTATCAATTTCTAGTTTATGTTCTTTAGTAGTATTAGTTGTTTAGGGTATTTGTATGATTAGTCATAAGTATTATTTACATATTGTGTTGATTTGCTTCATATATAATTGTATTATGGAGAACATTAGAAGCGAACGTGACTATGTCAGCATAGATATACCAGATACTGAAATTGTTACGATTGATGCTACTGGTCAACCTAGTTTAAATTCAAATTTTGGCTCATTAAGTATGAGTTTAACGAGACCTATGCGGAACAATACAGGTGTTAGGTTTTTTCCTACACCAGTTAGAAATAATTTAGATTCGTCAGTAAATAGTTCAGCGGGGACTTATGGTTTTAGTCGTATTGCCAATCCTCCTAGCATGAATTTTTCGAGACCTGATCAAAGGGTTACTTTTAAGGAACCGCCTTTGAGAAGAGAGATGGGGATTTCTCCTCCTAATTTAAATTCTTCTGATAATTTTCGATCTCGAAATAGATACCTAGAATTGGGAAATTATTACAGAAGTGTTTCCAATATACTCAGTTCAACACCAAGAGTGGGTATTAATAATATACATACTGGTAATACCAATTTCGGTCCAAGATTTAGAAATCTAGATGGTAGAAACTTGGAAAGAGGAGTTCAAACTAGATGTTTAGATGATCATCGTTCAGGAGTTAATGCTGAACATAAGTTAATGGTAAAATACACCCATGCGAGATCATTAACATATTTGGAAAATAGTTTTGTTAGTATTAAGAACGTAAATGGAAATGATAGCTTACAAATTTTTGAATTGTTATTCAAGATAGAGGAAATTTTATTGGAAAGCAGCTATTCATTTAATATGATTTTGACAATAATCATTCCAAAATGCGATGGGGTTGTATTAAGATTTGTTACATCGGCTTTACATGATCATTTAGATTGGAATGTTTTTAAACATGACTTGTTATCTAGGTTTGTTACTCCAACCATCGTTCATTCTTTAGTGAGTGACAGAGTATATAGGAAGCAAAAATTATCTGAACTAAAGAATGAATGTGTAAAATCAGAGTTGATCTCAATGAATGTTCTAGGTTTAAATATGTAAGAAAGCGAATTGGTTAGAATTATTTTAATGGGAATGAACCCGAATCAGAGAAATAGAATGCTAGGAAGTTACTTCCCTAATAACAGATTAGTTATTAGACATAGCCGAAAGATTTGTTATGAGTACCCGTGAACAAATCGAATAGATCAATGGAATTTAAAGGTAAAAGTCAAATGGTTCTGTCAAATAGTAAGTCTAAGGTGGGTGAATATTATCAGAATCATCATAATTATTCTTCTAATAGTAATGTAAAATCGAATCAATTAAATGGAAGTTCTGGGGTCACGATACCTTCAGGATTCTCTAAGTATAATAGTAATAGAGATCGTTCTGAAGTAATGAGAAAGAAACTTAACCAGAAAATTTAGTCAGAGATGGATGGATTAGTAGCGACTTTCGTGATTGGCAAGATAAATAATATCTTAACCAGTGTTTGTGTGGACGGTGGTTCCAGCTTTAATCTTGTCACAAGATCTTTGGTTCGTCGAAGTGGTGCTGAACAGTATATACGTGCTGTTGATGAAAGAACAGTTAATGCCCCTTCGGGATTAAATTTCTCTACTGTGGAAGAAATAACTTTGAACGTTAACTTATCCAGATATTTCAAGACTGAATTTTCGAGTGGTAGAGCAACTCCCGTGTGAATGTTTATTTGGAATGCCTTTCCTTAGTTCAACATCGGCTGTTTTGGACTATAAGAACCAAGTCTTAGTTTTGAACGGAGGAAGGAAGAGAGTGAGATTGACCTTCCAAAAGAACTTGTTTAAAAGTGGATTTAGATCTCTGGATCCTAAAGACCAGCGGCAATTTGTAAGAAGATCTGCGGCAAAGATTCCAGTGAAACAGAATTCAGCGAGTGTCTCTTCAATTTTTGTTAGATCTGATTACAATTCTGGTGGATATTGCGATAGCGGTATTCAGTGTGAATTAGAATTACATCAATTAGAAGATCAGGTGCTTACCATTGAAGTTCCTAATTCATCACAATTATTAGAGTTGAAAAATTGGATAGAATGTGATCTGTTAAAATCTTATATTAGCAAGGATACTTCAGTGAATACAGTGGATGATGATTTAAGATCTCCTAGTTTGAATTGTGAAGAACTTAACAACCAACGATTTCCAACCAACCAACCTGAGGAAATTCATAGTAAATCAACTTGTGTCGATATGGCAATGATTTCAACTGATGGAAATGGTGGATATTTAGTAAAAATTCAACCAGATGAAATTAAACATCAGTTATCCATAAAGAAGAACAACGAAGTTGAAGATCTGGGTGACATGGTTGATCAATCCTCGAATTGTTCAAAAATGAAAGGTTCTTCAAAGAAGTCTAAGAAGAGGAAGACGAAGAAAAAGAAGAGCACGGATCGTGTGAATACTGAAGATGGTCATAGATCCAAGATTGATAACACTCTTGGAAATATTCCTTCTGCATCTCAGATTAGGTCAGTACAACCTCAAAGTTCATCCGAGGCATCCGATGTAGACATAGAACAAGCGGAAAATTTCCACAAACTTGTCAATAGGAATAGAAAGTATATTAATAAGGATACTCCACAGGGGGAAACCACATACAAACGATCTCAACAGGTGAAAAATCAGTTGAATACACAGGGGGAAAAACCGATTGACGAAAACTGTAGATATCGTGATCAGGAAGTTGTCTCATTCATAGATTCGATTAACAATGAATATTCTGATGTTATCTCAGAACGAGTAGGGTTCATTAAAGATTTTATTGGTCATATTTATCTTACAGAAAATAAACCCTTTAAACAGAATCCGTTTCCAATCCCTAAAGGAAAAGAAAAAATATTTGATGAACAGATTCAATAATTGGTAGATCAGGGAATTTTACAGGAAGTGGACCATTCAAACAACGCAAGTAGTTGCTTCTTGGTAAAATAAATAAGAATATTACTTATAGAATTATCGGTAATTACGTTAAAGCTAATTCTTTAATTGTTAACGATCCTTTTCCTGCTCCGAACCTGGATGAATGTCTTACGGGGTTATCAGGGAAGAAATTATATTCAAGAATAGATTTACGCCGTGCGTATAATCAAATTATATTGGATGATAACTCAAGAGACATAACAACTATAGTGACACCGAAAGGCTTATATCGTTATACACGAGTTCCAGTTGGTATTAAAACTGGAAGTAACTTGTTAACTCGTGTTATGAAGAAAATGTTGGGAGATTTAGAAAAGGATGGCGTTAAAACGTATTTCGATGACGTATTAATATTTTCTGATACTCTCGAAGAACATAAAAATACAATAAGAAAAGTTTTGATAGGTTTAGAGAAAACAATGTAACGGTTTCTCCTGATAAATGTTTGTCTTTTTATACAAAAATTAATTATTTAGGTTATGTCGTATCAGGAGACCAAATGGAAATTGATCCGAAAAGAGTATCGGCAATCAAGAATATTCCTCCACCAAGAAATCGTAGAGGTCTCATGAAAATTTTAGGGCTTTTTAGTTACTATTCTAAATTCGCCCCTGAAATGCAAGAGTTAATGGGACCCTTAAGTGAACTTAAGTCTGTTAATAAGAAATTTGAATGGACCTCAGAACATCAAAAGGTTCTAGGTAACTTGAAATGTTTATTGGTGGAGAATGTTGTGTTGAAAACTCCTGACCTTAACAAGCGTTTCATTTTTAACGTTGATGGTTCAGGAAAAAGTATTGCTGGGTGTTTGCAACAAGAGAACAGCAAGGGGGAGTATCAACCCGTCGCGTTCTTCAGTAAGAAATTGTCTGAAGCTGATAAACACCGCAGCATTTACGAAATTGAATTTATTAGTTTTGTCAAGACGATTGTTCGGTTCCGACATTACTTGGTTAAAGAATTTGATGTGCTAACGGACAATAAGCCTCTAACATGGATTCTTAGTAATTCAAAGAGACTAATGAAAAATGGGCCATTAGTCGAGACCCTTTGTCAATTTGATTTTTTAAATTAAACATGTTAGATCTTGCGATAACCTCGTGGCTGGCACATTGACGAGGGTCTACGATCCCTTTGAATTTCGTATTATAGATGGGCCAATGGGACTAGTAGCATTTAATGAAAATTTTAGGTTAGCCCATATGTGGAGACTTCCATTAATTAAAGAACCCATCGATGTCTTGCAAAGAGAAGACTCTGAGCTTAAAGATATTATAGAGAAGATTGAGAACGGTGAGTTTGTTTCAGGTTATATCCTGAACAAGAAAATTTTGATGAAAAGAACTAACTCAGTAAATAACCCTTATAAGATCGTTATTCCCAAGAATTTGAGGCATGTTTTGATTGAGTATTATCATAATGATAAATTGGTTGGCGGCCATTCTGGCATTTTTCGAACTTTGAGGAAATTGTCTAAAAGATTTACTTGGGAAAATATGAAACATGAAGTTTCGGAGTTTGTTTCATGCTGTCATCGTTGTCAATTAACGAAAGAGAGAAATCAAAAGAAAATGGGACATTTAATCTCCGAATATAATAAGAGAATAGGTTCTCACTGGATGATAGACATTATAGGAGTATTACCCACCTCTAAAGGTTTTAAATATATCCTCATTGGAGTAGACAATGCCAGTAGGTTTGTGGTGCTGGAGAAATTAAGAACTTTGACTTCAGCATCAATAACCGAGAAGTTTATGTATATGTTTAGTAGGATGGGTTTTCCTGAGGCGATATCTACCGACAATGCATCAGTATTTATTTCTGAGCATTTCAGGAAATTTATGTTTGGACTTGGTATAAAGAATATAAAATTAAGTCCATATCATCCAGAAGGAAACATAGCCGAACGTTTCATCAAAACCTTGAAGGCCTCAATTCGTGCTTATTTTTCAGATAAGCAGCACCTCTGGTCAAATGTTATTCCCGATTTACAATATACCCTTAATATAAGCGAGCATTCTGGCTTAAAGATGGCTCCAATCGAAATCTTTTACGGACGTCCTACTAACACCCCTTTGGAGAATCGATGGGACATCACTGAGTCAGATATAGGGGGTAAATCAACCCATGAGCTCTGGTTAAATGCCATGAAAAACATGGAAAAATCGTGGAATAAAAGAAAGAAGTTAATGTCTCAGAGAAGAAGAGAAGTATCTTTCGGTCTCGGAGATAAAGTCTTAATACGTTCTCACGTGAAATCCTCTTTGAAAGATAAAATTGCTAAGTCTCTGAGTGATAAATGGCTTGGTCCATTTGTGATACGTCAATTCCTAACACCAAGTACTGTCTTAGTTTCGGATGAAAGTAATAATTTAAATTCATTTCGAAGAAGTCATGTTTCGGAAATAAAGGTATATCGGGAATCTAGACGATTGAATGAATAGTAAGAGAACTGGAAGAGATATGAAATTTGTTAAATATATATTACATTACATATTTATAATTCATATTCCTCATTTCCTCAAACATCCCTATTTATTGTAGGATCATGATTTGTGCATTATTCTCTCCAGAATGAAACAAATTTTCAAACGGTACCCTTCACATGTCTCCATCATGTATATGGGGCGGGTAAATCACGAAAAAAGGAATTTTTTGTTAGAAATATCCTTTTTTTAATTTTTACCTCTGTGGACCTCTGCCTGTGTTTTAGGGCAGAGATCTGAAACAAATCTGAAAAATACTGAGGAGTGCACTGAATAAATATGCAAAATTTCAATCTTGTAGGTGCAAAAGTAAGCCCGCGAAAAACAATATTCCCCAAATATCCCCGATTTCCGTATAAAACAGGATCTGAGGCAACAGTTTCCTGAGACATCCCTATTTATCCTAGAGGCATAGTATGTACATCATTTTCTTCAGAATGGAACAGCATTTCAAACGGTACCATTCATATGTCTCCATCTGAGGCGGGAAAATCACGAAAAAAAGCTATTTTTGTTAAAAATATCTTTCTTTTTTAAACATTTTTGCCCTTTGGACCTCGCTGTTTCCACGCAGAGATCTGAAAACATCTGAAAATTATGCACTGAACGAGTGTCCAAAATTTCAGTCTTCTGAATGCAAAATGTAACCCGCTAAATAATAATAATAATAATAATAATAATAATACGCATAACAAAAAATATCTTTTTAAATTTATGATATCACACACTATGCCTCAACGCAGAAAGACGTGAAAGCAGATGTAACCTGTTCTAAAATGCATCCAGTCTTAAAAAAAACGAAGAAGCCTTATTGGTACTTTTTTAAATCGAATTATGAAGATTCTACCCTATCACCTAAAACTAGGTGATATAATTTAAAAGGTTAAGCATTAAGAAAAAAGTACAGCAACGTTTATCAAAATGACACTCTTTCTCAATAGCTGCTGATATTTGACAGGGGCCTATTTTTAAAAACTCAGAACTAGCTTGCGGCTTGAAATACATAAATTTCGCTTAGTTATAAAATTAACAAAAAATAAAATAAAATAAAATAAAAATTGGAGAGGGGATAGGACACCTCTAAATACGTCCTATTATCTGGGAACAAACAAACTGAAACGCACAAAAAAAGATTTTTCGTCTTAAATGTCGATGGTGATATCCCCGTTGGAATAGTTAACGATTTTAAAACCCAAACCCAATGTTACGAAAAGAATAAAGCAGGATTGCTCCGTTACCTGTTCAAAACGGGATTTTCCCTAATCTTCCTCTGTATAACACTTGTTTTCATACTATACTGTACATTTGAGTCTCATTGTATTATGATTATTAACTTTCATAATCGAAATAACAGAACAGAGACGGGATTTTACTTATTTTTATTTTAAATTAATTTATTTCGTAATTCGATTTAAATCAACGATATTTTTTAAATCAAGTGATTTAAATCTTGATTTAAATCGTGATTTAAATCACACTGATTTAAACCGTGACTTAAATCACACTGATTTAAATCGTGATTTAAATCAGACTTATTAGAATCAATTCACCCTGTTTCTTAGCAGGGAACATCTAACATTTTCACGGGTGACAGTGTCTGTTTATGGATATTGACATTTGCACGTTTATTTAAGATTGCTATCAATACCTGGTTTCCATAGTAATGGAGCAAGTCGTAGGTATTTTAGAGTGAGAGCCTTATTTGAAACTTGAGCAAGGGGGGTCCTTGTTTACGAGGATCAAATACTTTTTTTTAACCACAGTCTGACTACATTCAACTGAGTGCGAACTTAAAGAATACTGGACTCAATTTTCGGTGCGAGAACTTGACGACTGTTTTTATAGAAACTTAACCTCAAACGAAGATTCTGCAGAGGGCGCTTCACTTCTCTGGTGAGAGGAATTTTCTTATATTCAACCAACTCAATCCTATAAGTAACAAAATTAGCCTTTTTGATGGAGAGTCTGTTTATAGACCATTCCATGATTAGGACTTTAGGCCAGACAGCTTTCTGATTAATGAAATTGTCTTTAAGATGTTGAGGGAGTTGATGTAAGAAAACACATGTCCTGCTCTCTCATGATTAAAGCACAACTTAGCTGCGTTAGAGAAAATCGGTTTGAAGTTATGGTTTTATAAAGGCTTAAGTAGGCGACTTCACTCCGGACTGAAAAGTTGGTCTGTTATTTCATGACAGTTAACTTAAAGAAACTCTTCTCAAATCAGAGTACCATTCTTAAGCACCAAAATATCCTGTATGGACTGTAGAAATGCTGTATTTATCAAAATTTCCCTAAACGTGTGGTGTGTACTGCTCTGTGCTTGTTAATTACCCTACACAAACTTACCGAGCCGTTCAAATTTTTTACAGGTAAAGAAGTACTATCAAATATCATTGGGCGCCCCCCACCTTTCTACTGATGTCGGACGTCGTAGGCTGAGCAGACTGGTAAAACAGGACAGACAGCGAACTGTGGCGGAACAAACATCAGACTTTTTAAAGCTGGGCAAAGTACAAGTGTGTCTGAACACACAGTGCACCGAACACTCCCAAAGATGGGCCTTCGCAACCGACGACCCATCCATTTGCGAATGTTCACAAAACGACATCGGCAACTACGACTGAAATGAACACGTCACCATCGCCACTGGACCTTGGCACAGTGGCAGAGCGCTGCATTGTCTGATGAATCCCGATACCTTCTTCATCATGATGATGGGAGGGTACCAATCCGTCGTGTTGCAAGGGAATAACTCATTGACACCTGTACTGCGGGACGGAGACAAGCTGGCGGCGGATTAATTAAGCTCTGGGGAACATTCACGTGAGCATCCATATGTCTAGTGGAGCTTAAGCAAGGCACCATGACGCCGAGGGGTACCGCACACTGCTTGCAGACTACGTACAGCCCTTCATGACGACCATGTTTCCCAACGGTAGTGGAATTTTTTGACAAGATAATGCACCATGTCACAAGGCCAGGAGTAATGGAGTGATTCGAGGAACATAGGGGCGAGTTCCAAATGGTGTGCTGGCCCTCCAACTCGCCGGATCTGAACCAAATCGAACGCACCTGGGATGTGAGTGAACGTGACGTTAGAGCGCATCATCCCCTCCTAGGAATTAACGGTAATTAGGTGACCTGTTTGTGCACATGTGGTCCAATTCTCTCCAGCGACCTACCAAGGATCATTGCGTGTATGCCAAGACGAGTCGCCTTTGTTATCCTTGCCAAAGGTGGACATACTGACAATTAGGTAGATAGTCATAATGTTCTGACTGATGTATGCGTATATTTTAACTCGTATATTTTGTCTCGACTCGAATTTCGAGACGTCTCGACTCGAATTCGAGTCGAGTCGAGACAGAATATGTCAAGTCGAGACTCGAGTCGAGACAGAAACATATTTTCAAGTCGAGACAACATTTTCTCGAGACGAGTCGAGACAGGCTTAAATCTCGACTCGACTCGACTCGACTCGTGCGCATCCCTATCGGTAAGTTTCAAATTCAATACTCTATCGGGACTCGCTCACGGATCTAATCTAGGTCCCCTGTTGTTTCTTCTTGTTATTAATAATATTTCCCTGTGTATTAAAACTTTTCAAGTTCTTCATTTTGCCGACAATTTCAAATTATATTCCAAAGTAAGTTCAATTGATGATTGAGTGAAACTTCAACAGGATCTACAGAGTTACTATGGTATGATAAGAATAAATTAGTCCTGAATATGTCCAAATGTAAATCTGTATCTTTCACGAAGAAAGAAAATCAACTTAACTTTGCCTATACAGTGAGTGGCACTTCCTTGTCTACCCCAAATTCTATCAAAGATCTAAGAGCTATTATTTGATAGCAAAATAATCTTTGCTCAACACGTTGACGCAATAACGAGTAGTGCATATAGAAACCTATGTTTAATTTGTAGGATAGGGCATAGTGTTGTAAAAAAAACGTTTTTTTTTCTGTGAAGTTTTTTTTCAATAAAAAACATCGTTCTTTTTCATGTTTTTTTTTCAAATGTCTGTTTTTTTCTGGCAACTATTATTTATCGATTTATGTTGCAGATTATTGAAATAATCAACAGAACTTGAGACGGAGCCCTCGTAACTTACAAATCGTTTGTTTGTTTGTACCTATACGAGCAAAATTGTGTGATTATTCCTTTCGGACTCAGGTCATTTTTGGCGTTTTCCTACATTTTCAGTTCCTGACTTATTGATCAAAAACTGTTCATTCGATTGAAATGGTTAAGTTTTTGTTTTTTAGAAAATGGATGTGGCTATTTTTGGTGTAAGTTCCATTGCAGTGTTGCCAACGGGTGGGAAATTATTGAGGAAAATGTAGGGGTGAAAATTTACAAAAAAAAATCCCTAACCGAATTTCAAATTGTTTGTATCTAGCACCACTGCCGCTATATGGGTTCCAGTCACCTAAAAAATTCTTTGGTGTGTTGACAAGGTTCAGTGAAATTCTGAAGTCGCTGGCTTCAATTCAAAGAGGGAAAGAAAAAATTCTCTGTCATCATACACATGAAATTTTGACACTTTTTACGCCTCAGAAGCAAAAATCAACAGATATGCCGGGGCTACAGCTTCTCTAATTATCCTATTGAAACTTTTTATGGTGCGTTATGTAGGCCAAAGAGGATGCTTTCAGGTAGTGGTACATTTGTTTCAATGTAGCCAGTAAGAGGGTAATAATAAAGGGGAAAGGGGAAATTTTCCGAATTTCTCACCTAAAATAGGGAATTAATTGTTTTTCTGAAAACACTACTATCAGACAGACGAAAACTATCTCAAATAAAATCTTAGTACTCCAAGAATATATCCTACAAGTATCATGGCGATATCTAACAAAGTAAGCATGAATTTTTTTTAAAAAAATCTCATTCTACCTCAGAAATTCACCATTTTCTTACCATTTCCAGAAAATGGTTTATTATAAACCTCAATTGTACTTCTCCTAATTACTCTAGTGAAACTTTTTATGGTGCGCTGTGTAGGCTAAGGACGAAGCTTTTACACACTGGTATGTTTATTTGAGTGTAGCCAACAAGAAGGAAATAATAGAAACAAAAATGGGATTTTTTCCAAAATTTGCCCCCAAAGTTTGGAATGAAAATGTTCTGTAGCTAGCAACACTGCTATCAGACACCACACAAACTACCTTAAAATAAGCTTTGCTGTCCCTCTAATATATCCTACAAGTATTGTGACAATATTAATAAAGTAAGCATGTCAATAAAAAAATATCTCATTCTACCTTAGAAAAAACAGTTATCTTTCCAATTAGAGATCAAGGTTTAGTGTAAACCTCAACTGTACTTCCCCTAATTATCCTACTAAAATTTCTATAGTGCGTTGTGTAAGGCAAAGATGTGACTTCCAGATACTGGTACGTTTGTTTCGATGTAGCCAACAAAAGGGGAAACAATAGAGACAAAACTGATAATTTTCCCAAAATTTCCCTCTAAAATCTGGAATTAAAATTTTATGTATCTGACAATACTGCTACCAGACAGACGTAAACTATCGTAAATTAAACATTGGTACACCACTAATATATCCTACAAGTAATATAGCGATATTTATGGAACAAAGCTTCTAATTACCAAAAATATATTACGGTAAACATAAAAGGGAAAAACTAGAGAAATCAAGGGTTAGAACCTAAATACGAATTTTTCGTGCGCCCCCTAATTACCCCATTGTAACAATCTATACTTGCGTTTGTTAAGTAAGGACAAATGTTCGATTGGCATAAGTTGACTTGCACTCGGACGTATAGATACGGATTTATAAACAAAAATCTCGAATTTTTTGCCCAAATTTAGGGAAGTTTTAATTTCCCTAATTGGCAATACTACGCACAAGCCCGTTCAATCGACGTCAGCAGTTAGGTATCCATCCGAGGTATCTATCTGGCAAGTCTTAAGGAGGTCTTTCTACAACGAAGGAAGCTACAGGGAAAAAAAGAAGTAAAGGAATTTCGAAATTAGAAAATTCTCGAATTTTTGACTGGGGTGAAATTTGAGAAGGAAATTCGACACCAAAAGAAAAAGAAATTAATCTGATAAACTCTCCCGATATCTTAATTAGTGTCCACACAGGAGCGGATTCAAAAAGTGACACAGCCGTGTGTGCCACTTTGGCCACCTGGTGTACTGTACGTTCGATTACACTTTTTTAAATACTAACCCGTGTTGTTGTTGTTGTTATAGTCTCGACTAATAATAATATTGTTGTTGTAAACAATAACTTTATAAGGAAAATTTTCTCTCCTTTTTCATCTTAGTTCTCACACTGTTGGTGAGAAATGCAGGATGTTTCAAAAGGAATATCGGAGTTTTAAGTCTTCGTAGTACTTATTACATTTTACGTACAATTATAAGGAATGCATCAAGTAAAAGAGCACCTCAAACAGTCTTTGCTACAAGTGTTCGATGTAAGATTCATTTGTCACACGGTACACATCTAGTCGATAGGTGAGAAAGGTCCATACACTTTCCGCCATATGGCACAAAACACATTCAATTTAGGGGAGTCTCGTTTCAACTGTACCATCTCCTGAGGATTTGCTGACGGCCAGATGCAAACATTATGAGTGTTCACATTAGCTCTTAGGTGAAATGTCAACTTATCACTGAAAACGACACGATCCAGAAAATCTTCATTGTTATGCAGCAATATTTCACTTGCGAAATTGGCACGTAAACCGTAGTCTGTATGCTTTAGACCTGTAGCAACTGCAAACGATCAGGACGTAGTTGCAAGCGTCCCCTTAATATTCTTCACACAGACGGTTGAACTGTACAGATTCAGTTTTTATTAAAACACAAAAAGCTTTCTGCTCTCTAGTCTCCATCTTTGCTACTGTCCCTTTCTAACGGCAGACAGAAGAAACAATGCATGTGCATGCTTGCGTACAAAACTCTTTGAGTTGCTCTTTTATTTGATAATATTTATAATTGTAAGTTAATTGTACAAAGTTTCAAAACTCTAATATTAATTTTGAAAGACCCTGCATTACTTCAAATTGAGTCATCAAATGGCATAATTTGCCACCTCCCCCTTTCTCCAGAAAGAACAAATCTTAAAAGTCATCATTTTGAGTATGCTACTCCAGCATGAACAATGAAGGGGGGGATAAGTGCAGTTGCACTCAGAAAGGCTTAAATACTTACTAAAAATGCAATCCCGTTTTGTCTGTTTTTTTTTCTTTTAAATATTAATCTATTATGTTACTGAAAGATAAAGCAAACACACCTGCAGAGGAAAGATGGTAATCCTTTTTATAGAATTCAATATCGGGCTTCAATCTCAATGTATCAGTTTGCAATTCCAGTGCAACTAGCTCTTTATTTCTTGATTTTTCTTCTACACCTGTTAACATTTTTTAAAAAGTCTGTTTCTATCTTCAATAATAAAGAACTTGTTTCTGACAAAAACAAGACTAGTTGTCATATCAAAACTGTGATAACTTACTAAGTGGAACAGATATTCGCTACTATTCGAGAATTGGATTCTTGCATTTGAAAACAATCAAGCAATTTGTGCTCGGATTGATTCGACCATTTGCTTTAACATTGTCCATGTGACCTTAAACTAATGCAACCTAAACATAATTTCTCAATGTAGTATTCAAATAGGTCTGCTTAGTAACTGTAACTACCATCATCATGAAGTCTGTTTCCAACAAGAAATATTTAATTTAAATAATATACTTATAACTAGAGACCGAATGTTGGGCAAAATGTTCTTTAATGTTCTTTAATGCTAAAGATATGATCAAAAATAACGTTTTAAAGTTTATATCGGGGATTATAGTTTCGATTTAAGCCAACTTCAATTTGCTTATTTTGCCTATTTTTTGCCCTCACTGCCTAAATAATTGCTATAGTGCCTAATGTTGCGTATTCTATGCATTTTCTTTTAAATAAGACTTAATTGGGATAACACAAACACATGGTACATTACAATTTCTCTCTCTATATATATATATATATATATATATACAGAGACTCACTTTAATATTCGGCCACCACATTGTATTGGAGTTTTATCTTATATTATGAACTACAGTAAAGTAGAGTGATAATATTGTTTATGCTATGTTATACCTCTATATTTGTGCAACTTTTTTACAAAAATTAAACCATAACATTATAACTCTAACGTACAAAACTCAGAATATTTCTTCTCAAACACAAAAATTATAATCAGTTTAATATTCGGCCACCACATAATGTGGAACTTTGTTGTCGCCTTCTTCGATGGAAGAAAAATGTTTTAATACCTAGTTGGATACCCTTTATTGCGTATCACCCTCTTCAAGTGATTTTGCATATTTCCAGATATTTTTGCGGTATATTCAGGAGCAATATTGGCCCATTCTCCTATTAACCTTCTCTCAAGTTCCTCCTTTGATGTTACCGCCACTTTCCGAAATCTAGCGTCGAGTTCATCCCGCAAATTTTCAATGGGATTGAGGGCCGGACTTTATGGTGTAGTTTCGATACCTTTAGAGCAGTTTTGCAGAAGCCATTCACGTACAACATACGACTTATGTTTTGGGTCGTTGTCGTGATAAAATTTAAAAGTCTCGCGGATTCCAAATTTGTCCTCACTCTTGTGTAAAATATCTTTAAGAATGCTCAGGTATTGTTCTTTTGTCATTTTAGCATTTATAAACCTGAGTTCATCCACACCGACAGCAGATATGCACCCCCAAACCATTATGTTACCACCACCATATTTGACAGTTACTAGCAAATTCAGTTTCCTTAGTTCTTCATTAGCCTTTCGTCACACTAGAACCCTGCTATCTGACTTTAAAATGTTGAATTTGATTTCCTCAGCAAAAATAAAATCTTCCAATCATCCTGGTTCCTTTTGCACGTAGATTTTAGCGAACTGAAACCGTTTCTTTCTGCTCACTTTGTTGACAATGGTTTCTTTCTAGCTACCTTTCCGTGGTATCCTTCGTTTCTCAGTACTTTCCGAACAATCTCTGGGTGTACATCCTTTCTACATCCTTGCAACAATTCCGCTACAATCTTTGGTGCATTTAATTCTGAGTTTTTCTTAACTTTTCTCACACTCACACGTTTTTCTCGTTCATTTAGCTTGCTAGGGCAACCCTTCTGCTTCACGGATTCTATCCTGTCTTCGTTCTTATAATGTCGCAAGATATCACCGACTGTACTTCGTGGTATATTCAAGATTACAAGCAATATACATATTGGAATCCCCCTTTTATGATGAAAAATAACCAGCTGGTGCTGCTCAAACGTTGCGTTACATTTTTTTGGCCCCATTGGAAGTGTTATTCTGCAAAGCCAATACCCACTCACACTTTCTAACACGAAGACGAGACATGAGTTATACATACGACGTTCCTTCCCCCAGTCATATTTTTCTGTAAACTGGAGATACAGCAGGAAGATCATCAAGTCACTTTAGTGGCCGAATGTTAAAGAGGCATGATATGAAGGCAGTTTGTAGAAACATAGCAGTTAGTTAGGCATAGTTTGCATTTACAACTTTTACACATTACAAAACAGTACGCGAGACATGATAGTTGTTCCCTGTCATCGCTTACAAATTCCTATGTATTTACATTAATGCGTTCTTTGACATAAATGACAACAATATGGGGTGGCCGATTATTAAAGTGAGTCTCTGTATATATATATATATATATATATATATATATATATATATATATATATATATATATATATATATATATACAGGGTGTTTCAAAAAGACACGGCAAAAATTCAGGGGCAGATTCCTGATGGGTAGACAAGTAAAAAAGTTCATATGAACATATGTCCGGAAATGCATCGTTACAGAGCTATGGCCACTGACACCACCTGACGGTGTGAAATAGTCACCTTCTGTCCGGAACTGTTTCCCGACGTATTACCAGAGTGTCGTGTGTGAAAGAATATGCAACACAGGTTCGAACGAAAATAATTATGCCGATTGCGCGTTGAATGGTGCAAGAATCAGGAAAAAGGGGATCTGTGGAGACATTTAAAGCCGTTGGTCTACGCATCTGCTGTGGATAGTGAGGAGACGCTTGGTATTCGTATCGAAGCAGCTTGCCAGCGACTACGGAACACCCCTTGTACTTGGGCACGCGTTCGTTCATTCAGGCGGCGACGGGCTGCAGCTTGCATTCGGGCAGAAGAAAGACATTTTCAGCACTTACTGTAAGGTACTACAGTATCGATTTTGTAGCGCTGGTGATGCACATAATTTACTGTTTGTGGTTGTAACTCTTGTTTGATGCTGGTTCTTTGGACTTTATGATTATCCCTGTGTCGTTTTGCTTTTCTCACTGCCATTTGTATTAGTGTTGCACTTTCCAATACGGACATTAAAAATACCAATTATTATGCATTATTGGCGAGTGCTCTTTTTCTGATTCTTGTACCATTCAACGCGCAATCGGCATAATTAATTTCGTTCGAACCTGTGTTGCATATTCTTTCACACACGACACTCTGGTAATACGTCGGGAAACAGTTCTGGACAGAAGGTGACTATTTCACACCGTCGGGTGGTGTCAGTGGCTATAGCTCTGTAACGATGCATTTCCGGACATATGTTCATATGAACTTTTTTACTTGTCTACCCATCAGGAATCTGCCCCTGAATTTTTGCCGTCTTTTTGAAACACCCTGTATATATATTAGGGATGGCCAAAATTTTCCGGAATCGGAAAATTTACTTTCCGGAATTCGGAAAAATTCCGGAATTCGGAAAAAATCCGGAATTCAGATAAATTCCGACATTCGGAAAAAATCCGGAATTTAGAAAAAATTCGGAATTTTTCTGATTTTACTTTCCGGATTCCGGAAAGTAAAAATTCTGGAATTGGCCATCCCTAGCTAGTAGCTGTTAAAAGAGAAATACAATAATGAATATATATACTGTATTAGTTTCTTGTAGTTGGATATGTCTTTATCACTTACGTAGACAATTGCTACTGCAGTTATATACTGCTTTATGAGGAAGGTCTTATTTTCACACACAAAAAAGTCGCCGGTATGTCTCAAACATTATCGCGTTCCCACCTGCAGCTGCTCCAAAGCACTGCAAACTACTTTTTAACCAGGCGAAAGGCAATGAAGGAAAAGAAATCTGAACAAATATTCTAATAACATTCGCTTATTGTCAACATACCTACAGTGAGCGCAGAAAGTGTTCGTACACCGTGCATACTTTATATTGGATACAGCTAGCATGAGAACGGGAGGTGGAAAATATATATATAACCAGAATTAAGACTACACATTCATACATTTTATTTCTATATACAAGAAAAAGGCCAAACAAAGACAATCACTGTTTTGTTCAGAAGAAAAGAGAGAATTCCTTTTTTGTAAACGCAAAAAGTCACCGTACACTTATGATTGAATTAATGCTTATAAAGTATATTACGTTATTTAATATTTTGTGGGATTACCCTGTGCGTTAATGATTGTCTGTAGTCTTCGTGGCATTGATTTCACCTGTAGTAGTTCGTAGTTCTGTAGCTTCGGGACTGATTATGTCCCATTCTTCTTGAATAGCTTTTCTCAGGCCTTCTTTAGTAGAGAAGCTGTGCCTTCTGATTCTTGTCTCCAGAACAGACCATAGATGTTCTATGGGGTCCATGTCTGGGGATTGGGGAGGTGTGCGAAGCTGTTTCAATGTATTATAGAGTAGCCACAATCGAGTATTTTCCGCTGTATGTTTAGAGTTGTTGCCTTGCTGAACAATAAATTGTTTTCTGCGCACTAGCATGGAGATTTTCCTTTAATATGTTAATATACACTTTGTGGATCATCACTCCATCGATAAAGTGGAGACAACCCACTCCTGAGGCACTCATACAACCCCAGACGAGCACGGACCCTCCTAAGTGTCTTACTTTAGGGACGAGATTTTGAGGATTCATCTATGTATTAACCTTGCGCCATACCATACGCCTCCCATTGGATTCGATAAGATTAAATTTACTTTCGTCCGAAAATATGACCCTATTCCAGAAAGAAGCCTGATCCCTTATCTTTATATTCTTTTTCAAACTTTAGTCTCTTTATACGATTTGTCTTGCTCACCCATAACATTTTCCTGGCTATCCGACCATGATACCCTGCAAATATTCCGCACTGTACTGGCTGATACTTTAACACCGCGTGTTTCCAGATCCGTTGCCAATTGCACAGCACTACTTTTCGGAACCTTTTTTCTTTCCCTAATAATGTAACGTTTATCTTGTTCACTCAACACTCTTGGTCTTCCAGTTTTTTTTTTTTTTTTCGCACAGTGATAGAAACATTATACATCGCAATTATTGTTTGTACTGTTGAACGAGGTCTGCCTGCAAGCTTTGCTATCTTTCTCAAAGACTTACCTTTCTTATGAAATTTAATAATTACTTTTCTTGTCTCCTCATTTGTTTCTGTTCGGTTGCTTCCCATTTTGACAGTCCACCGTGCAGTTTTTTCACTCCTATTCACAACTAAATTCATTCTGTTATTCGTCATGCTATACAGAGGTGTATACTCAGGTGAATACTAGTGAACCCCAGTTGTGGTATCTTTGTTTCGTATTTGTACGTCAGGTGTACGATCTCTTTTTGCGTCTACTCTATACACTTTCTACAGAATTTATTTACTTTCTGACCATTAAACTTGTCTTTGTGGTTCTTTATTGATATATTCATAAAGCTTAGTTTTCATTATTCATATTGTGTGTGTTATTACACTTCTTAAATTTTCTGTTTCTTTTTCGCAGGCATTCTCGTTTCAATAGCATAGGTGTACGAACACTTTCTGCGCTCACTGTATGTACAGTAAATACAAATTTACAATTTTTAACTTTACGAAGTATACAATTATTCAATTAATATTATTCAATTAATAGTATAAATGTAATTGTTCAATAATTAACATAAGCAGGCATTCATTAATTTATATTAATATAATAATAAAACTAATAAGCGGGTGATTGATGACTCAGTGGTAGAGTTTTCATCTATGGTATTCTAACCCAGGACAAGTGGGTTTTCGATGGCTAATTTTGTGTTCGAAAATTTTTCCGGTGGTAGGCCTACTCTTGGTTCCCTTTCTTATATTTGTTCCATCATCACTCATTAACGAATTTAGTTTATCAAAACTCTATAGCCATATATTCATTCTGTCCATCAGTGAAACAAACAGTCTCAAAAACTATCTGATGGATTACCATCAATTTTGGCCAGGATGTACAGAGTCAATAGTTAAGAATCGAGTTCCCTGCTGAATGTAATATTCAAACCGGAAGCGGTACAAATCAACCATTTCCGGTTTTAACGTTAATCATTATATAGTAAATATGGTAATAGATAGCGAGAAGCGGTTTCCAGTAATCGACTTATATAACATTCATGTAGATAGAATGTTACCCAATTTGTGCATCTGCTGAAAGTAATGAGCTTAGGTATTTAGAGAGCATTTTCCGCTTTAGAAAATGTGTGCTTGGTAAAGAATGTAGAGAATTAGCTGAGTCAGGCACGTAGCTAGAATATGGTAATAGGAAGGGGGGGTCTGTCACGAAATACTGTGGTTATTTCCAGGGGCTCAATCATTCTAAACTATTTTATTGGCAACATATATTGGTTCGTTTAGCCAAGATTTCTAATGGAGGAATGATATGAAATACTGTGGTTACACACCAGAGGCTCGATCAATCTAAATATTTTACTGACAACATACCCATATTGATTGGTTAGGACAATAAAATGAGGATATATTAGTAAGTATTTTAATAAGAAGCTATGAAGAAATCTCGAGTAAAAAAATATAAAAAAGTATTGAAAAAGATATAGTCTTCCGAGGTCATTCGAACGGTGTCGAGAATTTTGCGTCTGGGAAATTTGCGCCCTATCTCAAGAACAGGGAAAATTGCGCCTACGATGTACCTCCACCGGGAAGTTTGAGCCCTGCTAAATAAAAGAACCTATTGGAGCTTACGCATTTGCTCGGAGGGGCTGACATTACAGCATAAACAATCCTCCCCCCACAACCATGCCATTTGTGATTTATTTTCATTGTGGCTATATAAGGGGAGAATAAACTTCAATATAAGCAAAAAGAACACAACGGATCAACGTAATCACTGCTTCTTCCAGAGATGATTTTGGGGGAACACTGGCCTCCCCAGAGCTCTCAGAGTGCCCCCTCGGAGGAGACCAAAATAATACGTCTATAATATAATAATAAATAGAATAGTACCAGCAGTGACCTCCTCCGGAATACTAAGTGTGCCCCCCGGAACATTTTTTCTGAAAGAACGACTGAACGCAATTGTGTTTGAAGTGTAATTCCAGCAAGTAAACACACTGTACATAGTTTTCTTGATAATATTACTGAACTGATTTTACATTCACTTTACATTTTCTTTTCTATATTTTGTTTCCTAAAAAACCAAACAACTCGCAAGGATTGTGAACAGAGATATCTGGGTAGAGCCAAACAGCCTTTTGTAGATTAAATTATACTCTTTGATTATATTAATAAATAATTATATATCAGTCATTTATATTTTTATTGTAAATTTTGTAGTATAATGAAAAATTGTATTTGTATGGATTGCCCTTTAGTGAACTAAAATTGTATTTTTTTCATTTGTTCGGAATATTATAACGGATGGAGTAACTCACTGAGACGATGAGAGGCAAGCCTAGTTCAAGTGTGAGTGGAAGTTACTTTACACAATACAAAAATAAGTTGAATTGTAGGGCGCTAACATCCCAGTGCAAATATATAGCCGGCGCATTTTCCCCTATTTTGCGGTAGGGCGCAAACATCCCAGTGCAAATATATTGCGAGCGCATTTTTTCCTATTTTTGTGGTAGGGCGCAAATTTCCCGGGCGCAAAATTCTTGCATTCAAGGAAAATATAATGTCCGTGAAGTTAACAAGCCACTTATGTCAGACTCTAATTTCGACTTCAAACATCGCTAGTGCTATGTTAGTGTTCGATAGTGACGCAAATCGTTAGTACTCCACAGATAACGTGTGCTTTTTAAATAATAGATATAAGTCTTCTAACTGCATGCCAACACGCCCACTTCTAAGAATCATCTAAAAAATGAGGTTAACCGTTAGAGCAAGTAAGTGCTCATTAGTGCTATTAACATTAGCGTTAATGCCTCCATCGTACGGCCCTTTGGGTAATAATAGCACAACGCTCTTTGCTAGAGTCTCAATGCGTCCCTATATTCTCGCGAACATTCTGACATGCCCAAGTTAGTTACTTTTTTTTTGCAACTATTGTTTATCTGTTATTGTTTATTGTTTATTGCTAGTCTGCAGAGTAGTCCTTATATTAATATGCCATTGTCCTTGATAATCATTGCGTATTTACAAGCAGTTTGTTATTACTGTTAGAAGATATCAAAAAACAAGATAAAATCTACTACTTAACGGTTCATATTTTTCTTTTACAGTATATAAACGATTAATAATAATAATAATAATAATAATAATAATAATAATAATAATAATAATAATAATAATAATAATAATAATAATAATAATAATAATAAGACTATTCCAGCATAAAAGTTATCAATTGCATCACACTGGCAACAAGCGACCCATATTTTAACTTCATAAAAGTTCGTTTCTTACGATTTTCTGGAAAACTACGTATGATAACATCTTCATTATGTCAAGTTGTTTATCTCAGTGTGATATATGTATTACCTCTGGACAATATCACAGTAAAACAAAAATTAAATATTAGGAGTACATCGTACTTTTGGACTACATCTCATTAACTATGGTAAGATTGAGTAGTGTATACTTTAGGATGTAAGTTTCAGCTTAACTTGCATCATACATTCTTAGGATTACAAAAAGGAAATTTGTTCGTTTGCATTTGAACAAAATTCTTAGGATTACAAAAAGAAAAAATATTTTTTCCGAATTCCGGATTTTTTCCGAATTCCGGAATTTTTCCGAAATCCGGATTTTTTTCTGAATTCCGGAATTTTTCCGAATTCCGGAATTTTTCTGAATTCCGGAATTTTTCCGAAATTCGGAATTTTTCCGATTTTACTTTCCGGATTCCGGAAAGTAAAAATTCCGGAATTGGCCATCCCTAATATATATATATATATATATATATATATATATATATATATATATATATATATATATATATATATATGTATGTATGTATGTATGTATATATGTATATATATGAAATACATATCATTCTTCGTTTATTACATATAGAATGAAAGAAGACATTAACAAACAGGTATGTTGCTATATTCTTTGGACACTATTTACGACGAATCTATTTTTTAAATTGTATTGAGTATTTATCTTCATTTCGAGTTACCTTCTAGTGCCTATTTTCCTGCTTATTTTTTAAATTTTAAGTGCCTATTTGCCTGCCTATTTTCCAAGTTTATAATCCCTAAACATCCGGTCTCTACTTACAACAGATTTTGCCGGACCCTCCAAACTTGCCGCTCCATGCAAATGCACGTGTTACAGATATGGTAGAGCCGGCTTTGCATATCATATATATCTAGTCGACAAATTATTTATATATGATATTTAGAAAAATACTATTAGGCAAATTAGTATTAGCTTTTACCTTTAGACAAGTTTTTTGAATTTTATACTGTTCGTGACATTATTTTCGTACATATTAAAGGCCTGCTTTCACGAAAAAACAAAATGTCATTTCTACTTTTATTTCTTAGTTGATATTGATGAAAACTGCTGAAACCCGAATTGTTAATACGTATGGTATTTATGTAAATTGTAAAATATTTGTAGCGTATCAGTGTCTAGCGTTTAATTTATGTTGCATTTTACGCTGATTACACCTACATAAAAATATTTCATACTTAAATAGACGTAAGATGCATTACAAATGACTATTTGAAAAAAAACGAAATTTAGAAAAAAAACGAGAGGCAATGTTTTTTTTTTTTTTTTTTAAAAAAGACGTACATTTCTGAAAAAATACGAACGGTTTTTTTCTATTTACAACACTAATAGGGCAGGACTTCCATAAAAAAATCATAATTTATAAGGTTATAATTTTCGTAAGTGAGGTCAAAATTAGAATACTGTTGCACTCTTTGGACACGAAATTGTCACTAAATACTCTGATGTAATGAGTTAAAATTTTAAAAAATGCTTGCATACAAGAAAGCTGGTTTCTACCCAAAGCATGTCCCTTATGATGACTTAGTAACGAATTTGAGTTTTCAAACATTTAGAAAATAGAGTACGGATGTTTTATCTGTTGTTCTTACATAAATTATTAACGGGAAAACTGATTGTCCAGAATTAGTTTCAGAAGTATTACAGTATTACGTGTTGCAACAGGTAAGACTAGAACAGCAAACACTGTGACATTGTATTGTAGAAAAGCAAGAACTAACATATTACATAAGTCTCCTCTGTGGAGAATGTGTGCTTCATATAACAAAATGAGTAGATTTCATGTAGTAGATATATTTAGTATATCCGAAAACAAGTTCAAAAAATTTGTCAGGCAATAACTTCTGCATAATTAAACGATATATATTTGTGTATGTATAATAATATATGTATAATAATGTATGTTAGACAATTATGTACACAACATTATAACTGGGCATTAAGCCTGTTGTGTTATCCTTATGAAATAAATAAATTTTACTTAGCCGTGGCCTGATCATTATTAAAATATCTGAAATAACATTATTATTATTATTATTATTATTATTATTATTATTATTATTATTATTATTATTATTATTATTATTATTATTATTATTTTGATTGCAGATTGAGAGATTGAAGTTGGATTCAGTTGAATTCTATCGAGCTTAAAATGCTCTTAAAATGCTTGATGACGCTATTGCTTAATCTATAGCAGTATTTTTCACCGCAGAGATGGAGTGGGTCGTGGGTCAACAGGGCGTGACTCACTGCAACTCACCACCCACCGTGACCCACTCTGACCCACCGACCAATTCTACTCACAGCATCTTCTGAACACTAGTGAGTTTGTCTACGTTTTACTTTCAAGGTCTCTATTTTTCTTTTTCTTTTGTTTGTATCTACTTACCTGAGATGAGTAAGTAAAAAAGGAACTTTAAGGACTTTTGGATATTGGTATTTGTAATTGTAATAATAGCAATAAGACTTACTACTTGGCTTTCGAGAGACAGTCTGTGCGTTTTTAGGGGAAGTGTCTATTGGAGAAATATATTTTTGAATTACCTCTAATATATGAATTATTATATAAAAAATTGAATGTAAATATGTGTGTCTGATTATCACTGTCAAATGCCAAAGCCAAATGAAATGACTTTCGGTATATAGTTAAACCCCAATCCCAACTGGGGTGTTGTCATATCGCTTTCATTATAGTACATACCCTAAGGGGGGAATTGGGATCCGAATTATTGCAAAACATTGAATATCACAAAAGCCGTTCAACTTACTAATTAGAGAGCTGAAATTCAGTTTTATTTTACAGCCTTCTTTTAATACAAGTGTAAACTTTTTAATCAGTGGAGAGAAGGGTATGGATAATGGGTCAACGTTGATGACGATGAGTTTTGGAGGGTCGGAGTGAGTCAGAGTGGGTCATGGTGTGTGATGGGTCCAGTGGGTCGTGGGTCAGGGTGGGTGGTGGGTCAGTGAGTCATGGATCAAGTTTTAATTGACCCACGCCATCTCTGTCTCACACTATGGTTCGGGAACCACAATTGATCTTCTAGGTCTACCCTTTCTGAGCCTCAAAGATTGAACACATTAGTCCAAAAAGTCAGAAAATTAAAATTCAAGTAGACCTAAATTGTTCTATGACACACTATAATTAAGAATTTCAGACAAATATTAGATTATAGAATTTAATAAGGCAAATATTACATAAATTCTAATAGCTAATGTAGATATAGTATTATAAAATATTTTTGATAAACTTTATTATCGAAAAAAGTCTCATATGTATTTCCTTCTACTAATACCAATCGACCTACAAAATTAAGGTCGCTTTATTTATGACTATCCTTTCAAAAAAATCAAGTATACTTATATTAACGTATGCTCGAAACTAAAAAGAAGAGAAAAACATAAAAATGGAAAATGAAATTTTTAGTTTTACGTCTCACCACTATGTCGTTCAGGCTAAATAAGACGAATAATTATGAAAAATTGGCGGAATGAGGGTGTTGGAGGAAACAAGGAAACTCTAGGAAAACCCACGAATACGATATTGTTCACCACAAATGCTCTTGGTGCTTAGGATTGAACCAGGACCCTCTAGCACATTTAGCACTGAATCACTGTGTTCTTAATGATAAGTTTGAAATGAAATCTTTAAGTTTTACGTCCCACAGTTATGCTGGCTAGGCTAAAGGTGATGTTAAATGAATGAAATGGTGGAATGAATAAAGTGGGAAGAAACGGGAGAACTCCGAGAAAACCCACGCACACGGTGTTCGTCCACCACAAAGCTTACTTGGCGCGAGGTGGTATCGAACCAAGGACCCAATGCACCAGAAGTGAACGTTCTATCACTGAGCCACCACGGCCACCTAAAATTAAGTTTGCTTTCGCATGGGGCCGGTATTGGGAGAATGAACGTGGAACATTCTGACTAATAAAAGTTATCGCCATTTGAAAGTTTGATAAATGCTTATCTTTAGCATTGCACTAAGAAATATACGTGCGTCGTTAGCAGTAACCAGGTCAAGAAGGAAGTTCTTGTAATCCAAGGCCCTAGAAACGTATTTAATTTCTTTAGCGAAATTGATTTCTCTTGCGACTACTAAAGGCCAGGAGAAGAAAGATGAGCTACTAAAGTAGCAGCTAGAGAGGACGAGTCTGGTGATCACTAGAACGAAATGATTCTTGGGTCTGAATGTGGCAGATCTGTGTGTGGAAGTAAGTTCCAGAGAAAAGTTTGCTCCCTTCTGTGTGTAACGATGTGAAAATTGATTATTGCTTCTGGGTGGTCTTGACTTTTTAAGTGTTTCAAAGAAAAGCTCTGTAGGTACGAATAGTTTTCTTCTTTTTTTTAATTTACTTGATAAATCGGGTGTAAATAACACGGAAAAGAAACTCAACTAACACACTTAGAGGGAAAAAAAATAATTGTATTGGTTCGTACAACTTTAATAAAGAAGAAATCAAATAACACTGTAGGCAATTCAATCGAAGAGAATAATAATAATAATAATAATAATAATAATAATAATAATAATAATAATAATAATAATAATAATAATAATAATAATAATAATTTTACAATCTATTTCCGCCACTGCAAACGAAAGATGATTTGATGCAGCAGGAAAGAATTAGTCCTAGAAGCGACAGTCCTATTAGCGACAGGAAATGTTATCTGTCCTATGAGCGACCGATTCATTCACATTGAGATGATGGAAGATGATATGATTCCCTCTCGTGAAATATGTTTGCCTCTGGCGTTATTAGCATTCGAACAACCTTACTATGATAAATGTACGTGTCAGTGATACTGTTCGTCAAATATATTTCCCTCTACTCTGAGTGCAAATAAAACTTATCTTAAATTTGAGTTAGATTTAACAAAACATATCAAATAACTTAACGAGGCAACAGGGATATTTCCATGAAAAGTATTTTCCTATATAATTAATTATTGACAATCTAATTGTAATATCCACTTTCTTCAAAAGCACGGCTTTCTGTACTTAATTTAATTCAAATCTAACTACTCATTAAGCAAAGCAATATATTTTATTTTTGAAAACTTAAACGTGTAACAGTTTCGACAACTGTCCACTTTTTAGACTTCCTAAGACTATGAATAAAACGAGAAAAATATTTCAATAATAAAAGACAACTTTTGAGATCCCTTACATCCGATTGGCTATTCCCAACTAACCCCACCAAATACAATGCAGTACACTCTAATCAAGCCAAAAAGTAAACATATCCTTTAAATTATCATCCCCCTTTGTAAGCTACCAAAACGTAAACTAATTGCTTAATTAGCCTTCAACCTTGTTTTAACTTAGCAATCTTGATATAATCCCTTACAGCAAGATGAACTATTAAATGCTGTGAGAAATTTGTAATTTGTGTAAGAATTTCTTTGGATACGCCATGTTTTTGAAATGAGACCTCTAGGAACGTAAATTTTTCATAGTACATTTTGTTAGGTTCTAATCACACTAGCGTAAAAGAAGTCAAAGAGGAGGAAACCTTATCTTCTATTATCTTGGTATGAACGAATCGGTGACTCATAGATCAGTTAACAGATCGAATCGGTCGCTCGTAGGACAGTTAACAGTTTCTATCGCACATAAGACTGTCGCAAGTAGGATGACACCAGCAAGGAATGAAAGGACGAGGAAGAAGGAAATCTTATAGAGAAATCTTAGAATAGGATGTAGTCAGTCCATTACACACTTATATAACCTGAGATAAGAAAAGTACAAAAAATAGTTTAACTTACCGCAATTATGTCCTTTAAGGTAAGGGATACAGATGATTAATCAAAATGAATGATTGTAAAGTTAATTTCTTATGCCCTCAGCGGGAATTGAATCCAAAACCATGCCTACAAAGGTACACGCACTAACCAATAGGACAGTGGGGAAGGAAGGTTCTGCGATCAGACTAGGGATCTTTTACAGACGAGATTAGCGCTCTCTTCCTGAAGAATCATCGTGCCTTCGGAACATTGAAATGGATATAGCACTGGTGAACCCAATTTTCTAAATATTTCTTAATCTTTACAACGTATATGAATGATCTACACAACATTTACAAGGGGAAAGCAACTTCTAAATTTTCGAATAGCACCGCTACAGCGTTCACCTAGTGCACAACTGTAGAGCAGTATCAGTTCAGAGCACAATGATTAGTAGGTCCTTTATCGAAAAGAAACCCTTATACTATAGTCTATGCTCTTTAACTGAAAGTATGGTATCTAGCAGAAAATTGGCTTCTTTCTCAAGTAAATAAAATCTTTGACTATATTTTACAACAGCGAAGTTCTACGCCAGTTGGTTCTGAGATTTCGACATTTTCTGAATGAACTGCTGCCTCAACGATGGGTAAGCACATTGATTACAATGAAGACTTGGAGCTTCTTCAGTCTCATGTCTTCTGAATCTTCACTCATTAGTCCAGTAAGAGCAGTATCATTACAGATTTTGCTTGACGGTGGTGGGCCAAAGTTCTTCTCCGATATACGAGTTTCAAAGTCTTTATTAGCATATAATTGATTAACATATGTGTACTACTCAAACTCGGAAGAGGGAAAATTGCCTCCTACTCTCCCCAAAAGAGTACCTATCTAGTAATTGTGTTTAGCAAATAAGGACAGTTCACAAGAGTAGGTCTAAGTGAAAATTATATGAACAATGATGTACAGTCCCGTATCTATAGAGGCACGGAGCCAGACCCCCTTAAGTTTTTACTCCCCCCCATAAAATTTTAATTTTCACTGTATTCTTGCAAATGAACTGTAATTTGGTGATGAACTATAATATGGTTGGAACGTCCCCCCTTCATTTTTGGGCGGGTGTAATGACGCAGCAGCCATTACAGAGTATTTAGAAATTGTTTCGAACATCTCTATTGGATAAAAGTCTTTTTGGGCGTTCTTTATTGGCCATTCCATTCTCAATTGACAAATGGATTGGCATTATTCGTACGTTATTTCCATTTATTCAGGGAGTGCACTAAGCGAGCGCTGTAACGGTTGAGGAGATTTTTTTTCAAATGGTGACTTGTAAACCACTCACTTACGATGATAGAACATATTAGCGTCGATCAGTTTGAATTACCTATTACGGTGAATTTTATTACGCGTGAAGAAACAGTATATATTAGCGGCAAAGCACTCATCAGCTCCAAAACTAAGGGAGTTTAGAAGGCACGTCACTTTCTAAAATTTGGATACATCAATGAATTGTGGCAAACCATGTTTCAAAAAAGACACAATATGATTCGGAAACTTACCGCTAGGTAATTCATGCTGAAAATGTAAAGATTTTTCGTTCCTATTTCCATGAAATAAACAAAATCTACCATTTTCTGATGGTAGAAAGTCATTTATCTGGGCCTAGATCTCAAACTTGCAAAAAGTGGAGCTAGAAGTGAGTTTAGGAAAATTCACTTCGCAAAATGAAGATTTTTGGTAACGATTTCAGAAAATGTTACGTTCGAAAGGTTCTGTTTCAGGATGTTAAAAAATGATACAGCTAGGCCTTGGTTTTGAGAAGTTTAGCTATGGCTGAATCACATTTTCAGGTGTGTGAATATCGTGAACTTTCCTTTTTCCGGTTTGTGAAAGCAACTTAGCTAGGTGTCGACTTCGAGAAAAGTCTTCTAGAGTTTTTAAGAACAAAAACAATATTATATCTTATTTTTAATTACAAAAATTCAGGTTTGCTATTAAATGTATTATACACAAATTGATAATTACTACTTTGGTTAATATCCCGTGTGCTAAATATAATTAAAACGTGTTGTAATACCACGTAAAAAGTTTGAAAGTGCAGGAACGGAAAAGGAAGGACATTACAGCGCGGAAGACAGGAAGAAGGAGGCTTCAGGAAGAGTACAAAGTCGTGCAAAACATTTGTTCTTACAACCAACTAACGAAATCAAGAGGAAACCTGAGACTATCACAGACACCTATGCCAACATCAAATACCTACGAGGTTCTTTCAAAAGCCAAGATTGACACAGAAAAACCTTTCACTCCAAACTCTGAACTTAGGAAGGATGATAAAATACACGATATGAAGACTGTCTCAGACATGACCAAAACTTGGATATCGTACATATACAATTGCCCTCCCAATCAGTGCTATAAATTACAACAATTAATAAGTAAAGATTGCAGCAAATAAGTCATTTTTCTGTTCATGAAAGAATACACAGAAATTAAGTGCAAGCTTCAGGAAGATTACGAAGTCGTGCAAAACTTTTGTTCCTAGAACAAACTACAATATACCACCGAAATCAAAAAGAAAACTGAGACCATCAAAGCAATTATTCGCCACCTTTCAATTGATACCAGTATTGAAGACATCACAATAGCACTCAAGGAGAAGCATTGCCCAATATTCTCCGTTTCACAAATGCGAACCCAGAATTGTGAAGACGGGGAAGGGAAAGTCCCCATTCTACTATTCTTGATCACATTGAACAAGACTCTACAAGCTACCAGAATCTTCAAAGAAGACTTATTGCTATACATGAAAGTTCGCATAGAACCACTGCAAAAGAAACTCTACTTGCAATGCTTCAAATGCTAAAGATTTGGGCATTCGCAAGCAACTTGCCAAGCTCTACCTCGGTGCGTTAAGTGCGCCGGCTCTCATTGGACGTACTAATGCGAAAAGAAGACCAGAGACACACCAGGAAAATGTGTCAACTGTAAAGGCACTCATCCGGCTAACTATTCCGCTTGTCCGCGAATACAACAAATTTCTACACGCGAAAAGGAAAACAACACCAGGAATCACAATCTCACATTCAGCACCTCTTCAAGACACAACTGCTAAATCCACTTCAAGACCTGAACCAACAATTTCACACACTATCGCAGCTTCAACATCGAAGACGTTTCCTAATGATAATTCATCCTCTGAAGTCATTATCTAAACTATTAAAGAACTTCTTTAATTGCTGAAGGATTTAAACCTGACCAACATAGTACACACACTATGTACGTACATGCCAAAGCTGAAAGCACTCGAGATCAGTTCAGCAAATTCACCATTCTCATGGATTTCTTCTCTGAATTGTTACCATGATATCAAGAAGCCTTTTCAGCACTTCATTGCTTGTTATAAGATGTTTTTCTTGTTTTATTTTATATTGTTCTGTATTTTGTATTTTGTAATTTTACAGCCAAACACATCAATAAATAAATAAATGATGTTACCCATCTCCAAATGAAACTACAAATAAATGTACAGTCATAGGCCAAGAGAAGGCGTTATCTTCTGCGGCCCGCCCATCTTCAAATGGGAAAGAAATTATACTTTTTTAAAAAAGAAAGTATGAAAGTGTCTAACGAAGTTTAATAAAAATTACATAGTTGCATCATTAGTGGGAACCTAAATACCATCCGCAGTCGAAGCCGGATCTCCATAGAGCCAAGGGGAAGTTGTGTGAAAATTTTAGAAAGGATGCGCTCAACTATTCTTAGACCCATGTGCGCTGACCATGTGGGTGCTCCGGGACTCCAGCACCCACAAGATTTTTATAGAAACAAAATAAAGTAAATATTTCTCACTGGCCATTATCAAACAAAAAAAAAAAAAGGCAATTAACCCCCTAATCCCCAGTGTATCACAGGTGTCACATTGATTTCCTGTTGACCTTATGAAGTTAGTTTCAAACGTTTTACACAAATACCCATTGTACTTTATAAGCCACACATAAACCTTTGTAGCAAGCTTTGTTTCGTTCCTTTTCTTCAGGTTTTAGCAATTTTATTAAACTTTTCTTGTCAGTAGCTGTATGTGGCTCATGGAGTTCTCGAGCGCGTTTCAGTTTCCGGATATATTTTATTTATTCCTATGATAAGTAAGTATTTAACTTCCTAATAATTTATTTTTCCTGTATCTAAAAGGGTCAATAATTACTCTTTTAAAATAGTAATTGTTCATGTACTAAATTAAAGTTGTAAACTACGTCTGTTCCTCGCTGAGTCACAGGTGTCACATTGGGTTTCTAATTCATTCAAGAACACAATTTTTTTTTTTTTTTTTTTTTTTTTTTTTTTTTTTTTTTTTACATTTCTGTTATCTAAGACTCTCATTTAGTGAACCAGGAAAGTTTTGTTCAAAAATTCTTACTTGAACAATGTTTGGGTTTTTGTGGGTTAAAACATTGAGATGGAAGTTAAAAAATTACCAACTTCTAAAACATAATTGTTTGTTCTAAAAGTGTTTATGCAAAGGCAACCAAGCAGCACACTCACCCCCCCCCCCCTTCCTTGCATGTCTCTGGCATAGTCAAAAGCAGTTCACATAATTAAAAAAAAAAATGGAGCTATATTGTGAATAGAATCGAGCACAGCCCTTTATGACAGTGTTCATAAAAGATTTCAACTAAAAGGAAATCAATCAAAAATATATCGAGATTCCCCTAAAAACATATACCAGCACCCTCCATTGATATGCACCCACATAAATTTTGGGAAGTCGGCGCCGTTGGCTAATTGCGTACTATACTAAGGAAAAATTTAGTAAAAGCTCAATCAATAGTGTAAATAATGTATATTGAAACTAAAGTCAGAACTACGAAAAGTTTATATTAGTCTGAAGACAAAGTTACAATTTCATATGAAAACGTGGTTTAGAATTCAGATTAGCAATGTTGAAAGAAATGTTTAAATTCGGCCTGACATCAAAAGTAAGAGAGGAAACCTGCATGCTAATTAAATACGCCTACGACAACTGTATTAATAACTGTAATATTCATGTAACTAAAATTTTAATAAGTTAATGTATGCAAGAGTTACACAACGAGCTTAATAACAAAAAGAAAATTAGAATGCCTCAAAATGCTATTCCTTCCAGGATAAAACTTAATATCTTGTGCCCGCCAGCTGGTCTCATTTCTACACCATCATAGAAATAGAACATTAGGCCAATTAGATAACATCATAAAGGGAAAGATGGTCAAATATCCTTTACGATACTCCAGTGAGAAACTAATCCCACTCGGCATTTGCCTTCAATTATCTTCTCTCCTGAATCCACATTTCCTCCTTTCTGCTTTATCCTAGCCTCTCTCTTATCGATCGGGTCATTCCTGTTTACCGTATGGCTGCTAGCATAGTGACTCGGAAGATAGACAAAATCCAATTTTCCCGTTTTACCCACTACAGAAGAAAAGGTACATTTTCAGCGCTGACTTCACACATAGAAGTGATCCAATAACTTAATAAAGTATATAAATTACTGTTTTTAGCAGGATGGAGATACAAAATGAATAAAGAAGGAAGTGCATTGGAAAACTTCGCAATATTATACTTAAGAGAGATGGTAATCAGTGGGGAATAAAGGATCACCCAAATTTATTGGGAAACTACATACACAAACTCGTTTCTGATGCTTGCTACTCCCTGGTCATAATAACGTTAAACACTGTAACTAGACACTGTAACACAGTTTTTTTTTTTTTTTTTAGAAAAAGTAATAGATGTAGAAAGAGAATCAATAAATAAAGATAAAAGAGCTACGGTAGTTGCACTGGAATTTCAAACTGATATATCAAGATTGAAGCTCGATATTGAATTCTATGAAAAGAATTATCTACCATCTTTTCCCTGCAGGTGTGTTTGCTTTATCTTTCACTAATATAATAACTTATTATTTAAAGAAAAAACAGACACAAGGAGATTGTATTTGTAGTGTTTAGGCCTTTCTGAGTGCGAGTATGCTTTATTCTCTCCCTTCGTTGTTCATGATGGGGTAGCATGCTTAAAATCATGGCTTTTTTTTCTTTCTGGAGAAGGGAGGGGGTGGCAACTACCATTACACGGGGCGGAAAATTGCCTAGGCTGACCCCACATGCAACAGCTCACATTACATTTTAAAAATGTTTTCGTTTGATAAAAGATTTTTCGTTATGTAATGCTCATTGCCCCTGTCATTCTAACACGCATAAGCTACTTGAATTTTCCAAATCTCAACTTAAACGGAGAGGTAGAGTAGGGTTTCGAAGGTGCTTTGAATTGTTACGCGTGTTGGTAGAAAGAAAAACTGATGTCAACTGCACCTGGAGGAAAAGAGATAAATTTCCAGAGAGAAATGTGCTTTAAAAATGTTTCATCGGAATTGGTTATATACGCTCCCACGCGGAGGAAGATATTCTATCCGTTCCTGTAATTGAGTGTCACAAATGACAGAAGGATCTTTCGCTATTTGGAAACCAGAAATAATTTTCCCTGACAGAGTATGCTTTGTCAGCATCTTATGTAATAAAGAAGAAATGAAGTAGCAGTAATTCCCGATATCACGTGTTATACCACATGAATGGCATGTTTTCTCAATTAATGTTGAAAAAAAACAGTAATAGTTTTTCATCATTTCCGGTTTTATTAGAGAGATTAGAGAAGAGATGAAATATATTCTTGGGACGCTTAATTGATTGAAGAAAACCGCTTTTCTCTATCTGTTATCATTTTTACCAGGGGCGGATCCAGGACGGACTTCTGGGGGGGGCGGTCGGCGGTAATACTGCTACTTTTAAGAGCTCCAAACTTGTTATGGATGGGTTTATTTATATATAAAATAAGAGTTTCCTCTTGTGGGGGGGCAATCGCCCCGATCGCCCCCCTCTGGATCCGCCCCTGATTTTTACTCTATAACAACCAACGTTAAAACCGGAAGTAGTCCCTTTCTGCTACTACCGGATTGAATAGTGTGTCATGAGATAAGATTGCACCTATTCTTAACACGCTAAATCAATTCCAAAAACATGCTTCTGAATATCTCTTACCTAGTTTGATCTACGAGAGATCAATATTCAAACTGGAAGACAAAGTGGACTTCTTACTTAAATGTATTTTTGAGACGTTTAATTAATTGTAGGAAACACTTTCTCGCTATCTATTACCGTTTTTTGCTCTGTAAGGATCAACGTTAAATTCTACCAATTTTGGTTTGAATATCATCCCACCAACGAATTTGATTCATAACTTCTGTCGAAAATTGGCATTAATTTATCAAAAGTAGTTGTTGAGATTTTTTTGTCTCCCGGAAAGATGGACATACGTATACTTTTTGTCTTCCGGGTGGATAAAATCTTTTAGACAGCGTTGGCAAGAGAACAAAATAAGCTTTCTGCGTTGTACTCTTGAAGGCCGAATGATGTCATGACCCCCACCAACTTGACAAGTTCCTTCTCAAAACACATGTGACCTGTTTCGCAATGCACTTACGACAGAAAAATAAGAAAAGTCCAGCAGTAATAAATCATAAATGAACGTTTTAAAACAATAGACTTGTATCATATATACGTGTGTATTGTACGCAATGTATATGCATATATATATATATATATATATATATATATATACACCATAAATCCCTAAAGGATTAAGAGAAGCATCAAAAAAATGCTGAAACATGTCTTTGATTACTTTGAATTAAAATAATGTCTCTAACCTTAAAGATTTCGAGGTATGACGATGGTATTTTAACAATTGCAATCCTGACTTTTCTTCCCGCCATTTTTCTACCCTTGTAGGGGAAAAAACTGTGAAACATGTTCCTAATCACTTTAAATAAAAAAAATCTAAATGCAAAATTTCATATCTCTAACAACTAATTACGAAATATGACCATCCAATTATAACAATTCAAATCCTACCCCTTTTCTTCCCCTTCTAAGGCAAATATCAAAAAATAGTGAAATAGGTGTAAATACCAAATTTCCTGTTTCTAATTGTGTAGGATTGTCTCCAATTGTGTGTCTCTAAATGTCCAGGTTTGCATCTGTCCAAATTTGATTCAAATATGTCCCTACCAAGTTAAAATACTATTCACCCACAGACAGAGCCGTAGCTAAGGGGGGGCCAGCGGGGCGCCCGCCCCGGGCGCTGATAGCAAGGGGCGCCGAACGAGCAAGGAGAAAGAAAAAGTGGTGTTGGACATGAGTAAAATACGAGTCGCCCCCAGAAAGTATTGGCGCCCTATTAGATCAATATTGCTGTCGGTTATCAATGAAATACGCAGATTTCTTAAAAATTTTCTTGCTCGCTTCGCTCGCAATCCAAGAGTTTAAATAAGTCACAACAAGTTTTTACTTATTACTTAAAGAGTTTATTATAGATTATTTCTTAATGACATGTGGTATACAAGGTCCCGAGTAATGACTTATAGTGTATGCAGGATAGTGGCGTATTTACGATTTTGTTTCGGGAGGGCCTTTGCTAACTTTCGGGGGGGGACTTTGCCTGAAAATGTGAAATTTCTGCAAGATATTTCATATACTTTACTATAGTAAGTAAGATTTCGGGGGGGGGGTTAAGCCCAGAAGCCCCCTTAAATACGCCACTGATGCAGGAGAATTTTTAAAATCAGAAACGATCAAAGTCGGCGTTTTAACAGTGATGAGTTTGCTTAGTTCAAAACGTTTTTTTTATCTACCCAATCGGATTAATCACGACGCACAGTGGGGCCAAAGCACTGAATTCTTGGCAAAAATAAGAATTCGCAATATGAAGCAGAAAATTGAAAGAAAATAAAATATTTGGTGTGTGCAGTGGCTACAATAATGTTATTTGGACATTATTTCATCAAAAGCATAGAATTTTACAGTTAAAAGAACATAGTCTAAATGTATTGAAATTTCATTTCTTATCGTTAGTACGAAGCGTTGTAAATAGTAGTAACTTTCGATAACTGTTCTCCTAGTGAATTTGTATACAACCAAAGGTAGTTTTAACAAGTTTAACAAAAAAGTCCAAAATAACACTCTTGAAAACAGCTCTTATTTGAAAAAGGTACATAATGATCGCGTTTGGTTCTTGCAATGGTCTTTCTTTGAAGATTAATAAAAATTCAACATAGCATAACAACAAAAGCTGTTTTGCTTATATATATATATATATATAATGATTGGTAAGTTGAATGTAGGGGGCGCCGAATTCTGCTTCGCCCCAGGCGCCGAAATCTCTAGCTACGGCTCTGCCCACAGATTGAAATGCCTACACCACAGAAATAACTAATAATCGAGATGTGCATTCGTGATTTCGATAGATCTCAATTCACTCATCAATATCATCGTTAAGATCTGTTTACCAATAATGGTTAATTCTTCGACCCTTCTCTTTGTTATCTTTGGGATTGCTCCTCTACTATTCGAGGCTGAACTCTGAATTCTTTCGACCGATCAAAATCATCTTTCAATTTACTGTAATTATTTCTCTATATTTGCTTTGCTCGCCATTTACAAACTATACCCTTCTTCAAATCGCACACTTACGTCAATTATTCAGGGTATTTCAAAGCAACACCGACAATGTTTGGGAGGTGATTCCTGACACCAAGATAAGACAAGAAGCAGGGACGTACGCAGGATTTTATTTCGGGAGGGGTCTAAAGCGTTTCGGGGGAGATCAAAATACTATTTGAGGCTAAATTATATGAAAATTTCTAAAATTGCACCTAAAAGTAAACTACATTTACAAAAAAGTCGCGATTTCGGGGGGGGGGGTCCGAACCCCCAGGACCCATCCCCTGCGTACGCTCCTCACAAGAAGCATACACCGACCTAGGTGCAAAAATCCGTCATTTCGGAGTTATAGGCTGCCGAAAACATGGAAAATATGGAACCTACCGTAGTCGGGTCAAGACTTCAGTTAGGAACTTCGAATTATATGTCCGTAGAAAAACTCGCTCTGTGACAGTTGTTGCGTGAGTACCGCAGAATTCTGAAATATCTATTTTTGGATGGCGCTTATGTTAGTTCCTAAGTGAAGTATTGACCTGATTACGGTAGGTCCCATAGTATTAGAGCTATGAACCTTTAAAGTTTTTTTTTTTTCATATTTTCGGCAGCCTATAACTCCGAAATGACTATAACTCCAAATTCTGCACCCAAATTTTTCTGTACTTTTCGTCATATCTTGGTGTCAGGAATCACCTTCCAAATCTTATTGGTGTTATTTTGATACACCCTGTATATTGTTTCAATTCCATCTCTACAATGAGGTACAATTTCAACTATTCCTCATTAATGATAACTCTATTTTCATTCGCAGTCAATTATCCAATTTGTGTGCATTCGAAGAGATTCTGAGGTATGGAAATGTTATGATAATAATTGTAATTCTAACCCAATGCCCTGTCCAAATTACAAGTTTCTACCTGAGGCAGATTAGTCTGTGCGTTGATCAACCAGTCAGTCAGTCAGGTCGTCTTGTTTTATATAGAGAGATTAAATAAGCCTAAACCAATTTTCATGTCTCAAATCTTAAAGGATTCAGAAATATGGCCATCTTATTACAACTATTATTTATAACGAGTGGAGGAGCGCAAATGACTTTTCTTTACGTGTTTCCTTTAATTACTGGACACCTCCCCTCCTTAGTGCCTGTATGATAAATTTGTTTTTTTCTCCTTTTTATAGTTAAGTGTTTAGAATACAACGTTTTGATTATTACTTACTAGAATATTTTTTAATAAAAATTTTAAGTTCGTCTTTGCTTGTCTTTGCTTAAAAAATAGTAGTGTGTTCGGGGGACATGTAGTCCAGTGGTTAGGTTCAGGGGCGTCATTTAGGGGCTGGGAGGGGCATTCCCCCCCTGAGTTTGAGATGTATATAGATTTTATCAATAGAATAGTAGTAAATAAGTGAAAAACGCAAAATTTTACTTATATCAAGGGATCTTGCCACCCCCCAAGCAAAATCTGAAATGACGCTCCTGGTTAGAGTGTTGTCCGCGTGGCCCTGGGTTCGATTCCCGGCCCGTGCTTTCCTATTTTCGGCGTCTACCCAGCGTCGTGAGTCAAACTGGGGAGTCACATGAATAAAACACGTGATGGCCACTAGGTGTAGAAAGCTCCCGTTACGCCGGTTAGTGATAGAGTGAATCACGTGTTCGTCGCAAGCCTGGACGTAGTTCCACCATTCGCTAACAGATGGCGTGGAGCGGCTCAGGTCCACAAATCGGGCCGTTGCACCGAATGTTTTTATTTTATTTTATTCCAGGCCATGTAAGTTTATGGCGGGTACACTGAGAAAAATGATTGGGTTGAAATTGACCCTATTGGTGCATATTTTAACCCAACCACGTGGCTAAAACTGTTCCGACCCAAATAGGGTCAAAGCGTTTTGTTAAATTGGGTTGAAATAAATTCAACCCAACGTGTAGTTAAATATAGGAGTCCAACCCAACGACCCAATTGGTTTAAAATCGCTTAACCGGTTAATACATTTAACCCAACTTGGTGTACAATATGAGCCAACAAAGTGTAAATTCCATTAACCCGATAATACGTTTGACCAAACGTGTAGTTAAAAGTAAATAAACATGGGGTAAGAAATGACCACAGTGTGGGGTCGCTTGGAGAAGGGGAGTGTAAATAACCCACCAATGAGATAAAATTGACCATGGTTGAGTTAAAACATGACGAAATAATGGATTAAAAGAGTAAATATCCCATTAACCGTTACGGTATTTAACAAACCATGCCTTGGTTACATAGGTGACCCAACACTACACAATATAAGATGATTACCACTTTAACGTGTTACTTGGAATTTTATTCAACACCAACGATAGCGCCTTCCGAGTATATCAGGAATAATTATGTACTGGCTGTGAATATTTTCATTTCTCATAGCCAGTAAGTAGTTATTTCAAAGCTTTTCGCAGTATATTTGACATTTGTGCAAAGCTACAAATAACATTCTAAGTTTCCTGTAATTGGCCAAAATAATCGTTTTTTAAACTTGTGAACAGTCTGACAATATTTACATAGTAACGGTGGTGCCATCTCGTATTCTTATATGCTAGGACATAAGAATAACATTAGGAAAAAAGATTACAGCACTGCTATTCATGCATTGTGGTTTCGATGCAATGATTTTTTTTCTTTTTGGCGCTACTTTCTTCCTCCGCAGCCTTCCGCTTGGACCGGAGCTAACGTTGCTATTGTAATCGTGCTCTGTCAAGATATAACTCTGTATAATTTCGAGTGAATAGACAGTAAATAACAAACATGTGTTGTAATTTTTTGTAGTACTTAATAGTCCACTTAAATTAGCTTCGATTAGACTATATGTTTCACGTATCATGACACTTTCCGTTAACCAGGTATGACTCAAGTGTTGGTTTAAAATACTCTACAGTGACATATAGTCATTTTGTTGACCCAACGGTTAATGCAGTTGGGTTGCAAGTAACCACCCATCGTTCCTAAAAAACCCAATTTGGTTTAAATCTTTTTAACCACACCGCATGGTCACATTTCAACCCAATCATTTTTCTCAGTGTAACATTGTCCGTGGTTTCTCTCATTTTCTCCCACATTTTCATTCCACACATGTGCGCCGACTACGTAGGTGCTCCGGGGCTCCGGCACCCACGCAAATAATCTCGAGGGTGCGCCGCGCCCACAAGATTTTTAGTTTGGACCCGGGTGGTTTGAACCCGTTTCTCTTGCGTTTAAGTTACCCGTGTTACCCAACCCCAACTTATCCTTTATGACAGTGTTCATAAAAGATTTTAACTAAAAAAAATAAATAAATCAAACATCAAGACTTCCCTGAAAACATATAGACTAATACGTCCCGCCGTTGGTATGCACCCACATAAATTTTGGAAAGTTAGCGCCGTTGATTCCACCATTATTTCATAGTCATTCACGTTCGTTAGTTATCCGTCTGTTTTAGCCTAAAGGGCATATTCGTGGGATGTTAAACCAAAAATTTCATTTAAACGCATTTCAATACTCATCAGTTCGATTAGCACCACTTTGATTTCCATTTTAACACTTTTTAAAAAATCTATAATATAAGGATGATATTGCCACATTTTACACGTATAATACATACACTGCAGGCAGAAAGAGAGAAGCAGAAGAATAGAACACAATCATGTGGACACGGGCCCGTGCTGGATCACTAACGAGGGAGGTGGACAAGTCTACCAAGTGGGCGCCTATACAAACGTGAATATATATAGTGTAACTTAATTAATATACTAAACGTTGGGAGGTGATTCCTGACACCGGAGATAAAACGAAAGTATAGAAAACATAGACCAACCTGGGTGTAGAAATGCCTCTGAGCTATGTATAGCAGCAGCCATACTCGAGAACAAAATGTCGGATCGAAATCGTGCAAAAGGGAGTGTCCATTATCTTTAGTAGTAGATTCTATTAATGTACAATCGGATGTAGTGCAGTGGGGTGCACGGGTGACTCTCAAAGAAACTGGAGCATTCCTTCGATTATTTTATCAAACGTTGAATGAGGAAAACGAACAACAATCAAGTATACCTACAAGATTTCAACAATCTAAAGTAATAGTACATCGTTCAAATTAGAACACAGAATTCGAAAGAAAGAAGATACACATGTGTGATTGATCTGTTTTGTCTCAGCACAGAATAAATTCTCGGAAAAAGGATTTAAATGAAAATAAGCCTTTAACGTATCACTATTATATTTTATGGACTAATGGTAACGGATGATAAATGAACGGCTTTCTGTCCAAGTTTCGAGTGTGTGAAAATGGAAAAAATAACTTTGAACCAGATTAGTTTTATAACGACAGTCAGGAAGCAAAGAGCATGTATGATGAACGAGAGTACAGGTGATTCTTGACATAATAACAGTGATTTTCACAAATTATGTGAATACAATTTGGGCAAAAGTAAGCTGCATTAAAAGGTTTCCTCCTTGTAATACGTAATTCCGTGGAAGATTATATATAATTCCGAGCACAAAAGCAATGAAACTCGACGAAACACAAGCTGTTGCCCGTGTTGCACAATTATACAAAGAAATACAGAGCTACCGGTTTATTCTGTTTCGTACAAAGAAGGATAACTGTGAAACACTCAGAAGTACCTTGTGTAGTATTTGTGCAATGCAGTATGTGTGCTCGAAATAGCTGTGAAGAATAACAGTCCACAGTCTGATGTTGTCAACCGTTGATCGCATTGCAAAGATGACATTGGCGAAGCCAATTTTTCCGTGTGCGGTCAAATACACCTGAAATTTCGAAAGTGACTGTCGCAACTACGGTAACTAGCAACAAATTCTTCGGCTATCGTGGCTAGTGTTGCATACAAAAGGCGTTTCATAACGCCCCAAATAAGAAATCAAGGGTCGTGAGGTAGGGTGAAAGGGGTGGTCATAACACAAGTCAATCTCTCCCAATCCAACTATCTGAGAATGTTTCATTTAAGTAGGTCTGCATATACCTGTCAAAATATGCAGGTGCACTGTCATACTGGAATCACACATGTTGTCTTATGTTCAAGGGCACATGTTCTAACAATTTTGGGAGAATATTACAGGCAGGTAATAAATAAGGTCCTACCACAAAATTCCATCATACTGCAACTCGCGCTCACACTAAATCTCTCTGCTGATAGTTCACTAGAGTTGCATGTGGATTTTTACGCCCTACATATGGCTACTGCTAGTTTCAGGACGGTCTCAGATCATTCCCAGTACGTTGGCTTCAAATTCAACTGTCCACATGGTGCGATTTTCTCCGACTTCACGTATGGGAAATTGAAGAGACCCTGTCTCCCGAAGGCGAATATGGAGGCGTGAAAAAATACAGGGAAAGTTACTCTCCTATGAGGGTGACGGTTACGATATAAACGCTTTGCCTCTGGAATATTTCCCCTTGCCTTTCCATAAATGAGGTGCTTATCTGCCAGCTGGTGGACAGGGTAATCTACCATTTGCAGGCAAATATAGATTAACAAAATTAATTTTACTTAAACATCAACGTCTACAGTTTTACACGACCGTGAATACCTGGACACAACACTCTACCGTTGTACGCAACACTTCCTATCCTGTTACACAGCAATTCCACACGTAATATTAGAGCATCGGACACTGTATATCACTCACAAGTTGCGTTAGACGCCTATTATAACACAGCGACGCTAATTTATGCCATTCCACATCAAAACTGCAATGCAGCCTTCCGCGAAACACTCGCAAGTGGTACGATAATTCCGTACGTGCTGCTACGTCTAAGGAAAAGTGCCACATTCTCTTTCCTCCGTGTAGGTATTTCATCCACCTCCAAAGCACATAGATTACGTCGAAAAAATATTTTCCACCATTTGTTGTATGTGTTTAGTAGCAATTTTCTTCTAAAAAATTTGTACCACAAGTGACAAAATCAAAATGTAAATGGGCTACATTACGATACTATTTTGGTATATTCACAATAGGAATGTAGTTTATCGTAGCACAGGATTAAGGGGCATTTTTCCAACTCCAAGAGAGGGGAAAAGCCCCTCGAAAATATCCCTGGAAGAAGATTTACCTAAGGATAAATTAAGTACACTGTTCTAGCGCATTTCTTTGTATCATTATGCAACGTGTACAACATCTCATGTTTCGTCCACTTTTTGTTGCTTCTGTGCACAGAAGTATCATATTTCACGGAATTACATATTACGAGGCCCTTGTACACTCGTTGATCACATATGATCTTTGCATGTTATGTTTCTTTATATGCCGCCTGACTGTCCTATGCACAGTCATTTTAAACCTAATCTAGGTCAAAGTTATTTTTTACATTTTCATAATCTAGTAACTTGGACAGAAAGCCGTTCATTTATCATCCGTTATCAATAGCCTAGAAGATATAACTGTGATACGTTAAAGACTCCTTTTCGTTTATATTATTCTCCCGAAGTTTATTCTGTGCTGAGACGAAATCACACATGTGTATCTCTCTTTCTTTCAAATTCTAAGTGTTCTCATTTGAACGATGTACTATTACTTTTAATTGCTGAAATCTTGTACTTGATTGTTGTTCATTGCCCTCATTCCGTTTTATTCAACGTTTGATAAAATAGTCGAAGGAATACTCCTGTTTCTTTGGGAGGTACCCTTGCGTTGCCACTGCACTATATCCGAATGTACACTAATGGGATCTACGACTAAAAATAATGGACATTCTCTTTTACCCGATTTCGATCCCATGTTTTATTTTGAGTTATGGCTGTTCTTATACTTTTCCGACAAATTTTCGTGTGATCAAGGCGCCAAAAGCAGGCATTTTTACACCCAGGTTGGTGTATACTTTTCGTTTCATATCCGTGTCAAGAATCAACTCCTGAAGTTTGTTAAGTTACACCCTGTATATATACGGGCGCCATTTTCTGTATTAAAACCCAAAGTTTATTTAATAACGTAAATAGCTAAACTGTGAAAACTTCTTTATTAGAGAAACGTTTTTTAGTTCTTGTAAGATTTTTTTTGTCAAACAAAATGAAGCTAAATATATACTAATAAATCAATATAACTATATTTTAGAAACACAATAGGCTCTGATTATTCCAATACTGCTCTAAAACACACAGGAATAATCACATGACAATGGTACCTTACGTAAAAGGCGTACTGTACCCTTCACGGGTTCTTTACCAACAGTATGTATTCATTGTACAGAACTGTGCCATACAGAAGAATAAAACCGTTTATCTTTGATGTGGTTTCGCAAGGGCGCCTTTGTAAAGGATGCACTGTACCCTTCATGAGTTCTTTACCAAAAGTAACAGTATGTAGGCCTATTCATGGTACAGAACTGTGCCATACAGAATAATAAATGAAATCGTTTATCTTTGATGTGTTTTCGCAAGGGCGTCTTATGTAAAAATCACACTGTACTTATCATGATCAATAATAACACATACGTAAAGGGCGCACAGGTTCTTTATCAATAATAACTGTAAGAATTTATAATTAACAATATGTATCATACCTGTATATATAATGTGATGTTTCGGAGAGCGCACCGGGACATGTCCCGGTGAGCCAGCACGGGCCTGTGTGGACATCAAGCTTCATGTGAGCGACCGCATATGAAAGGGAAGATCGATAACCATTAAGTCATGGGGAAGCTGATGAAGACGATAAACCAAATTAATGATCATTAAATAATTGGAAGAATGATAAAGTGGAAGGAGACTAGAGTATCAGAACTCATACAAACTATCTTTGTCTACAATAGAATTGACCTGATACAAGCAAGATAGTCAGTCTTGTGTTTCCTCATTAAAACGAGACAGAAAGGAACTAAATTGATATAGGATTATCAAATTTCAATAGTGGCAAGTCACATATAATAATCTCACTAACTGAAGACATTATATTGACTCAGATATCAGAGATAACTCAAGAGTTGAAAGAATATTTTCCTGTTTCCTCGATATAGCACACCGTGTCTGACAAAGGCAACCAGAGCTTGAGAAAGATTTGAGGGAAAAAGTTATATTGTTTCTGATTTAAGTATTCTACTTTTTGAAAAAAAAATACAAAAAAAGTACCAAAAAGTGATTTTTGACATTTTCATGAATATATAACGTTTCCTCAAGGTCAGCAATCGCAGACATAATTTGCAGCATTATGAATTACATTCTCAATGATCAATTGATTTGAATTTCAATATTTCTTACTATTATTTCCAGGACATTACACACAAGTAACGACGGTTATAAAATGCTATTTCTAAAGAAACTTTTCTCTTTAACAAATTTAACGAGCACACTCCCATATACATAGGATTTGATCTCAATATTGAGCTCTTTGAAAAGCCTAATAATATGAACCAAACTCAATTAGAAAACTAAAAATAATACAGGTATAATACGTTCACTCTTTTTTTTTTTTTTCAATTTTCTGACGTATTAATTTCATTGTGAGTAAAATGTCCTTGAGACTCTTGAATTTAAAAGAGTTACTGTCGCTTTTTTCTTCTTTTTTTTTAATGAAAAGAATAATTATTAGTATTTCTTCCTTTCGGAATAAAAAATTCCAGACGATGTTAAAAAATAATAAAATGAAGATGAATGAGAAATTGAAGAAAAAGAGATGTATTTATTTGAAAAAATCATTTAAAATTTTTATTATTCATTCCTTCTATGAAGATTTCAAAAATATTTTATGATAATTTTAACCACTGCTTAAATCTCATTTTTGTTTAAAAGTTTAGTAATAATTAAATAACAGTTTGTTTATTAGCTATTAAAAAGTAAATAATCTCTACCATAACAAAGACATGGTTTAAAGAAATTTGTTTCATTCGAAAATTTTATATTGGTGTAACAAAAAATGAGAGAAATACTTTTGAGATACGTAGTTATTATATAAGATCGTTCAATAAATAATCCTTTTTTAAATTCTAAAAAAGACCAATAGAGCTTCGGTGACTTAGTGGTAGAGCGTTCACCTCTGTATATGGAGTCCTTGGTGCGATCCCAGCTGGCGCCAAGTGAACTGTGTTGTGGACAAACACCGTGTGCGTAGACTTTTTCGTGGTTCTCCCGTTTCCTTCCACTTTCTTCTTTCCACCATTTCCTTTATTTTTCATCATCATTGTCTCCTTTAGCCTAGCCGGAACAAATCGTGGGAAGCATCCTAAAATAAAGCATACTAAAGCTATACGTAGCTAGGGTTGGCATATATTCGTCGCGTACTGCACGCTTGAGATCAATTACATAAGATAGTTGCACCTTATAGGATTGCTCCAACCTGGAGCATTGTCGTTAGATTTCTCTTGATTGAAAACGTGAATCCGGTAGAAACTCATTGTCGCATGACAATTCAATACGGTGACAACTGTATGAGTCGAACATAAATATATGAGTTGGCTGAAAAGTTCAAACAGAGAATAGCAAGTGTTGAACATTATCCGTGTTGCCTTTGCACCACAAAAATGTAAACTGTACGACAGCCATGTGCAATAATCGGCCCCCGAGCTAGTTCTGGCTCATGGAACCCTTTCATCCGCCCAGTATGACCCGTTATTGAACATGTAATTTTTTTTAACGTAATCTCTGGAACTCAACTAAACATTTCTTAGATAACATTTCTGCCCATCTTGAAAATATTCTCCACGTTGAGACATCCAGTGTACCACACAAATATTGAGAGCTAGTCCACAACGTAAAAAGTCAGGTTTCCCATTAAAATTGTAAATGAATACATTTTTCTACTTTTTTGAGTAAGTAAAAATGTGAAATATGAAAATGTATGCAGAACTCAATCTTATTAACATTATTCGTACACTTAGGTATTCGATGTTTCTTTATACTGTTATAAAACTTTTTGTGTTCTTGTGGTGTTAGTGTACGATAAGCGAGTTTCTCTATTGAATACGTACGCCCCTCGATGCCAGTAAATTCCCTGTGTTTGGTCCACCCCCTGTTCCAACTTGCACACATGCATGCTGTACGACATACTCCAACCTTCTGCGTAAGAAACTGAAACCAACCATTCTGATTCTGAATCAGACGACTGGTCTGGTGTCCAGCGATATGCTTTTGCTCCGTGACAACGTGAGACCACACACACACTACTTGTGCTACATTGTCAGCTTACGGTTAGAATGGTTGCCCTATCTTTATATTTACCCGATCTCGAATCTAAATATCTCCACACCTTTGTCCCACTTAAAGATGCACTAAGTGGATCGAGGTTCCAAAATTACGAGGAAGTCCAGTCAGCGGTACATGAGTAGTTACTCACGTATCCAAAAGATTATTTTTCTGTGGAATCAATGCTCTTAGCAAGGGTTAGAATACATACACTGAACTAGGAGAGAAATCATGTTGAAAAACGGTAATTAAGTTATTTTCTGAAATATTTGGTAAAAACATATTTCCGCTTATTTATTCAATGACAGTTATTTATACACAACTTGTATTTCAGCTTAAATACCCGTTCTTCGCACTGAAAGGATAACCTTTATGAAAATATTTGAGAGTAAAGAAATTAGTGAAATAAATAAATAAATAAATAAATAAATAAATACGGAAGAACAACGCCTTTGGCGTTGCTCCGATCGATTCCAGGGCCAACTGGCATATGCTTCACGCCTAAACTTTGACTCAACTGTGATAGGGACTTTCACCAAACAGCTTATCGATCACGAAAACTGTTGATTGGACACAAATATCGGCCATTTTGGAATATATTATTTTTCACTTCCTCTTATGACGATGGGGGCTATACTTGGAGTTGGGTGGCATCGAGAGTGTCGTTCGTTATTTATCTCAGCGACCTCGAAAATTATAGTTTTGACACTAATATCCGTAGTCCCGAATATTTATTCTCTCATTCGATACATACTTCCCTCCAATCGCCCCAAGTCTAAAAACCGAAAAAACGGGTAAAGAAATGAATGAATGAAAGAAAAACGGATTAGCAACGCCTTTAGCGTTGCATCTGTCAATATGAGTAAAGTAACCTAACAACGAAGAACGTCTTTGGCGTTGCCCCAGTTAATTCCTGGAACAGCTAATATATCACTTCTTGCATGAGCTTGGGTTAAATGTCATAGACACTGTAACCAATCAGCTTAGAAACCCCGAAAACTACGGATTTGAAACTAATCTCGGTTGTTTGGAAACTTTATTATTCGCACACAACCCATGATGATGATGGCTAATCTTTGTTATGAATGGCGTCAGGAGGATCATTATTCATCTCAGCAACCTTGAAAACTATTGAATTAATTGTAATAACCGTCGGGAGCTCACTCCTAGCTATATGATTGGTGTACGCACCTTTGGCGAAGGAGACCCGGATTCCCTCTGGGAAATCTTGAAGTTCAGATCTCCCGTTAAGCTTCAGGCCCACGTCTCATGTAACCTTGCAGCTAAAAGAGACGCTAAACTCCAAAACACCACCCCCACTAATACCTATTATGCCGGGTATTTATCCTCTCATTTTATGCACACATTTTGATCTCTTCGTCAATCTCCCACCTCCCAAGCCGAAAATCCAAGGAACGGCTTCTTATCCGATTGGGTTTGGTGAAGATTATCTTCTATCTCTATACACATCTAAGATGTCTAAGATTTCTTTATCTACAAAGTTTGGTGTCTGTATAGGTGATTCCTTTTTATGCGAAAATGTGATGACACACACCCACACACACACAAATATTATTTTATTGTTATTAAATATTGGTTAGATTGGAGTTTAGCAGCCCTTTCAGCACCGAGACTATATGAGATAGGAACTTGCGTGGGATCTGAACATAAGCTTTCAGGGAATTGAACTCGGCACTTCCGCACCTAATAATATAGCCAAAAATTAACTAGATACACAGGGTGAGTCAAAGTGAGTTACAAGCGCATATCCCACGAACTATGCATCAAGTACGAAAAATGTTAAGACTCAATGTACAATACAAAGGGGCCTATTGGTTTGTAACACTCAATTTGGACACTGCACTTTGTATCTGAATGTGGAACCATCTTCGGCGGTCATTTTGAAGCAGGCGAAATCAAAACAAATGTTGTACTAAGGTGATTGGTTTTCCAAAATCTATCAAACAAAATATCACTCGATCTATGTTGCCATTTGAAAATTCTATGTACGCCCCTCTTCCCCAAAAATGCGAGACGGGAGGAACCTTGTGTTTGACCCATTTTTAGACCCCTCTGTATTGTACATTGACTCTTAACAGTTTTTCTTATTTGATGCATAGTTCGCGGAATATTGGCTTGTAACAGTCAATTTTAGTCATCCTGGATATACAGTATATCGGGTGTTGTAAAAATGGTGCCCACGGACCACGGATCACTATTCTAAAGGTAAAAATAAAGTGAAAATGTTATACCCTTCGAGGCCTCCTTCAGCCGCTATGGGAAATCAAAATTTCACTATGTGGCAACGTCGCAAATTAACTTCGAACTATTAGCATTGCTCTATAGATCCATCAAACAGTTCCGTCGATTGCTACACTAATAAGTGCGATGCTAATATCGACATCTATCGACATTAGCTGTCATCTGGAAATAATCTATGCAACTTTTTGATGGATTGGTAGATCTACTCTCTGGTTCTAGGTGACGTTGCCACATATATATTGCTTTATTTTGACTTGTAGACTAGTGCTGTGTGGTCCGTGTGCGCCATTTTTAGAACACCCGATATATATGAAGAGTAGAAAAATGAAAACTCACGTATTTTCTACTTGAATTAATTTATTTTCCAGTTTTACGCCATATAGTTGTATCTTGTAGGGTAAAGGCGATGGAAAATTAATAGGGGAAGAATAAAACATAAAATCCATGTATTGATTACCTGAACTAATCAGCAGTCTGATGCATTATTACGCATCGACAATGCCAGCTGGAGTAATTACTGGTCTCATTTCCAAACAAAAATCACAAAGACCACCTTCCCTCCTATCTTACAAAGTACAATCTATTTAGATTGTCATCTCTGTACTTAGCCACTGTTTAATTTGGCTCACATCTCAATGAAACTAGATACTTATCAGTTAAATGAAAAGAATTGAAAAGTTACAAATTACCAGATTAATGTGGCTACACTGTAAAAAAAAAATGAGGTGTTGAAACAACACAAAATGTTTATCGTTTAATATGAACAAAGCTTTGCGAAATATCTTTGGCACTTCTGCCAAGTAACGAATAATGATCTATGTCTTCTGTAATCGGTCACAATAATATTGTTGTAAACCTGTGAATCGTCTGACAATAATAACACAGGCAACAGTTCTGCCATCTTATGTTCATATATGCTAAGACACAAGAATAACAGATAAAGAAAACAGATGGAAGCACAGCTATCTGAGTAACTGTTGTCAGATGATTCACATGTTTACAACAATATTATTGTAACCGATTACTGGAAACATAGAACATTATTCGTTACTTGGCAGCAGTGCCAAAGATATTTTGCAAAGCTTTGCTCATATTAAACGATAAACACCAATGCAAATTCTCTCAGGTAGTGCCTAGTCATTTTTTATATGTTCGGAAGGCGATGTTTTTGTGCTGAACCATCTTGTCTTGTTCTCTTCGACCTTGAAAAGGCGTTTGATAAAGTTTGGCACCTAGGACTCATCTATAAACTTATCAAATTACGACTTCCTGTTGCATATATCCGGCTTATCTTTCATTTCCTTACCTGCCGTCTTGCCTACGTTGCCATCAACGATCAGCTGTCACACCCGATCTTCTTGTTATCAGGCGTTCCACAGGGTTCGGCATTATCACCACTCCTCTATCTGCTTTTTGTCGCCGACTTTCCTGAACTACCTCCGAACGTCTCTTTATTCCAATACGCCGATGATACTGCATTTCTTGCCCTCTGTCGCACAATAGCACAAATCAATCTCACTCTTCAGGAAGCAATTAATCGTTTCACGCACTGGTGCCACACTTGGCAACTGACCATCAATGCCGCCAAGACACAAGCCATCGTTTTCATTCCACCCCGAAAACGTACGAAGGTCCATCGAAATCCTAACAAGCTATCCTTACAAGTCAATGACGTACCGTTACATCCTACTAAAACAGTTACCTATCTAGGCATCACATTCGACCACCACCTCACCTGGACACCACATCTCAATTCAGTGAAGGCAAAAGCATATAACAGACTTAATCTTCTGAAACGTTTAGCAGGTACCACATGGGGTCTCTCTTCGAATCTTGTTCTTAACACTTACAAAGTCTTTCTTAGACCAGTACTGACATATGGTTTTCCCGCCTGGATCTCTGCCCCAACCTCCTATTACGAAAAACTTGCCATTCTCGAACGTCATGCATTTAGAACTGCCTTTCGCATCTCATTGCCTAGTCCTACCCAAGACCTCTATTCTCGTATTTCTTTTCCCATTCTCAAGTATCACCTAGAAGCCTTACGTTGCAAGTTCATTACTGACCGCTTCACTCATCACCAGCCACTTCTTTTTGATACCATTCATTATCTTACACTCCATCCCTACCGAGCACGCTACACTTATACACCTCTACATTTACTATTCACCCTATACTATTACACATTACCACCTAATCATCCTGCTCATGCGCTCATAGAGGACTTTTGCATTCATGCTCATCTACCTCATATATTTCCATCTTATATCGCACAGTGATTTCCTCTGTTACTAACAGGGCTTCCCCATGTCTCCATCAGCCTAGAGTCGCCCCTAGGCAGAAGTTAACTGCATTCGTTTACTTAACACCTTCCTAGTGTTGTGACGTGTCTGCACCTCATGTCATCTATCATGCTCATAACATATTTTCCTCGCCGAATAAATAGAATCTTAACGCTTTTTTCTTCACTTTGCTTCACTCATTGTTTTGCTCTTTCCATCAATATGACTCTTTTCAACATTGTCCGTCAAAACCTTCTTATACCCTGCTTACATTATGTGTTAATTTTTTTTTTTTGTACCGAACTATAATATTTGTATTGTATTTGTAATATGTCTGTTCCCAAATTCCTTCCACTACCGATGTCATAATGATTATGATCGCAAAGATCATAATGTCCATGTTATTTTGTTTTAATAAATAAATAAATAACTGTATATAACGAACACTATAACCCAGTATTCTAGCCTCCCTTAGACCATCCACAATTAACCCATGCAACAAACTTTTCCTTTAACTTCCCATCCCTGAAAGAGGGCGTACCCCTCTTAAAGGTAGCTAGCTTTCAAGCTAGCAATAAAAAAAAATTGTGCTGAATATATAAACGTCGCAACTGGATAAAATCTTGTAACAACTTATCCGAGGAAGCACATCCTTCTCGATATTGGAAGAGGTTTCACCAGCTTGTTGGCAAAAGCACTAAAATCACATATCCTCTAATAGCCGACGGTACTCCTCTCTTCTCTGACGCAGACAAAGCAAATGCATTTGCTGCTCAGTTACAGGCCGTTTTTACGCCTACAGCTGTTTCTAATCGTTGTGAACGGACCGATATCTCTTGTATTCCTACCTTACAACCATCCACGGAGCATATTATTAACCTAGATCATCCTCTTACTTCATCCATCATTGTCGATGAACTACACTCTGCACTAAAACGGAAAAGGAATACAGCACCTGGAATCGACACGATATCTTACCGACATATCAAAGAAGCCCCGCCATCTCTCTTACTACTCCTCGTCACAATATACAATTTCATCCTCAGAACCGGGTTTTACCCCTCAGATTGGAAAGTCTCCAAAATCTGTATGTTCCATAAACCGAATAAACCTGTACATTCAGTAACTTCTTACAGACCCATCCAACTCACCTCAGTTTTCAGTAAGATACTAGAAAAAATTCTCGTGTGCCGCCTCCATAAGTACCTTGATACCACTTCTCTGCTACCTGTTCATCAAGCGGGGTTTCGCCCTGGTTTTTCCATAAATGACCAGCTACTTCGCCTCAGCTCAATAATTACTAATCAGTATAACAAAGCATTTCCATCATGTCTCATTCTCATGGATTTAGAGAAGGCATTCGACAAGGTTTGGCATTATGGTCTCATTAAAAAATTGCAAACGTTTAATCTTCCTATATGCTATCTCAGACTAATATATTCTTTCATTTCAAATCGCATTGCTTATGTTACAGTTGGTACGGCACTTTCCTGGCCGATTTTTCCTCTTACTGGAGTACCCCAAGGATCAGCTCTCAGTCCTTTACTATATGTCCTGTATGCTTCCGACATCCCTTCTGTACCACGCAATGTCTTTACTTTTCAATATGCTGACGACACAGCTTTTCTAGCTCTCGGCAAAACGGTGCATCAGCTTAACATTGCTCTACAAACAACTCTCGATAATTTCGTCAAGTGGTGCAAGAAATGGCAGTTAAAGATCAACTCCGAGAAAACCCAAGCTCTGGTTTTTCTACCGCCTAAGCGTCGTTCCAAAGTCCATAGAAACCCAACTCTCTTACAACTAACTGTTGATGGGTATCATGTACGCCCATCCACCACTGCTACCTATCTAGGCGTGGTTTTCGATTCGAAGCTTAGCTGGAATGCTCACTTGAAAAAACTAACGGAGAAGGCTAATCTTAGATTAAATCTTCTGCGACGTCTCACAGGAACATCTTGGGGACTAAAAGCCGATGTTTTGCTTCATACATATAAAGCTTTCCTCCGTCCGATCCTTACTTTTGGGCATCCCGCTTGGTGCAATGCTTCTGTTTCTTTCTGTGAAAAACTCAGCATATTGGAACGGCATGCTATTCGACTGGCGTATCGAATTAAACTTCCATACCCAACGTGGCTCACATATGAATATATAGACTTTCCAAAGATCACCGAGCATCTCGCACAACTTCGACTGAGATACATCAGCTCTCGCATCCAAACAGGCCATCCACTTTTCTTGGACATCCTTCACACAGACGCTCTTACCGACGCAGCCTATCGATACAAACATTCACCTTTAAATATTTTGATATCTCTATATGTGAAACACGAGCACCTTCCTGCGGCTGAAAGGGAAATATATGATATATACTTCATTGATCATCATATACCGCATCTTTTTCCATCTCAGCACTAGATCCTCACCATTAACAAGGGCTTCCCCATGTGTTCATTAGTCCCGAGTCGCCCCGGGACAGAAGATCTAACTCTGCATCCGTCTCACTAATCAAACTATGTTTGTGGCGTGTTAGCACTTCACCTCATTCATCATAATCATCATTATTCTTTATCATATTTATTATCATGTATTCTAATGCCTATTAGTACCTTAGCACCTGAATCTCATATCTGCACTCAACTTTAAATTATTACTTCCAAAAAAAAAAAAAATATGACTTATTACGTGATTACTAATCCTTATGTTCATATTTTCTGCACTTAGCCCATCTTCAAATTATCTTATCATCAATAGCAATTCTTTAAAAATCCTTGCCAAAGAGAGGGCGTAACCCTCTAATGGCTGGGAGTAGAGGACTCTTTTGCTCCTATAAAATAAAATGATGAATAAAGATTTATAAAGTTAACCCTATTCCCGTACCCTTAAAAAAAAAAAAATTGTGCTGAATTGACACAGAAGTAACACGCTAAAGTGGTAGTTGTTTTGTGTTACTTCAACACCTCATTTTTTGCTGTGTATGCCCCACCTTTCGCCCTCAAACAGTTCAACAAACATTTTGTTGTACATTTATCGTGGACTTCGATTCTTCAAACCAAAATGCATAGGGAGCACGTTTGTCACAACTGTCACTAACATTTGTAGTGATGCTATTCGGCACTATGCGCTGCGTGAGCCAAACTTTGCTCAATTTTGCTACAAAGTGACAGCAAATTCATCTCTGTAAGTAGTTTAAATAAATTTATATGAATTTACAATGTTGTAAAGTTCTTTTTTTATGCATCCTAATCTTTACATCTATACGATTTCTGTTTTACATATATTTTTCTTTCTCTCAGGCTAGTTCCTTTTCTGAGCATTCCTAACCCGTTATGTTACTATTGTATTCACGACTCCAAAAGTGCATTATCATCCGCAGTTCTCCTTTTCTTGCAAAAGCAGGCAACCCCAAAACAGTGCCGTTGGGGTGGTTGAGAATTAGAAAGACGTTGGGCCTAATCTCAATTTAATTACAAATATATCAGTATGCCAAACTGCATATAAGAGAATAAAATAAATTGTTAAGAATAACGATTTTATTATCGTAAGGGCAATGGATGACATAAAAGTTACAAAATGATCTTACTTAAGCCAGTTCAAACAACAAGAATGGAAAGAAATAGATATCAGAGGAAAGCAGTTTCCCTTCTTCCCCCCAAAAAAACGCAAAAATGAAAAGCGTTACATAGTGTAAAAGTTTAGTAGGCTATAAAAGCTTAACAGCACAAAAACAAACATCCAAACGAAACAGAAGACAAATACAGAATAAGGGACACCAGTGGTGTAGCAGATTTGCGGGCCTCGAATGTAAGATAAAGGGATGGGACCCTAGTTGTAACTCTATTATTATTATTATTATTATTATTATTATTATTATTATTATTATTATTATTATTATTATTATTATTATTATTATTATTATTATTATTATTATTATTTTGAACTCGTTTCCCTTTCAAAATCTCTGACTCAGCCTAAGAGCATGTCTGCATATAGTGGTCCTGTGGATACTTTTTGTCAATAAGTGGTTCCAAAGGTCAAAAGGAATAGAAATCTCCGAGAGATATTAACAAACTTCCTTATGATGAATTCTAGGTCGAGGTTCTAAGCACTTGCTTCTGACAGGTGATTTTTTTTTCATTTTCGGACACGGAAAACTTTTGCGGCTAAGAAATTACAATATATAATATGCAAATTTGCAACTTGTGGCAGTAAAGAAATTGTTATTAGAAGACATTGTAACAATTAAGTTTTATTTCTTCATCCATCGCAAGTTTTACGGGCCCCTATACATCGCAACCCCAAATATCGATATCGAAAATTTAGAGTGTTGATATATCGACGGTCATGTATTTGCGATACCGAATGTTGATATATGTCGATATCGATATATCGACATGTCGCAAAGGTCTAGATTCGAATATACTAGAATCAACAATCAAAATCTAAATATGTTCTTCCATTTCTGTACCCAAGGCTGAGGGGTAAGGAGGTGAAACCGAACAAAAAACTTAAGTCAAAAATTAGACAAATTAAGGTAGTTATACTTTCTCCTTAACAGAAAACGATTACTGTAATTTACCTTTAACTTCTGTTTCTAATTATCATCACAAATGAACGACAATACACATAATTTACATAGTATATTAATATACTCTATAATTTTTCCAAACTAAGGAAACTGGAAGATGAAATTCCTGTGATATTAAAGTGCAATGTTCTACAAAATAATCATAATTCATTGTCCTTATTTCTATCTGTATTTTTGTCAGAGACTGAGAGCTATAAGACTAATAAAACTAGAAATGAGAGACTCAGACTAAAAGATTTCTGCATTTTCCTGTGATTCTCACTTTCTAAACATAATACACTTATTTTGGACAAATTCGGTTAGCGGGGTTTCGAAGTAATGGGTACCAGAAAGTGTAAATTTGTCGATTCTCAAATTTCGACAGTTTGTTAAAAGATTTTTTACATTTCGTGTTGTTATTTCCTTGTTACGAAAACACTTCTGGTTGGTTCTATTCATATTGAAATACGGAACTTACTCCGCATTAAAAAAATGCGACAGCTAATTTGTGCAGCTAATCCACTATATCTATATTTTCTTATCCCATAATCGTGTCTCTATCCTCCTTTAATCTCTCCCATACTAAAATCAGCAACAACATGAGCACAAATTCTAATTTCAAAATATGCATATATTAGTAAAGCGAAAGAATAAAAAAATGAGATGAAACAAGATTCATCAGTTGATGTACGGAGAAACTTAAACACATCTCAATGAAAAATTAAAACCAATAGGTATCTACAAAGCTGACCAATAGGTTAGATTACAAAGGTGAGACAGAAAGAGAGGAAAGGCGACAGAAGAAGAAGAAAAAGAAAAGGGAGCACAGAAAAAATATTGGATTTAAACGTAGTAAGAAAAGAACCTAACAATATAAAGTTTCGTTTCCAGAGGTCTTAAAGTAATATAGAAATAAAGTTTGTTTATTGTATATTTTTCAGAACTATTCGAATATACCGAGTATGCTTGAAACATTCTTTAAGTCACGTTCAAAATTAATATCAAACTTGGTGGTCAAATTAAATATTCAATTTTCAGTGAAACTCTAGAGTTACGAAAAAAAGTCTAGCATCATGCCTAAAGTTTAACACATACTCTGTTTCTGTGTGGTTTGGTTGCAAATACGGTAGACTTCATTAAACATTCTGATTTGAAATGCATTATAATAAACCTAGTAGGTAGCATAGGTCATACCTTCCATTCCAAACTACTAATACAAACTGAACACAAAAAGGAAGAAAAAGGATAGAAAGAAAAATAAATGTGCTAATTTACTGCCACAAAAAAGAGATTTTACTTATTTCCATGACAAAGTGTGTATTTGTGTTTGTGTGTATGTACTTGTGTGTGTGTGTGAGAGAGAGAGAGAGAGAGAGAAAGAAAGAGAGATGAATATAAATACGAAAACTAATTATCATTACAATGTATGATGAAGAACGCACATACTGTTTAATCGAATTAGCCTTGTAACTTCTCCAACCGTGGATGAATCTCTATTTGAAGCGAATATTTTATGGGAAAAATGATACTACCTGATGAGGATTCGAACCGAGATTTTCCGTTTAGAAGTAGCACGATACCAATACACTAACGCTTTCTTTACCCGAAACATCTTTAACAAATGGTAGTGGTTCTTTCTAAGAACAATAACATGAAAAGTGGATATTACAGATGAATCGAATTGCCCTAGTAACCCCCATAGTTATGATTTGCCCTCTCCCAGCCAGCATTCGTAAATCGTCTCTATCCTGCTACAGCTGTTTTCTTCCAAATTCTTAAGAATTGCTTGTTTAGTATGGGAAGTCAGTCTTCAATTCTTCACGAACACTTTGTGAAAATTATACGCTTTGGTTTGAACAGGATTTGAACGTATTTTGAAAATATACTATTAATAAGTTCAGAACGTTACTCCTACACTATCCTGCCAGCTAGAACTAAAACCCAAATATTACTAAGTGCTGTTCTGCTCTTTGGAATGAACCGTCTTCTTCCTGTAAGGTAATTTACACCAAAGGGAAAGCCAAAAATTCATTTATTTGACGACCTATAGACAAATTAGTGCCCACTAATAAACGAAATAACATGCAATTCAGGGAAAATTACAGAAATAATAACATACTATGCAGTAATTTCGCCATGCAAGTTCAAAAGTACGCTTATAATAATAATAATAATAATAATAATAATAATAATAATAATAATAATAATTGTAAATGTTCATCTTCATTTGGTTGACAATTCAATGACCAATAATATCAATGACACATACAAATACATTATACGGTATCAATGTAGCAAACATTCTTTCGAGATTAGGCAGTTGTTCCGTTTTCTCTTTCGTTTCCAAAAAAATCCACGCAGTGGTATTTATCCGCCAAAAGTCCATGTGGCATGAGGATCGATCTCATGTATACATAAAAGTCGGGATCAGTACTACACATGTTATTGACGAATAACCTTACGTGTAGCATTACAAAAATATGTACTGACGGGTTCGTGCGCGTGAACATCGGTTCAAGTCCTTTGAAAACTATAGAACACAGTGGTTCTTAAGATACTTTAGCCAAAATTTTAAGTAATGTCGTTATAAACCCAGCTGTTCGTTTTAGTCTGCAGCTTCTACCAGAGTACCCGTGACCAAGGTTTGGTAACTCTCGGCCCACTGATTTGGTTCTCAGGTCGCACACAAACTGACAGGCAGATACAGACACACAAACAAACCCTTTATTTTCTTTATATTAGAATAGAATTAGAATTGCAATTAGAATAGAATACACCCAAATAAATGCCACCATAATTATTCTTATTTTGAATTCAAACGTAATTTAAAATTAGTAAAGAATATAAACTTAACGTTCCGATGTAGCTGCAAAAAAATAAAACAAAAAATTGGAAGTTTGGGAGTTAGAACTCATAGTTATGGAAAAAAGTATTGTAACCCCATATCTGAAGTTTTTTTCTACCAAATGTTTCTCAGTAATTTGATTAACTACTTATTATTATGTTTTACTTCAGTTTTCTCGTTTTTCCTGTAAGCTATAACGACAGGAGCACAACACACAAACATCGAGGACAGTTAAAATTCCAAAGGCTCTCTCATCGGGAGGCCCCTCAGCTATGATAATTACGCTAGGTAGCGTTCAATTTATTCAGTTTTGTACTACTTACCGATTTTATGAGGATTTTTTCTTTCCTTATGTTAGAGAACTTGAAAATGTGCAGATAGTTTTGATGCTAGACGATTACTGGCAAGAATGCGAGTAAACACTGTGTACGTTCTTTACCATAATGTGAATATGGTGTGCATTATCTTCATTTGCCTTTGCCTCTTTCTGTCATTGATAACGTTTCTTCATCATGTATTTGTTTCAGTTTCTTCATCTCTCTCTCTATTCATCTTTATCTCTTATTGATTCCTTCTCTCTCTTACACACACACTCCCTATTTGCGCCTGTTCATATTCCAGAACTGAAAACGGGTCACATTGACAAACATCCGGCACACATGTTCAACTTCTCTGGAATAAGAAAAATTCGCATAAACTTGCTTTAATTCGGGTACTACAGAACTTGAATAAGTTGTGTTATTAAGTGTAATCACCATGGACGAGCGGTTTCAGGAAAGTAGTTCCGATACGTCTGATATCCATGAGTATGGGTTCGAACCCAAATACTTCTACTTTTGTTTTTTACTTTTTGCAGCTACATCGGAATGTTAAATTTTTGCTCTTTATTAATTGTAAATGGCGTTTACATTCTAAATAAGAGTTATTATGATATTTATTTGGATGTATTCTAATTCTAATTCTATTCTAATATAAATAAAATGAAAAGTTTCATTGTATGTGTATGTCTGTCTCGGTTTGTGTGCGGCCTGGAGACAAGACGACTGGACCGGGAGTTACCAAATTTTGGTCACATGTACCTTGGTTTAGGCCCCAGACCAAGACGAAGCCCTTTTACAAGATTCGAAACAGGGAGTCTCAGGGTGCGTTTACCGGGACATGTAAAAGTAGTAAAAAAACAGATATTAGTGTCAAATTCATAGTTTATGCGATCGCTGAGATCAATCGTGAACCTCCGATCGCATTAACTTCCACATTTAACCCATTCGGCTGGAGGCCGGGAATCACGAGGGTGATACAGAGACATGTAAAAATAAGAAAAAGGACCGATAATAGGTCAAATCCACTAAATATCTTTATAACGCTACACAAAAGGTTATTCTTCAATAACATGTACAGTATTGCTCCCGACTTTTATATATACATAAGATCGATTCTCACATGCACTTTTGGCGGATAAACACCACTGCATGCATTTTCTGGAAACGGAAGAGAAAACGGAACACCTGCCTAATCTCGAAAGAATGTTCACAACATTGACTCCGTATAATTTATTTGTATGTGCTATCGCAAGTACAGAAGCATATTGATATTATTCATTGAAAAGACCTCAGTGACGAACATTTATTATTATTATTATTATTATTATTATTATTATTATTATTATTATTATTATTATTATTACTATTATTATTATAATTATAAGCGAACTTTTGAACTTGCATGGCGAAATTACTGCATAGTATGTTATTATTTCTGTAATTTTCCCTGGACTGCATGCTATTTCGTTTATTAGTGGGCACTAATTTGTCTATAGGTCGTCGAATGAATGAATTTTGGCTTCCACTTTGGTGTAAATAACCTTGCAGGAAGAAGACGGTTCGTTCCAAAGAGCATAACTGCACTTAGTAATATTTGGGTTTTAGTTCTAGCTGGCAGGATAGTGTAGGAGTAACGCACTGGACTTATTAATAGTATATGTTCAAAACACGTTCAAATCCTGTTCAAGCCAAAACATATTTTTCACAGTGTTCGTGAAGAATTCAAGCCTGACTTCTCATACCAAACAAGCAATCCTTAAGAATTTGGAAGAAAACAGCTGTAGCCGGATAGAGACGATTTACGAATGCTGGTTGGGAGAGGGCAAATCATAACTATAGGAGCTACTAGGACAATTCAATTCATCTGTAGTATCCACTTTTCATGTTATTGTTCTTAGAAAGAACCACTATAGGTCTACCATTTGTTAAAGATGTTTCGGGTAAAGAAAGCGTTAGTGTTTTGGTATCGTGCCAGACTTCTAAACGGAAAATATCGATTCGAATCCCCATCAGGTAGTATCATTTTTCCATAAATATTTCCTACAGAGATTCATCCATGGTTGGAGAAGTTACAAGGCTAATTCGATTAAACAGTATGTGCGTTCTTCATCATACCTTGTAATGATAATTAGTTTTCGTATTTATATTCATCTCTCTTTCTTTCTCTCTCTCTCTCTCACACACACACACACAAGTACATACACACAAACACAAATACACACTTTGTCATGGAAATAAGTAAAATCTCTTTTTTTGTGGCAGTAAATTAGCACATTTATTTTTCTTTCTATCCTTTTTCTTCCTTTTTGTGTTCAGTTTGTATTAGTAGTTTGGAATGGAAGGTATGACCTACGCTACCTACTAGGTTTATTATAATGCATTTCAAATCAGAATGTTTAATGAAGTCTACCGTATTTGCAACCAAACCACACAGAAACAGAGTATGTGTTAAACTTTAGGCATGATGCTAGACTTTTTTTCGTAACTCTAGAGTTTCACTGAAAATTGAATATTTAATTTGACCACCAAGTTTGATATTAATTTTGAACGTAACTTAAAGAATGTTTCAAGCATACTCGATATATTCGAATAGTTCTGAAAAATATACAATAAACAAACTTTATTTCTATATTACTTTAAGACTTCTGGAAACGAAACTTTATAATGTTAGGTTCTTTTCTTACTACGTTTAAATCCAATATTTTTTCTGTGCTCCCTTTTCTTTTTCTTCTTCTTCTGTCGCCTTTCCTCTCTTTCTGTCTCACCTTTGTAATCTAACCTATTGGTCACCTTTGTAGATACCTATTGGTTTTAATTTTTCATTGAGATGTGTTTAAGTTTCTCCGTACATCAACTGATGAATCTTGTTTCATCTCATTTTTTTATTCATTCGCTTTACTAATACATGTATATTTTGAAATTAGAATTTGTGCTCATGTTGTTGCTGATTTTAGTATGGGAGAGATTAAAGGAGGATAGAGACACGATTATGGTATAAGAAGGTGTATATTGAGAGGCTGTCGCAATTTTTAAATGCGGAGTGTGTAAGTTCAGTAACTCAATATGAATAGAAGCAACTAGAAGTGTTTTCGTAACGAAGAGATAACAACAGGAAATATGAAAAATCTTTTTACAAACTGTCGAAATTTGAGAATCGACAAATTTACACTTTCTGGTACCGATTACCTCGAAACCCCGCCAGTCAGAATTTGCCCAAAATAGAGGTGTTACTTTTAAAAAGTGAGAATCACAGGAAAATGCAGAAGTCTTTTAGTCTGAGTCTCTCATTTCTAGTTTATTAGTCTTGTAAATCAGGCTATGGCGAAAGTACAGATGGAAATAAGGATAATGAATTATGATTATTTTGTAGAACATTCCACTTTAATATCACAGAAATTCATTTTCAGGTTTGTTTAGTTGTGAAAAATTATAGAGTATATTGATCTGCTATGTAAAATATGTGTATTGTCGTTGATGACAGAAACAGAAATAAAAAGTAAATTACAGTAATAGTTTTCTATTAAGAGGAAAGTACATCTACTTTTATTTTATCAAAATTTTTGTTCGGTTTCGAAATGGAAAAACATATTTAGATTTTGATTGTTGATTCGAAGCATTATTTCTCGCATTTAGGTCTATGCGATATATCGATATACTGATATCCTCGATATCGATATTGACATATATCAACATCCAAAATGCAAACATATCGACATTGATATATCAACATCCTAAAATTTCGATATGTATATTCGGGGGGGTGAAAGACTTGTGATGGATGAAGAAATAAGACTTGACTTTACAATAATGTCTTCTAATGACAATTTCTTTATTACCACAAGTTTCAATGTAAATAAATCCACTTGCAAATACACACTGTAATATACTGTAATTTCTTGGCCATAAATACTTTTTCCCGAAAAAAGAAACAAAAATGCACCTATCAAAAGCAAGTGCTTCGAACTTTGACGTAGAATTTACCATAACAAAGTTTCTGAAATTTCCATCCCATTTGGCCTTTGTTACCACTCATTGGCAAAAAGTGCATACATGACTGCTATATGCACGCATGCTCTTAGTCAGAGTCAGAGATTTTGAAAGGGAAACGAGTTCTTAATAATAATAATAATAATTATTATTATTATTATTATTATAACAATTGAGTTTACAACTAGGTTCCCATCTCATTATCTTGCATGGAAGCCCGTCAAGTCTGCTACGCCACTGTTGTCCCTTATTCTGTTTGTCTCTCTTTCAGTTACGTTTGGATATTTGTTTATGTGCTGTTAGGCTTTTATATTAAACCTTAATATTACGTACCTTTTTCTTTTTTTACGAGATTTTCTTTGAAGAATGTGAGAAACTACATTCCTCTGAAATTTCTTACCATTTATCTTGATTGAACAGATTAAGTACGATCATTACTTTGCAACTTTCTATGTCATCAATTGCCCTCTCAATAAGAAAAGCATCATTCTTAACAATTTATTTTATCCTCTTATGTGCAGTTTGCCACACTGATATATTCGTAACGAAATTTAGGTTTGGTCCAACGCCTTTCTAATTCTCAACCACCCCAACAAAATCTTTTTAGGGTTGCCTACTATTGCAGGAAAAAGAGAATTTGCAGGTGGTAATGCACTTTTGGAGTTGTCCATACATTGTATTGTATTGTATATTTCATATGGTGTAACTAATGTCACATGTAATTGGGATTACCTGTTAGTAACAAATAAAATAAATTCTAAATGTTACAGTACCTAGTATATCAAAGCAAAAGGTACTGTGGCCTATTTTCGAGACTCCCTATACTTTTGTCTAAATTTTTATTAATAAAATAACAATGAATGACGTGATAAAAATACTCTCCAATATTTTTTTAGAAAAAGCTTTAAATCAATAAATTATCATATTTCAAGACATCTCACATGGTGGAGAAATTTCGAAATCTATAAATAAATAAAAGGCAGTATATTAACTTAGAAATGTCAAATAATGAAAGGATAAAATTTATCTATCTGTTTATTCGGTAGTGCTTTTAAATAATAATACTACTAATAGAAACATACCTAATTACACAACAGTTTATTTTTCGTTATCTTTGGGAAATTCAGTAACATGATAAAAAGTAGTGTGGAGCATGAAAGAGATCCTTAAACTAGGATATGAAGAAGAGAAACCACAAAACCGATTTTATGTTAACTAAACATTACCAAGTTCAAGTAATGTACTTCTATGTAGTATCAATACAACACATTTGAAACAGCTGAAAATTTGGAATATTATGTTATGAAAATAGGATAAATTATAAGTAACAATTCAATAAGTTATGATATTTTATTTCTATCCTTTTCTTTCTACCAATTTCAAAATTCTATTACGTATTCATCTTCTTCATGTTGTTTATTTTTCTCATCTGATACACACGCAACATTTAAGAAAGTCTATCTGGTCTTCTTTCCAGTTGGGTCACTTTTTTTTTATGGCAACTCGAAATTTGGTTCTCCATCTAATGATGATTTCAAGAATTTGTAATGTATTTCCGGAGGAAGACAAGTTTCTTTCACTGCTTTGTCATTTTTCATAGCATCCCTCCACTTCACCTGCCAAAATAAATATTTTGTTAACTAAATATTCAGGTTTTCCAATCATTGTACACTGACGTATTGTTCTGATTCAAAATCACAAAGAGTGATTTCTCTTTGTACTAAATATAAAAAAAGGTCCTCCAAACATTGTTTTACAATTTTATGCTCAAACTTGCAAGTAGGGATGAATTCATCCTGTTATTCTTGACTAATTACAATCCATGATTAGCGAATCTCAATTAAAATACATGCCGAACTTCATTAAAATGGGAAATATTTTACGAAAGTTACGGTAAAACGGACAATAATCAATCAACTTGTTCGACATTTTAATTTGTTCAAACTTTCCAAGTTTGGACTAAGTTGACCTCGTTTTCTTGACTAATTTGAAACTCGGTCATTACAACCAAAAACTGGAAAGCTATGTTTCATATATTTTTTTTAATATATGTAAAATATAAATGTAAAATAATAAATCTAAAATATAGGTAATAACATTTACAAGGAAGATCAAAGGAATTATTTGGAAAATGAATATAATAAAACATCGGATAACTGAATAGCAATATCATTACGGTTTAACTATAGTACAGAGATATGATATCGTATCAAAACTATCCTCCAAACTATGGAATGTGGCACAAAGGTATAGCTTCAGGGTGGTTTTAAGATTACCTACGAATTGAGAAAATCATTTAACGAAGCAGAAAATTACTATATTGACTTTTCTAAAGTAATGTCAACATGTATGAATTGCGACGAAAGAAGATTTGAAAAAAAAAAGCATTATGTACAGCATGGAATGATATTTCCCCATTATACCAAGAAAATTGTAACAACTATGATGGAAGGCCTAAAGGGAGTTATAAATCGTCGTGGGCTTGCTATTAAATATTAACTGTATTATACTAACTGTATTAACTGTAAATACTAACTGTAGGGAGAAAATAACTTTTAAGATCATTATAGTAGTTTGTTTCATGATGTACGAATATTAATGTGATGAGGTAAACACATTCAAATTTAATTCAGTATATGTTTTTTTTTTTTTTTTAGTTTAGAGTTTTTTTTTTTTTTAGTTTAGAGTTTATATTCATTGAAATATTATTTTTATAAATGTCGCAAATAAGTATGTCAGTTTTGAAAACAATTCGAAGGCTCCGAATATTAATGTGAGACACTGTATCTTAAAACACGAGTGCCGGCTGATAAAGGCTGAAGGTTAGTGTTGGAAGTGATAGCTACAATTAGGTTGAGAATGTTGGCACATTCCCAGAGATTAGAAGTTCCTATGGTTTATACTGTGCGAACTAGGTCAGAGAATCGAGGCGATTTTAGTTGTACAACATTGTGAACAAATATGATGATTGGTACTCTTAGTGAGTAATTCAGTTAGTTATTGAAGTATTACTGAAACAGAACCTTAGTGAATCTGTAACTATGTGTAGGTTTAAGGGAAAAGCCAAATAAAGAAAACTGCAATTAGAACCAGTTTCTATTCACAAGTCAGAAGTTTTAAGTAGTAGACTACAAACACGGTTATTTACTAGATCAACTGGCTCATAACGACTGCAACTTTACGTAACCTTACCCTATTGTCCAGCTCGATTTCAATGACATTTTTTCTTTTTGTTCTGTCCAATCGTATGTATGCATTATTTGTGATGACAGAAATTTTTGCCATGATGCATATTTTCTATTTTATATATATATATATATATATATATATATATATATATATATATATATATATATATATATATATATATATATATAATTTTTAAGAGTTGTGATGTGGTTATTAGAGATTACTGCAGAAGTCTCGTACTACCCTTTGTAAACGGAGTGTTAATGAAAAAATAAAGAACAACCATTTGGATACATATAAGACCTAGGGAGAATTCGTATGGTAGGTATGACCTTGACGGCAGCCATCTTGAAATCCGTCATTTTGAATTAAGGTCAAATTTTTAAAATGGGAATAGGGAAATATGATACAAAACTTCGGGCTAGAATTTAATAAGAAAAACAATGGTGAAGTTACTTTTAAGATACGCACACTCGGGGAAAAGTTACAGGCATATTAATTGTTCATACTTACCATATCATTCTCTTTTCGGGAAAATTTGCAATTAAAATGAGGTGCCACATGCTATGGTATTAATTTTTCAAAACTTCACTTTAATTCAAAATGGCGGATTTCAAGATGGCTGCCTCAAGGTTACCTATACCATACCACTTCCCTCTAGGCCTAATATGTATTACTGAAGCTGTTATCCACTTATTATCATTAATCCGCGGGTTAGAAGCGAAGGTAAGTCACTTACGCATATAGTAAGTATAAACAATATGCCTGCAACTTTTCCCCGAGTGTGCGTATCTTAAAACTAACTTCACCATTGGTTTGCTGATTAAATTCTAGTTCGAAATTATGTATCATATTAACCTATTCCCATTTTAAAAACTTGACCTCAATTCAAAATGACGGCTACAGACAATGTCATGCCTACTATACGACTTCCTCCTAGGCCTTATATGTATCCACATGGTTGTTCACTTTTTTACATTAACACTCCGTTTACAAAGGGACTTCTGCAGTAATCTCTAATAATCACAATAAACTCTTACAAATTAAAAAAATAGAGAACATGCACCATGCCAAAAATTTCTGTCATCACAAATAATGCATACATGCCCTCTACCAGAAAAAAATTCGTTGAAATTGGAGCCGGACACTTGGGTGTTGTCCCTTGTTAGTATATAACAGTCAGTTGTACTTGTTATCTTCCTTGTTGGTGAGTCTTGTGTCGAAGGAAGGAGAATTGTGTCCATGTCAGAGGTCGAAATGGAGCAAAGTGAACAAAAAAGTATTACGTTTCTAATTATACATGGCTATGGAGATTATATCAAGGTCCGATAGTAATTTAACGATACTTTCTACGAACGTAACTTAGTTTCAAAGTAGACCGTCAAAAGAATCGTTCGACATTTTGCAGAAAGTGAAAATGATAAAGACGGCGTGTGATCAGGAAGGCTCAAGTCGTGTGACAATGTGGCAATTCCTTTGGATGTGTTTGTTATAATATTTTGTGGAAACTCTACAAACATCGACAACCAGCGTTGCCAATGCGATGGACATTATCCAAAGTTCAATGCAAGAATTCTAGTCAGCAGTAAGTTTAAACCCTACAAAGTGCAAGCTTAAACCCTAGTACACGAACTGACGGAAGATGACTTTGATCACCGCATTGAATTTTGCGAAGTAATGATGCGAAATATCAATGACAGCAGTATTCCCTAATAAAGTAATATTTACGTTAAACGTTCTGGTGAATCAACATAACTGTCACTATGGGAGCGATGAAAGCTCGCATTGGATAATGGAACATCTACTCAGTTTTCATAGAAACTGAATGTTTGGGTAGAATGATAAGAAATGTCGTTATTAGCCTATTTTTCACTGACAGAAAGTTTACACCGTATTTGACAGTGCTTCGTGAATAGAATAGAATTTGCAGTGTACAGTTACCGACAGGAATATAGTAAACTTTTTTTTTTTTTTTAAGATAATTCTCAATTTTCTAATGTCAATCTTAGCACACTCTTGTAAGGAATAAGCCATACATTAACAATGGATTCAGATTCTCGTTTGTGGGAAGATTTAAGCCTAAATTGATGTGTCAAATATTTCCTTTCCATTTAAAAATATTGTGTGATATCCAATATGACGGAATCCAAAATTGTTGTCATAATGTCCACACCCTCATTGAACGCAGCTTTTACACCAATACAAAGTTACAATTTTGTCTTTTCCTCTGCACACGTGTCTCGTTATTAATGGATTGTCCAGATACTTTTGTCTACTACAACGTTGTAGATACAAATGTCAATCGTAGCACACCCTATCTCCTAAACGAATGACTATAGATCAAAAATGAGTTCACATTCTCGTTTGTGGGAAGATTCTACCTTAAATTGATGTTCCTATTTAAAAAGTACTGCGTGATATCCAATATGGCAGAATCCAAGATATCTCCCAAGAGGTCCTACACCTTCATTCAATGCAGTTTTCGCATCAACACTCAGTTGCAACATTTGCTTTTGCTCCTTCCACGCGTATTGTTATTACTAGACAGTCGCAATACCTTTGACTAATCCTGTATACAGGTCTACTGTGTGTTCTTTCAACACACAAAAAAACAGACCCCATCCACAGAATATTTTTCGTCTAGTAAGCATTTTTATACTTTGATCTCAGGATTTTCTTTACATAGAACCTTTCTGGTGCGGAGCCGTTTTGACTCGGGTCCTTATATTCGGGGTCCTTTTGACTCTGAACCGTTTAGACTCGGGCCTTTTTGTCCTCGTCATTTCGTCCAGGTCCTTTTGATGCAATATTCTTATGTGATATACATCTATTCTCCAGATATTCTAATAATTTATTGCTTTGAGTACACTGTTTATTTATGTTATCATGTTTTTAATACAGGTATATTGCATTTTAAACTATGTATTTTTTTAACTTATCAAAATGGTGGATATTATGGAATTATATTTGCATTACGAAGTTCTTATTACTGTGTAAATTTTTATCCATGGTTTCTAGTCTTGCTAAAGATAGACGAACTTTGGTGAATATTAGATTAATATGATCAAATGTTGTAAGATATTGAAATGGTGTGGCCATAACTATTAAGAAGAGCATCTGTGTCTGTATCATTGTTAGGAAAAGAGATGCGATCTGATATTTAACAGAGATTTTATTTTTTTAACATGTACCCTACATAAATGTAGCTATAAACAATCAGTTTCAGCATAACTATCAATTATTATTGAAAAATGAATTACAACGATTTAAGTGGCACAGAAATTCGTTTTTGTCGATTTTCTTGGAAACTATGCATTAGAATTTACCCATAAGTGTGTCATTTTGTTAAGCTCGATATGATCCATTAACTGACTTTATCTTTGTCCAATATTTTAGTTAATTAGAAATTAAAATTTAAAAATTGATTATAATTTAGAGCTATATTTATTTAACCATACAACGTTCTGTAGTTCTACTACTGTCATAATGAAGAGCTTAATGGGCTTATATTTTAGTATTAGTTTCACCGTAATAGATGGCGTGGTTCTTCAATAGGGTGGTCCGGAAGTGGGTGTACTTCCTTCCCCCCCCCCCTTTAGTTTCAACAGTATAGTGTTAGTTATGGTAGAATGTCTGTACACAGTTACCTTGAAGTCTTAAGAGTCATAAAAAAAAACGCAACACCTAATCTTTGTTCAATGCTATATGGACTTTGATCACACACTGTTGATTAGTTTAACTTCATTGTAAATAACTGTTACCAAGCAGAAAATAGCAGAAAACAAATAAGCAATGATGGCAGACAACGCCAAGCAATGTTACCAAACAAATTTGGGTAAAACCTAAAACCGTCAGAAAACACCAATTAGGGGTACCCCCAGTGGTGCTATTCTAATTTTTTAACAACCGGTTCTCTCTCTCTCTCTCGATATATATATTTAGGTTGATATATATTGAGAGAGAAAGAAAGAAAGAGAATAGATTGATACGTAGGTAGATATAACTCTCTTAGGAAAAAAAAACATAGAAGGTAGAGAAAAACGAATTTTTTACTGAATACCAGAACTGACAAGTAGAGACCTACATAGCATCCGAATACAAGGTGGTGTGCCGAAATTAGATAGCATTGCGAATATCTTCAAAAGAACTTATCCATGATAGATATTCAGGAATGAATCAACAATTGTTGATAATGATATATATGCGTTTCAAATATAAATAACCCTCACTACTACACTCATGCGATTCTAGTTCTCATTCTTGATATGTGAGCGTTTGAGATTAAGACATAAACGCTTATACCTTGTTCTGAGAGATCAATGTTTAACCTTGTAGCTGTGAGGATTTCTAAAAATAAAGATACTTAACTAAAAATTTACTGACCTTGAGTATAACGGTAAAATTTACTCTCATGTATGGGTATAACAAACGGTTTTGCGAACTGGAAATATTTTAACAATCGGTTCTAGCGAACTGGTGCGAACCGGCTGAATAGCACCACTGGGTACGCCCACTTCCGGAGCATGCTATACAGCAGTGGTTCTCAACCTAATTCCTATCACGACCCTCACTTTAACACATCCTTTTACCAGCAACCCCCCCTTATAATTTCTGTTTTGTAATAAGCTTGTGCGGGATTTTCAATATACCTATTGCAGAGATCTCACGAGTGGATACAGTAACTTCCATAAAAGTGAATGGATTAAAACCAAATTTGGTCAGTTCATTCATATTACAAATATCGAATCCAATCCGTCATACTGTTTCAAAATGGAGGCCGTTTGAAATTTTAAAACTTCATAACTCCCTTAATTTTGGGTCATATGATAAAAAAAATAAAGTGGTTTCTAATTTTAGTTAAAAAAAAAACTTAACTTAGTCAGTTGTTAAAAAAGTTATTGAATATTTTAAATTCCTTGATAATGTGTGTCACGAAGATTGAACCGGACATTGCTCATCCACTAGTGAAATTATATCATGCTCAAATATCTATCTGATTAGCTTTCAATTTTAATTGTAGTTCAATATGCATGTTTTGTTGCATTTCTATTTTTCTGTATTTCAATAGGCAGTTTTCGTTTGTTTCATATCGTACCTCTTTCATTTAACTTCATTTTTAAATAACTCTGCACTTGTTGAAAATGTTTAGTAGACCCATTTTATGTTGTTCTTAACAGTATGAATAAACATAAAAATATGCCTACCATAACAAAATTCTCAATATTATTTAAAAATATTTTCCGGTATTAGATTCTAATTCTATTTGTCTCTTCCGCTTATCTTCGCGATCTCCAAGTTGAGAAACCTATTCTACAGCATCAACTTTTTTTAAATTTTAAAAGAAAATAGTTTTTCTAAATTTTCGCGAAAACTACGTATGAGCTTTTACGTTGATCATTTTATCCGCTTAATGAGATTTACCAATTGGTATTTGTCTAATATTTGGACCTTTCTTACCCCTTTTTCTTTTCTTTTTCTTACCGCTATATTGTAGAATTAGAACTAAGGAACCTAAATTGAACTTAGATAAAGGTACTTTAGGTAAATAATGATATCATACAGCGTGTCCATAAAAGTACTATCATATTTTTTAAGTGGTATTACGTCACTTTGGATAATCGTATCTAAATGAAATTGGTCACATTTGAAATAAAAATCCAACTATTTTTTATTATATCTCTTAGACATTGAATGTGGGCCTAATTCTTAACGTTACGTACAAATACCTCCCGAACTTGTTCCACAATTCCCGCATTGACAGATGATCTCCCTAAATGGCCTTTCCTTTGATGACATATGCAGCCACAATCCACAAAATCATGGTACCACTTCAAAATTGACGTGTGTGTGTGTAGGAGTCTGATGTTGAAACCTTCGCCTAAAAGCACGCTGAACCTACACCAGACTCTGCAAGCTGTGATATTCCAAAACAGACCAACTTCGTTCTTGTGAGGTCGTCATAATTCCTTAAAACTTATTCTTTTAATAACACCACACAACGAAAGGAAATAAATTTACGTTAGTACATTACGGCATAACAGTACAAAAACATATAAAAGCTTCCCAAGTGACCTCGAGCAAGAAACAACAACTGCCTGCTAAATATCCAACAATGAACCCATATCGACTAATCACTAAGTAAAAATGAGTGAATTTATTTTTTCTCTGTTTGATCAAATCAGTTATTTACATTTTTGTTCGTTGTTGTCCATTGTTAACATGCACGAAAATATTTGAGCTTTACTTTCAAATGTGACCAATTTCATTTAAATACAATTACCCAAAGCAACGTAATACCACATTAAAGTATGATAGTACTTTTGTGGACACTCTGTATATTAAAAATTATTGGACACAAAGTAAAAATTGTATAGAATTGGTGAAAGACTCAAAATAGGAAATTCTCCATGCATCATATAGCATCTAGACAGATATAGGATTTTGAAACATTGACAAAAATATAGTGGATATTTCGTTGAGTGTGATAGTGTTTACAAGTTTTAAAATGAATATTTTTTTAAATAGTTTACTATTAAACTACTACTGAAAGCAAATACTTAGGAAGATTAGAATTTTCTGTTCCTGTAAATAACACTCGACTTTTCAGTAAAAATTTAATTTTTTTAAAAAAATATATTTCTTTCGTTGAGTTGATTTTGAGTGTAACGTCCCGTTTAGCAGCGATGCTATATGAGACGTGGACCTAATGTGGAATCCGAACCCCACGAGCTCCCACCGGGAATCAAACCCGGGTCTCCCGCGCCAAAGGCGTGTACGCTAACCGCTTAGCCACGAAGAAGTTCATCTTTCATTCGTATTATTACATAATTCTTTTAATCTGTTTCAAAAATTTACGAAAAAAGAAGAAATAGAAAGAAAAAAGAGGAAAATAGTACCGAGTTAAAGCTTTACATCTGTTTTCAAATTTATTCTCAGAAATACAACAAATTCTGATGTTGAATATGTAGTTAACCAGAACTGTTTAACTAAACTAAACAATTTATTTCAATTATTTCTATCTCATCCATATCTTTAGTCTCTTTCTGTTAATGGGCCGCGGTGGTTCAGTGGTAGAGCGTTCACCTCTGGTGTTAGGGGTCTCGGGTTCAAACCCTGCTCCCGCCAAGTGAACTTTGTGGTGGACAAACACCGTGTGCGTGGATTTTCTCGGGGTTCTCCCATTTCCTCCCACTTTCTTCATTCCACCATTTTACTCATCTCTCATCATCACCGTCTCCTTTAGCCTAACCGGCATAACCGTGGGACGTAAAACTCAAAAATTTCATTTCATTTTTTTCTCTTTCTGTTAACCTTTTCTTAATTAATATTTACCCTTACCAATTTAGGAAATCTTTCCTTGGCAACTCTAAACGCTTCTCCATTAAACATCACTGGCAGCTTGGATCTTTCGCACCATGGCCATATCATGTAGTCAAGCATACAAGGTTTGTCTCCTATAAAAATGAAAATATGACATCTATTATCAATCATGATATATCTTACATATTTTAGTAATTATAATGCTGTATAACTTCGAAAAAATAGAAACTAATTAATATGCACACAAACTAATTAATATGCAAAGAGATTTCGTCTGAGAAAACGAGTGAACTCAAATTACATAATATTTTCCGTATTTCTAACAAGTTTTCTTCTAACAAAGAAACACTGACCAAAGCTTCAAACCCACTATATTTTAAACTATAATATGTAACGGTTTCGGATATCTAACATATCCTTCCTCAGACACTATAGAACATCGTTTTCTTCATATATATAGAATATAGTTTTCTTCATTTAACCAATATATGAAAAGAATTTCTGGTTCGATTCCCGGGTTTTAGATGTTACCCAGCATAGCAAGGCCATTGGAGAGGTATTTGATAGAGGAATGAACTCTGATCTGAGAAATTGTATACATAGTCATTACTTGTATACATATTCATACACTGATCTGAGAAATTGTATACATATTCATTACTTGTATACATATTCACATATTCATACATTGATCTGAGAAATTGTATACATATTCATTACTTGTATACATATTTCATACGCTGATCTGAGAAATTGTATACATATTCATTACTTGTATACATATTCATATACTGATCTGAGAAATTGTATAGATATTCATATACTTGAGATGTTTCCAAGTATATGAATCTTATCGGACAGGGCCTTTCATGTATTGTGAGGAACGGTGTGTTATTGTCATTAAGCTTCAAAATTAGATAAGTCAGTATAAATATTCATACACTGATCTGAGAAATTGTATACATATTCATTACTTGTATACATATGCATACACTGATCTGAGAAATTGTATGAATATGTATACATGTTCCTGGATCTAATATATTTATAATATTGTACATTTTTCGTCATCAAAACAATGTTTTAAAACATAATTTTCCCAGATAACTTCTTAACTCGTTAGACATAAAATAAAGTTTATTTACATATAATAATGTTGTTCTTAATCTGAAGAAAGACAAAGCTCATAGAATACACAATATTCATCTCATATTTCATCTTCTTATTTTTATCGGAAGCTTCTGCGATTTCCAACCTGATTTATATTTTTCAAGAATTTTTCTAATAGAAACTTACCTATATATGTAGCATCTCTCAATATGATGTTAAAAATACCTTTGTTTCAATTTAACGAATTTCATTACCTTAAGACACCAACTTCTATAACTTATTTGAAGCTAATATTAATAAATATTTAAATATTTGAGTTGGTTCCGTTTCAAAATGAAACAAGAGAGATATCTACAATTTCACACTGATTTTCCACACCAAAAACAAAGAAAGAATTTTTTTGGGGGGGGGGGGGGGATCAAAATTATAAAACTTTATATTATTGTTAAGTCCTGACAAGTATTAGACATAACAATATCCTCGGACGGAAGAAGTGAAAAAAACGTAAGTGCCAGAATAGCGCAGGCTAAACAAACATTCAATAGTAAAAGAGGGTTGCTAACATCAAGAAATGTGTCGTTGGACGTTCGTAAACGATTTATTAATACCCTGGTATGGAGCGTGGCGCTTTACGGATCAGAGACATGGGTATTGACAAAAGCTGAAATATCCAAGCTGGAAGCATTTGAAATGGTGTTGGTGCAGAATGTTGCGCATATCATGGACCGAAAGGAAAAGGAATGAAGACGTACTAAAGGAAGCTAATGAAGGACGACAGATCATGAAGGTAATAGGAAAAAGACAAAACAGCATGTTTGGCCATCATATTCGACACACCGATTGGATCACCGTGCTGATAGAGGGAAAGGCAGAAGGAAAATCAGGAAGAGGAAGATCAAGGTTAGAATATCTAGATGCAGTTACGAAGAAGAGACCTTGTCAAAGTATAAAACAGGTCTCCCAAGTTAGAGAAAAGTTTTAAAAACACCTATGGTTGAGGTGAACAAGAAGATTACAAAATTAGAAATTTTAGTTTACTTTGGTTTTAAGTCATTAAAGAGTACCTTAAAATCCTATACGAGGCAAAAGAAAAGGCCTTGCTAATTGGTTACTTTGTACTTTTGGAAGAACAAAATTATAAATGCAAAGTACACTTAGATACTTTCTTAATAGTTCATACGAAAGACATACAGAAAGTTAACTTTAAAGACTTTCGATTGTTCATATGTAATCTCTAGTTCCAAGAAAGTAAAAAGTTGAGAAAATATTTAAAAATAAACAAAAAAGATAGTTAACTTTAAGACCTTGAACAAAGATGAAAAACTAAACTCTCTCTCAGGTTCACATCGTCTTTCTATATTTTTCTAAGTTTCCTTCTCTGATATCAGCGATCACTTTACCATGAAAAGCCCAAAACTAATTTTGAGTGTCCCATATGGATATACTTTATATACTATAGAATAGAGCTTTCCCTATCATTCTTACTCTCTCTTTTCTTTATTTCTTTCTTTTCTTTTCTACTTTATCTTTATCTCTCTAAGAAAGAACGAAAGGAAGAGAGAGATAGAAGACATTTTCTTTTTCTTTCTTTTCATAAAAGAAAAAGTAAACAAGAAGAAATGAGTTATTTACCAAAAGAGAGAGAGGAAATAAAAGAAAAAGAGAGAAACAAAAAGAAGAACAAAAAGAAAGAAAAAGGAACCGAGAGAGAGAGAGAGAGGACTTCCTTCTTTCCTTTTTTCTTTATTCTTTCTTCTCTTTCCTCTTCTTTTCTTCTTTTTTCTTTTATTTTTTCTTCTTTTCTTTTTATCTCTTTTCTCTTCCTCATTGGAACAGATATCTTGGAATCACTTTAGTACCTATTATTTTGATTTTACTTCACATTGGGTTTATATATTTTGTACATTAGACATTCTCTTGTACAAAATAATACGAATATAATCAAAATTGAATAATTACAGATGAAAGTAATATATATTACTTCCTCACGAAAGAACTTTATATTAAATCAGGTTCTTAGGACATTACTTATATCAGAAAAATGCTTAACTTCTTCCTATATCAATAAATATGTAAATAACATAACAAGATTTGAAAGTAAAACATAAATATTGAATAGGTTACATTGATGATGTTCTTGTACAGTAAAACTACTGAATTTGGAACCTATCGACCTTCACCTTTTATCTAAAGCTAAGTGGTTTCTTATACATAAAACAAATAGAGAATCGTTTCTCTATTTCAAGGAGAAGGACATGGAACACATTCTCCATCATCATTAAAAAGCAGCAATTTTCATGTACTTAAAAAAAAAAAAAAAAAAAAAAAAAAAAAAAAGTGTTCTTGTTAGAGACTAGTGACACTCCTCTAGCACTCATAATATGTACGATTTTATATGATACAACACATCATACGTCTTTTCTTCTTTCCGAATGTACAGTAATAATTTTCTATTACATTTGCTTCAAATATGTCGTAGTTGTAAGTTACTTTCAATTTTTCTTTAGACGCTTACTTTGCATTGTATATTTACTTTGAGCTTATTTATTCCTATTATCATTCAAAATTTTTAAATTTTATTACAATGTTTTTCTTCTTTAAATTAGATGGCTAGGTATTAGATGTTAGGGCAAAGATTAGAAGTAAAAACAGCCTTTTGGCTGAATCTCTCCCGTTTTAATGAAAGCGTCTGAATTTGAATATATTGTTGTATTACTCCAATACATTTATCCTGGATATCTCCCGAAGTTTCTGAGGAAAGAGTAGATTTCCTCGTAGTCTTATACCTAAAGACGTCTCTTTAGGATAGAATCAATTATTCAATGCTTTAGGAAGTACAAGGTCTCGAATTCAAACTTGAGTAGTGATTCGAATCGCACTTGAATCGCACTTGGTTCTGTGATTACCTAATTCTCAATTCATTCAAAGGAACCAAATGCAGTCTCTGTACTTACGTGTTAAGCCAAAGTTAAAAACTAAAGTTAAAACCTACTCATGGAAATATACCTCCAAATAATGTAGTTCCTCTTGAGGCCAGTTCTGTCTCATAAACATTCAATTCAGAAATAATCTTCTTCAAGTAACGCTCAGGTGGATGATTGTCCGATCGCAATATGGCTTCATTCATAGCAGCAATCACCTATGAAGCAATCTTTGATTAATATGCAAAAGAAATCCATATTTAGATACCGTATATAAAGAATGTTTTACACAGCGTACTTTCAACAGAAAGCATCGAGCTGGAGGGTGTAATGTAATTCTGTGTGTTGTGTGTTATTAAACTAACAACACAGATACAACCGGGAGAGGGATACGCAATATTAATATTATAAAGGTTTCCCCTACACCAATTTTAATGATCCAAATCTATCTAATAATAATAAAAAAAATGAATTTATTAACTGATTATTACTCAAAATTAACTAATCTGATCTTTTTAATACCATTTTTGTCTAAACGATTATAATATATATATATATATATATATATATTAACGAAATTTAATATATATATATATATATATATATATATATATATATATACTGTGAGAATATATGTAAATTTTAAAATAAGCATTCCGACAAAATTAACGGTACAAAAAATAACAATGCAACTATAGCCCTAATTACAGCAAAGTTTTCTCAATAGAAGATACCATGTCAGAATATTACTTAACAGACTATACTAATTTAATTCCGTTGTACTTCGATGGGCCACTAGAACGGGTTACAAACCAGAAATGCCTCGTGATACAACAGACAAAAGTTAAAGTAAGGTATAGCAAGTTTAATTTTAAAAAAAATATATCAGTTGAGCAACCAAAGAGACTAGTTAAAGCAATTAATGAATTGATAAAAAGGGAAAGGTTCTATTCTTACGTTTCCTGGTGGATCAGGTAGGGCATGTGGTTGACTAATCCGTCTAAGCCGGCACAAAGTTACAAATATCAAACCAATACTCTTAATAATGTCGTCTCTTAAATATTTTCAGTCGAGTACCATATAAAATAAATGAATTGTAATATATTCACACAAAATATAACACAAATTAACCGCTCATTTTACGTAGTGTGCTTACAACGAAAAAATTGCTCCCGTAGGTCAAGTGGATTTCATGGCTTCTGACCTGGTCATCGATAACAAGGGCCAGAAACCATGAAAATTCCCACCAGAAGATAATACAATAGAAGCTTACGTAGATACATGTATACTTCAAGTGCACCAAGTAGCAAAAGTTCACAAATCCATCTCGACATATTACCAAAAATATTAAAGAAAAATCACAACGTAATAAATTGAATTTGTATCAGATCTAGGTTAGAATAATAACGTAAAGATGTAACATCATATGTTACGTGGGATGTTGGAAACCCAAGAGGGAGAAAATCCAACCATGCATCTTTAAAAATAAAAAATAAAAAATAAAAACATTGTTTCATTCACTAGACGTTTTACATTCTCAACCTAAAACATTTAAGAAAAAATACTGGAATAAAAATATATCACACATTTTGTTCGAATCAAGCTCAACTACTAGCAGATATTTTTTGTTTATTTTTGTCAAGATTTATATTATATTCTTAACACATTTTGTTAATAGTGAATACTTCATTTAAAAAAAAATAATGATAAAATAACTAATGCGACAATAACGATTACTAGTCCATGTGAAAGACTTTTCATTAAAGTTTTGTTTATATCTTGTACTAACCACGAGCAGGCCTGATTTCTCCATATGTTAAGTACGTTATAATCCAGAACGCACTCTAGACTATAGTCTAATTAACATAGAAAGAAATCTAGTTGTGGAGAAATCCAACTTTTTATACCCTACATGTATCCTGATTACAGAAACCAAAATTCATTAAACAAAACAGAAATAATTTTTCGTATGAACTGATTTATTATTATTATTATTATTATTATTATTATTATTATTATTATTATTATTATTATTATTATTATTATTATTATTATTATTATTATTATTATTATTATATTGCTAAAAAGCATAGGGAAAGTTGGTCACCCGAGGGACACATTTCATATTTTGTTCTATGGAAGTGAGTATATATCAAATGTCATATAGTATGTTTTTATCTCAATTAAAAAGTATATTTAAAGATAAATAACACTGTTCGACCAACTTCCTTCCTTTTTCTTGTGTTCCAATAGCTGATTTTTATGTCAACGGACCTCCTAAATGCGAATCTGCAATTTGTTTTGCTCTTTCAGGGATAGTTTTGAAAATATTTTGTGATATATGTTTTACTATCTATGCTGTAGTAGAAGTTACATTACATCTGGTAGTAGGAAATACAATTGACTTATTGCATGTGAAATTAATACGCAAAGCACTGTAAACACACATATAATCACCATGAAAACAATGCAGACATGTTGTTTACTGGTTTGAGAGTGAAAATAACTATAACTGTAATTCGGGAAGTTACTTACGATAACTGTTTGTGTGTGGTATGTTTACAGTACAGTTCCTGGCAATTCTCCAGCAATAGTCAGCCAGAAGTGAAGGCACCACTTCCCTGCATAACGTCTATCTACTGTTTGTATGTCCTTATGGAATCTCTCATCATGTTTATCCGAAATGTCACTGTAAAGCTGGGAAGTAATTCAGATGGGAGTGAATAAAGTGTACTTTCACGGATATGTTGCACCTAAAGGATTTATACGCCTTGATCATTTCTGTTGCTAAGTGTCTGTAATTGTGTGCCCATTTCTTGCCCAGGAATTTGCATTTAACGTTCTTGAGACTAATCCAAGCACGATTTTCTTCGTCCGTTAATTCTGGCTTCGAACAGAGGTTCATGTATTAGTTCACGGATTTGTGGACCCACAAACACACCTTTCTTTCTCTTCGCTAGACGATAACTTGGGAGAACAGATATTTAAGACCCTTGCCACTTTTATCCATCGCCTTCACCAACTCCTTAAATAGTCCTAATTTAATATGAAGTGGACGAATGAGGATTTCCTTTCCACTTCCTTTCAGGCCATTCCTTTCTTATGTAATGGGCATCTCGTTGACAACTATCCCATACAGAAAGAAAACAAACATATTTGATGTTCCTTGCTGCCAGTGGTGCTATTCAGCCGGTTCACACCGGTTCGTTAGAACCGGTTCTTAAAATATTTCGAGTTCGCAGAACCGTTTGTTTTACTCTGACAAAATCACAATCATGCATACATACGCATGATCTAACCAAGAGTGAAAGAAAGAAGACAAACAAATTTGTGAAAACATAACTGTGTTTTTCCCGGTCCCTTGCATTCTTGTGGAAACAAACAAGTTTGAATTGTTTCAATTCAATAGTATACAGAAATTTGCATGGGTGGGCGCCAAGAAATTTGTCTGAGGTGACAGATAGAGTTCCTCAGTCATGGTAATAAAGGGTTTCCAAGTTTTTTTTTTCTTTCTTTTTTTTCTTGAGTGCTCTATATTTGTCTTGATGAGAATAAACATTTGAAATTTTCAGACAACGAAAGACTGGTTTTGATAAAGCTTTGAAGCTACATGCACTAAATCTCACTAACAAAAATACACTATTACATATTCTGTCATCCGTTTTTCCCCTCCTTACAGTCGGTTTTGTTTGAACGTGGCGCTACAAAATATAATAGAAACAAATTTTAGTTCGAACCCACGGTTGTAATTTGACGTTGCCCTATACAACGTAAGGACTCTTGTATCTATCTTGTATGGTAGGTTTCCTAAGAGAATTATATCTGTCTCTCTCAGATACACAGACACAGACACACACACACACACACATATATATATATATATATATATATATATATATATATATATATATATATATATATATATATATATATATATATATATATATATATATTATAGAACCTATTGTTAAAAAATTAGAATAGCACCACTGCTTGTTGCATTCCCGAAATAATTGCAACAACCTTTAAGTCATAGCAAATCTTCCATTTATGAGTATTATATCGGATGGAAAGTAACATACTGTAAAAGACCATATGATTCTTTCCCCATCAAAGCATACGCAACTAGAATTGAAAGAAGAGTATTGCCATTATGGAGAAGCACCCCTTTCAGTCTTGCATGCATCGATGAAGAGTCACGAGTCCTTTGGGTTGTAGTGTATGGTTAGAACTGCCATTAAGTCGTTTATGTCGTTGCAGAAGGACAATTGTTCACCGGAGGTGAACAACTGAAGAAATGCTCGTTCTGTGTGTCTGAACCTGGTTATATTTGTACCTGGTTGCAGTAGATTGCGTTCCTGCAGCCCTGATGCTATTCCTGATCCTGAAGTTCTGCTTTCTATTTAGATAAACCCAGGTCACGCACTGAGTCATTAAGATGATCTTGATTGTAAATGATTGGAGAACGAGACCTAGAGGACATCTGGACGCCATTTCGCAAGTTTCCATCGGATCGCCGCAAAAATCTACTCAGCAAATTTCATATGTCTCGCGAGACTACCCTCAAAATTTTAAGTTAAAAGTCTGAAAAATGCGTCCTGTAGCGTGGGAGACAAAGAAACGAATAAATGTAAATCGATCACCTCAGGCTTTTTATTGACGTTTGACATTTATTACCATAATCCGACAACTATCCCTGATACCCAATTTCTGATGTCATACCCGGATTAAGCACATCAAATTACACAACACATACATTTCCAAGTACCAGGGGGGGGGGATGTCGAACAGTGTAATTAATGCAGAGTTGAACTTTGCATATTATATCTTATTTCTTGTCTATTTTTATATATGGATTTGGATATATATATATATATATATATATATATATATATATATATATATATATATATATATATATATATATTGTATGTATTATGTGTATTTGTATGCATGTGTATATATATGAACACACATAATATATATTGCTCTGATTCTCTTTATGTCTTATACTATTTTCCATTTTCATTTTTGTATAACGTGCTGATTTTGATATGTTTCAAACTTAATAATTATAATGCCTATTGTAATAATTATTGCTCTGGATATGAGAATGGTAAATAAATAAAATAAATTCCTGACTTGGTCGTTAAAGATGTATGAAATCTGGCGTTGTAAGTGTAGTATACGACATTATTTCTGTTTTCCACAACTTTCTTTTGAATTGCTAGATGCGCTTGCGCTAATTGTCGACAATACAGACCAAAATCTATCATCGTTTTGCCTGATGACAGCAACTCGTGATGCACGATGTCCATTCAATCCAATCAAACGCACAGCATAATTTTCTTGGGTATCAGTGTAGGCTTTGCCACATACTGTGGAGCTTCTCTTCGCTTCATACATTGTTGTCATAGTTTACATAACTCGTGATCATGTAATTCTCTTTCAGACATGATAAGATTTCATTCAGATCATGTAGAACTCAAACGTTGAGGTTTTTTTTTTAAGCCAGCTTTTTTCAACTAGTTAATTCAGATCATGTAGAACTCAAACGTTGAGGTTCTTTTTTTCTTTAAGCCAGCTTTTTTCAACTGGTTAATTCAGATCATGTAGAACTCAAACGTTGAGGTTCTTTTTTTAAAGTTAGCTTTTTTCAACTGGTTAATTCAGATCATGTAGAACTCAAACGTTGAGGTTCTTTTTTTCTTTAAGCCAGCTTTTTTCAACTGGTTAATTCAGATCATGTAGAACTCAAACGTTGGGTTCTTTTTTTTTAAGCCAGCTTTTTTCAACTGGTTTAACTCTGATTATAAATGTTTAGTTCTTTGGTGATGCCACAACTGCCTACAGTCAATATTGCTCGACTTATATTGACAGAATATCATCCGCTTTTGCTATAATTGGCCGTCCACTGCGAGGAACATCTTGAGCATCGAAATTTTCAGAACGTAAGTGACTGAATAAATTTTGGGCTGTTGCATTTGATAGTGTATCTTTCCTCATAAACAGCACAAATTTCTCTACGGACCTGCGCAATATTTGCACCTTTATAGAAATAAGATTTTAAAAGTGTAGCTAGCCCAGTTTTGCGGAAAGAGTTCACTCATTTCAGATTATAAGAATTCCAACACTTCTTGCACATCTACTAGCTTCAACTGTCAAATGATGTTAGATCTGACCCGCTGCGACTCATATACCCTGAGATCTGGGACACGTGCACAATAGGCTCAATACTTTATAGATACTTTATCAGGGCATAAAGTTTCAAAGTCAGGCGCACTCGCCAATCCAAAAATGATGGTCGCCAATATCTCTCACGTACAAATTATGAGAGATTCCCCCCCTGTCTTTGGTTTAACAAAGTAAGAGATTACATCAGGGCATAACATTTCAAAACCAGACAATTACATTCAGGATAATCAATTTTGAATTGGATAATTCATATCAGTGACAATTATCTTCGTGCGGAACAGAAACTGCGCAGCCCTATGAGTTTACGAAGAAAGCATTCCTACTAAATACTGGTCGCCAGCTCTTAATTTCTAGTCGCCAATAGCGACCTGGCGACTGGAAATTTTGCGCCGTATACCTGGTAATATTTAAAATAAATTTAAGGATTTTAGCGAGCAGAATAACATTCCAAAAAGTATTGACTTTGACAGAATATATAATCCAATAAAGATTTGTTTCTGGCCCGATAAACCTTTAAGTTCCTTAAGCCACAAAGTAGTTATTTTTAAATAAAGTTTAAATAGACTAGCTTCAATACACATTCTTACACATATTCTACACGAATTTATAATTCATACCTTGTCAAATTTTTTAATTAATTCCTTGTCTCTCTTAGTTCGCTCAGGATTGTAAGAATACAATACTGGGTCTGGGTATTTAGAATTTAAATAATCCACAATCTCCAAACTTCCTACTGTTATCACACCACTTTTCTCTTCCAGTACAGGAACTTGACCAACAGGATTTTTTTGTAGCAACCAATCAGGTTTATCTGTCACATCGATGTTAACAATATCATGTCTGAAACAGATTAAGAGTTTGGGAAAATGCATATTTCATAGATTGGTTTCAAAATACATAAAATATATTTTAAGTTTAAGAAGTTCAGTTTAAGAAGTAAATTATACATAGATAACTATAGGCTATATAACTACACAGCTACTAATAGAGTCAAATATCGTTTGTGGAAACCAACGATAAATATATTGCACATATGCAACTACACACAGTAAAGATATATATATAACTTCTTATTATTGGGATATGGTTTGTGTAGTATTCCCTAAGCTCGAGGGTTTATCAGAAGCTTAAAAACAATTGTTTAGGTATCTTCAAATGTGTTTGCTATATAAATTGATAATTGCACTGGGAGAGGACATTGATTCGGATCACCATCTTCTAGTGGTAGAAGTATAAATCTGCTTAAAGTAAATCAAGAAAAATGAGAGGAGAAATCGAAAATGGAACTTAGAGCAACTAAGAATATAGACAGTGATGTGAAAGAAGAGATTGAAGAAAAATTTTGTGCAATAGCTATTTGGTAGACAATGTAGAAATTAGTTGAGTAAAGTTAAACAAATTCTACTAGAAATACTTCACAGTTTCAGGTTACTTTTCTGACTTTATTCCCGTAACTTCTGGAGTTCCTCAAGGCAGTGTTCTGGGTCCCCTTCTATTTTTATTATACATGGACGATTTGTCTTCTTTGTTCACAAACAGCTCTACCAAAATTCTTCTATTTGCTGATGATTGGAAACTCTAAAGACAAGTTAAATCAGAGTACGATGCTCTTGCTCTTCAGCATGATGCTTCTATTCTTCTCAACTGATGTAACTCTTGGAAACTTAGTTTAAACATCAAAAAATGTGCTTCTCTTACGATTTCTTTACAAAAGAAACCTATAAACCACATCTACAAAATTGGTCATCAGAACATAAATCCTGTCACCTCTTTCAGAGATCTTGGTGTTATCGTTGACAGTAAGCTTACTTTTGCGGATCATATAAGCACAATATCTTGTACTGCTATGAGAAAACTAGGATTCCTTTATCGCTTCACTAACATAAAAAATCCTAGTTCCTTAAGCTTGTTCTATAAGTCATATGTTGCTCCCACTATTGAGTACTGTTCTCCTATCTGGTCTATGGCCTGCCCTACTCATCTGAAAAAATTAAATTCTGTAATAAATTTCTTTTTAGCCATTGTATCCTACCGAGTACCTCACCTTCGAACACTTCCAAAAAATGATGTTTTAACATTTCTCAATATCAAACCTCCCCTAGTGAGAAACAAAATTTCTGACCTAATATTTTTGCATAAAATTGTAAATGGCCATATATCATGTGAACAGTTATTAAGTCAGATCAATTTTCGCGTACCCGCTAGAACAACACGATCTAGTGATCTCTTTTACACTCGAGCTGTGAGAGTTAATATTGTCCAAAGGTCCCTTCTAAACAGAATTAATAGCACGTATAATAAGTTACCAGAAACTGTAGACGTTTTTTCAAATGAGCATACCTTCAGATCATCTATAAATAAAGTATCTTTGTAATGTTGCCATTGTACTGTACTATCTTGATTTCAAATTGTTATTCTATTGTTATGTTACATAATTGTTAAGATGTTTCAGTGTAAAATGGCCTAGTGCTATATCTGAAACCTATTATAAATAAATAAATAAATAAATAAATAAATAAATAACATTGGCAAAACGGAAAGAGCACCGAGAAAATCATGGATAACTGAAGCGATGCTTAAGGAGGGGGCAACGCACAATGGCGAAAACCACGTACATCAAAGAATACAGAAGACTGAATAATGAATTAAGAAGAGAGACGGACAAAGCCAAAGAAAAGTACATGAAACAGATATGTGAAAAAATAATGGAACTTTCAACTGCGCGGCAGATATGATCTAATGTATCAGGAAACAAAAGAATTAGGAGGGAAAGGTAACTAAAATATAATCACATTTGGAATCGGAGACCAACAACGTCATGTAGTCACTGACCATCAAAGAATCCTTAAAATTTTGGAAGAATACATATGTGATCTGTATGATGAGAACCACAACAAAGGTTATTGTGATCGAAGCACAGGAAGAGGCGGATGATGAAGATAAAGGACCTAGTATATATTGAAAAGTGAAGCCAATGAAGACATGTGAAGGAGAAAGACCACTGAAGACGATGACATACTAAGCAGATTTACTCAAGAGGTTAGGAAACAATGCAATGAAAAGTGCTAATTTCACTTAATAACAAGATCTACCTGACAGTGAGTGGAGAATGGCCAAAGGATATTCGCGATGCTACAATGATTGCATTACCCAAGAAAAACCAAGTAAAGAAGTGTAGCGATCACAGAACCATTAGCCTTATTTCTCACACTGGAAAGATATTGCGCGCATACTGAACAGTTGGCTGAAAAGTAAGATGGAAAACATATTGAAGGAACATCAATTTAGATTTCGGAAAGAAAAATGCAGAGAAGTGCTATCGGGTTTATGATAATTATATCACAACGAGTTCTTGGTGTAAACGGAAAGCTGTGTTTGTGCTTCATCGACTGACGAGAAGCTTTCGACCAGGTCAATTGGACCAAACTTCAAAAAATACTTAAAAGAACCGAGGTCAACTGTAAAGACCAACGAGTCATTCGCAACATGTACCTAGAACAATGAATGAAGTTGCGCTTGAATGAAGGAGAAGCCAATAGTGTGGATATTAGAAAGGATTCAGACAACAATGCAGTATGTCGCCGTATTATTCTACATTACAGTTAATGTTTAATTCAAGGAAGCATTAATGGGAATTGGAAATTTCAAGATGGAAGAGCAGATTGTTCACAAGATCAAGTATGTATATGATACGGTTATTATAGCCTGAACCGAAGAAGATGATTACAGAAGATGATTTGATTGACAAAATAGTTCTGATGCTGGGAAATTGTGTGGAACGGAAATCAACATCCAAAAATCGGAAGTCATGAGAATATTTCGTGGTAAGCGCCCTTATGGGTAAGAGTAGGACAAAGAAAACTTGAAGAGATAGAGAACTTTAAGTATCTGGAAAGTATTCTAACGAGAGACGCTTACTTCGCCAAAGAGATTATGTCAAGAATTGCCATAGCCAAAGAAACATTCAACAAGAAAAGATCACCCTTCACTAACAAACTTAATCTTGGACTAAGAAAGAAATTGGTCAAGTCTATGTATAGAGCATTGAACTGTATAGTCCAAAAACTTGGACATTATGGAAATTAGAGAAGAAATATTTAGAAAGCTTCGAAATGTGGTGATGATGGACAAAGTGTGAAGAAAATGTGGTGCAGTGGTATTCATGATTACTTCTCAGGGAGTATGTAAAATTGAAAATAACGTAATTGACTTGTGTAACATATTTTTACTAAAGTTATAACATGATTTTCTTGTTGATAGTAAAATGTAATTCTGTAATTAATAAATTCTATAATTTATGTTTTATTCATTATGTTAAGAAAAGCAAGTTATTCAAGGAATTGTATAGGAATGAGTATACACTGTATCTAATTATTTATGTTTTACAATCCTCTTATATCGACGAAACGAATTGTATAAAGAAAATTCAGGTACGCGAATACACTTTAAAGTACTAATTAAGCATTGGTTTTGCCGGTACTAGTTGATTCTGAAACATGGATATTTAGAGAAAGAACATACTAGTTCCTATGTGATTCCTTGTTCTGCCTGCGATAGACCTTGTAGTTTTCAAGACAAGTTGTTTTAAAACTTGATGTTTTTGGATTCTCGACGATTTATATATTCTGAAAGTAAGTGCTATTTTCTTCATTCATTTTTATTAGAACTTTTATTATTTCATTTGATATAGGAAATCACCTCCCGGTGTTTGGTCAACGAATTTCTAAACATACTGTATAGCTACTTTTAATTTGAATTAAGCATAGCTTAGTCTTAGAATGGTCCGTATTATATGTAGCGTAAAAATTTATTTCATACCTTATTCTGAACTAACGTGGAATATTTCCAACGAATCTTGTAGTCCTCCATTTCTTATACAGATCCTGACTTGTACTGGTCGTGGGAGGCTTGATACCAGGGTATTTCACATCTAACATTTCTTAACTCTCTTTAATAAAGCTTGTCTTTACGTAAAATCCCACAATATCAATTCGGGGTCCAATTGCAAACTGTACCATTTCTCTACATGCCTACATTTCTACATCAATTAAGTTTTCAACTGTCGAACTCAACTCAAGAATTATGTGTTCCTAGAGGTAATTCGATATTTCAGTGTAACCAACTATATTAATCTGACAAGAACTAAAGCCAACACTTATTTACAGAACGGAAGTGATAAGCATCTGTACTCAAATCTGATATATTCCTTTTGTGTATCTTTATGCACGAAGTAATGGTCGTGTGAACCCAAAAAATCAAAATCTAAATCTTGTCTAAATTGGGCATTACTTTGGTTCAGTTTCCATTATACTGGACAACTATCTACATCTGTCCATGGTTACCTTGGTTTCTAATGCCTTTTCAGAAGCAATAACGTCAGAAATATTCGTTCTGTATCATATCTGTGTCACTCGAACGAGAATAAGTTCTTGTGAGTTTAATGACAATAGGCGAAAGCAAGCATTGTGACTAAGATTCAGAGAGCAAGGCTTGTTCAACCCTATGAAGAAAAAGGCCCTATAATTATTAGTGTTCCGGAATTCTGAAAGTATAACCCTCACCACTTATTTCGTTCTGGACCACAGACTCATTGAAAATTACTGTTCAAGATTCCTGGAAGATTGTGTGATATCCTGAAAGAGAAATGCTCGGAAAATTAGCGAAAGGTGTATTATTGTTGACGGATAATCCACTGATTCACAAAGCCTATTATATAAGTGTATTTGACATGTTGTGTGGTTTTAAACTTATCCTCTTTTATTTACCGGACCTCATCCTTTCGAATTAATTCGAATTTCTGAACTGACAGTAAGGTGATTTTAGCTGTAGAATGGTGGTTTACAAGTCATGACAGAGTATTTCTTCGCTAACAGCCAGCATAAGCTCACTCTTCGTTTGCGAAAGGTGTATATTTCTGTGTGGTGGTTATACAGAAAATAATAAAAAATCCAGCGTGGTTCGGTTACTTCTATGCAACAGTAAACATGTTGATACTCCTCGAAAAACAAATATCATACAATTACATAACAAATTATCAGAAGCAAAACTTGAAATAGAATTAAATCTTCCCAAAATTAAAGTAGAATAGGCATTATTTAATGCAGCACTTATTCATTAGGTGAATTATTGTTTTATAATTACAACGGAATAGATAATACTAACTTTAGATACATAAATTCCCTTTTATATTTAGAAGCACTAGGATCATATTATTTTTTATTTGAAATGTTCCGAGATGTGTAATTTTTTAATCATATTTAATATAACACGTTACAAATTATACTGATCATTAAATAAAGTAAACTAAAATAAACATCAGATTAATACTGAGTTTAACATTTTTGCTTATGGACTTGAGTTTCATCATTGGAACCATGTTCATAAAATTCTCTTCTAATAATTCTTATTAATATAAGAAACAAATTTAGTTTGCTTTTTTCCTACTCTCTACTACATAATTGAAATTATTTTAGCAAACTGAAGTTATTTTAGCATAAATTAAGTTGTTAGATTGTTTGGTTTTCAGATTTATTTCAACTGTCAAAAAATATTTGAAATAGGTTTGTTCATAGTCCTATTTGGAGTGCCAAATCTCAAGTATTTGTAAATAATATTGGAAATCTAATATTTATCTTTAAGTGGTTTAGGTGGCACAAATGAAGCCTGAAAGTTAAGTGAACTTAATGTAAAAATATGCTTATGTATACCTAAACATAAAGATAATTTTTATATCTAGTAGAAATGTGGTAGTAACATGTGTTTTGAAAGTTCTTTTTTGGCATTGTTCCCTAGATTATTAGTGTAATAAAAGAACTTCATTTCTAACAGTTTGATACTAAACTCATTGAGTTTTGTTGCGAAGTCTGAAGTAAAGAAATTAAACAACATATGTCATTAAGAAACATCTGGAAGGTTCTATACTTGATTTTCATTTTTTTAACTAATTGTATTGTATTTATTTCTTTTGTATGAACTTACAAGTACGAGGAATGTCCTCAAGTAAGTGTAACATGCGTCATATGTACAAAAAATTTACATGAGTAAAATAAAGTAATATTACCTTGTCATGATATTTACGTACTCCTCAATCGTATAACAAGAATTTTCTAATAGAAATAATTTTAACTTTTGTCTGAACCTTTTCATATTTGCTTCATACTTTATATCAATAGGCAACATGTTGTACAACTTAACACCACCATAACTTACACTTTTTTGATACATTGCTGACCGGTGATTACACAAATGAAAATCATTCTTATTTCGCGTATTATGATTATGTACATCCTTATTTGTTACGAATGCCGATGAGTGTTCTTTCAAATACAAAAAGAGACGATACAAATATAAACTATCCAGAGGTAGTATATTGACCTCCTTAAACAAATGTCTACAAGAAAAATTCGGCTTCTTATCACAAAGTATTCTTATGGCTTTCTTCTGAATTTTGAAAACATTAAATCTCTGACTTGAATTTCCCCAGAACATGATACCATATTGCAAGATAGAGTTAAAACACGAATGGTACAAGGTTTTAGCTAATTTTAAATTTACCTTCTTTCTAATAATCCTTAGTGCATAACATATTCTATTTAATTTATTAATAACTGACTCTATATGAAATTCCCATGTCAGGTTATGATCTATAGTAAGACCTAAAAACGAACAGTGTGTTGCATAGTTAATTTTATTTTGGTTCAGATATAGGTTAGGGTATATTGGTTTACTGCACTTGTTATGAAAATTTATAGCAATGGATTTTTCAACATTAACAAAAAGATTATTGTTCTTCATCCAAAGAGATACTTCATTTAATGTTTGCCTAGCATTCTGTTCCAATAATTTTTCATTTTTTCCACTCACTAGCAGAGTGGTATCGTCAGCGAAAAGGGTAACATCTGCCGAAGATATGCTTTTCTCAAAATCATTAATATATAAAAGGAAGAGCAATGGCCCTAGAATAGATCCTTGTGGAATTCCGTGTTTTATATATAATTCATCTGATAAATAGCTTTCTACAATGTTATTATTCTTATGCGTTATTTCTACGACCTGCCTACGATTTTTTAAGTACGAACCAAACCAGTCCCTTGCTTTACCACTTATTCCACAGTTCTCCAGTTTGTTCAAAAGTAAACTGTGTTGTACTGTATCGAAAGCTTTAGACAAATCAAGAAAGATTCCTATACAGTTTTCTTTCTTATCTACAATATTTCTTACTTTCTCAATGAAATTAAATATTGCCATATTTGCAGATCGACCTTTAAGGAAGCCATGTTGTTTTGTTGAAATAACATTTTCTTTCAATAAAAAATTAATTACCCTGTTATACATAATTTTTTCCAAAACTTTTCCAATGACAGGTAAGAGAGATATTGGTCTGTAGTTATTTATGTTTTGCTTTTCACCTTTTTTAAACAAGGGCTTAACTTTCGCAATTTTTAACTTTTCTGGATACTCGCCATTTGTAAGTGATATATTTGCTAAATGACAAAGTGGCTTTGTCACCTGATTGAAACATCTTTTCAATAAATTATCTGAGATTTCATCAATTCCAGCTGTATTTTTGTTTTTGAGAGATTTTATTATATTTTCTATTTCATCTTCTGATACTGGCTGTAGAAAGATTGTTTTTTCACATTTATTTGAACTTTGTTTAAAATTATTTACAGTAACTACTTTGTGGCCATTCTGTTTACATTTATTTACTTTATCATCATCCATAATTTTTGCGACAACATTTATTAAAAAATTATTAAATATTTCTGCTTTTTCCGTTGGGTCTGATACACTGTTCCCTTCATGTATTATTGTATCCACATATGGTGTCTCTTTGCCACCATTTAGTTCTTTATTTATAATGTTCCACATGGTTTTAGTTTTATTCGATGCATAAGCAAGTTTAAGTTGGTAGTAATTCCTTTTAGTCGTTCTAATTAGTTCCTTGTACCTTTTTTTATATTGTTTATAGTAGGACTTTGCACAACCTGTTTTCAAAACCTTACTAAGTTTATGTAAATTTATGTTTGTAGCACTTGCTTTTAGTACTTCAGGAGTAACCCATTGTCCCTTCTTCTGGGATTTTAACACGAGTTTCATTTTAGGAAAAGCTATATCAAAATAGTAAGCAAAAATTTTTATGAATTCATTATATATATCATTTGCGTTGTTTAATGAAAGTACACCTTCCCATGTTTCGTGACTAAGTAAATAATTGAAATAATTGATATTTTGATTACTGAATACCCTTGTAACTTTGAAAGTTCTTACACTATATTTCTTACACTTTTGAGTTACAGAGAAGCGTTTATCACATATTTCAGCAATCTCAGCTTCATGATCAGAAAATCCGGTACTAATCACTTGCGCCCTTGAGCTCAAGTGGTCACAGTTTAGAATAATCTGATCTAGGCTGATATACTGGTTGGAGTTATCCTGGTAGGTTTATTTATTAAATGTTTTAAATTAAACGTACCCAATAATGTTTTTATCTTTACATCAATATCTTTCAAAAAATCCATATTTAGATCTCCTACTACTACTGGGCTGTATTTAGTACCACTATAATGTGAAAGTATTACTTCTAGGTTACGCACAAAAATTTCAACTTCACTATCCGGTGTCCTATATATACAGATCATTACAATTTTTTCCACTGGGAGCTCCAAAATACAACATTCAAAATTTTTTTCATCGTTTATATGTTTAAACTTAGTGCATTCTTTAAATTTTAAACTATGTTTTACAAAAATGCTTGAACCACCCCTTGTTTTCTTTTCTCGACAGAAACTACTTGCTAGCTTGAAATTTGGTAAATTTATAGTTTCTATATTGTTTTGTGCACACCAATGTTCGGTTATACAAATAATATCTACATCTTTCAGAATTTCCGACAACAACATTTCCATAGTTAATTGTTTCCCAATGGAAAACCCTTGTACGTTTTGGTGAAAGATACGTAAGCCTACTCGCTGTGTTAAATTTACCCTTGAACTAAAAAAGAAGTGCCCTCATCCACATTCTTCTTACTTTGAGTTACTTCCCAAGGTATTGGCAACGCTGCTTGAGACCTAGATTTATTACTCATATCACTGTTAATTACATCACAAATTTCATTGCTTAAAAATTCTTTTCCCCTTTTATTTAAGTGCAAACCATGCCTTGTGAACATTTCTCTACCAAATTTACTTACATCTACCATTTTCACATTTCTGAAGTGTTTACACAAAGATTGCAGCTTCATGTTAGTGACCTTAGTAGCTTGATTTACACAGGAGTCTTCCATAAGGTCATACCTATTTGGAATATTTACCACCACTACTTTACAGTAATTTAGCTCAGTAAGCTTACCTCTAATTTTCTTAATAACTTCATTTCCTTGGTTACAAGCCACATCATTTGTACCGGTTAACATTACAACATAGTTTTTCTCCTTATTTGCAATTTTAGAGTTAATTCCACTTAATACCTCTGCACTTTTTGCTCCAGGCTTAATGGTTCCTTGTGCCTTTAACTTGTGTTTTAGATTGAGGTTCATTTGCTCAGCTAGACCCCTCCCATTGCTATCCGCATATACAAAAACTTGAGGCTCTGTTCCAGGTTTATTCCTTGCACTTATTTTCTTGTCTACCGCACTGAAGGCCGGATTCACTGTAAGTTTGGCGTTATTCATTGTCCTTTTACTGTTGGTTCCGTTCTGTTTCAAACACTTTGAGTTGTTCATAGTTTCACAGTCAACATTCTGTAGAACACTAAATTTATTTTCACACACTAATGGAAACTCTGGCGTCATTCCTGTATGAAATATAGACCCCCTTTGTCTAGTACTTACTTTTGACCACTCAAACTTCGATGGATTTTTCTTCTCAAGGTTTAGCTCTACTGCTTTAACTCTTTGATGTAAAGTTTCATTTTCTATTTTTAGTAGTTTTAAGTCTTCCTGTAGAACACGTATAATTTCTAGCAAACTATCGGTATCGCAAGTAGAAGTAATGGAACTAAAAGAACGATATCAATATTTTATCTTAAAAACATCCAGTACTTGTAGTGGTAATATTCTAATTTTTTAACAAACGGAAAGAGAGAATAGATAGATAGATACATAACTCTTATAGAAAACAAACCATACAAAGTAGACAAAAGCAAATCTTTTACTGGATACCACAAGTGAGAAATAGAGATCTACGCAGGATCCTAATATCCTAATACAAAGTGGTGTGAAGTCTTGAAGTTCACCTCCAAAGAGGTGTTTTATACTGGCGCAGATGTTAAATCCGTCTCGCCAACATGAAATTAAATAGCATTGTGAATATCTTGGAAACGAATTATTCAAGATAGATGGTGTCAAATATATTATATATATATATATATATATATATATATATATATATATATATATATATATATATATATATATATATATATATATAGATAGATAGATAGATAGATAGATAGATAGATAGATAGATAGATAGATAGATAGATATAGATATAGATATAGATATATAGATATAGATATAGATATATCTATATCTATATATAGATATTATAATGACATATGCTTATAAACATAATACGACAAGTCAATACGTATGGATAACTAGTAATCAGAAGAATAATTATACTAGCAGATTAACACAATCCTTTCCGAGGGTAACTAGATTTTACCTTTTTTATTTCCAAAAGAAGTCTCACCACATTACATTTCAATAATCGTTACTTACTTCTTATTTTCTTTTTTACACATATTTATTATTATTTTTCCTAGCAACCTCAAGACATTTCTTTTTATCTTCCTTTTCGCATAGCTGCTCCGCTATTACGCCTCTGATCCTTTACATAAAAACAGGTACAGATTGACAATGACAAATACAGATTGACAATGATAATGACAATACAGCGACAAACCGTTGTAATATATAGATAGATAGATAGATAGATAGATAGATATATTGATTGATTGATTGATTGGAAATACCTGAGTCCAGCAATTCTTGATAGTGATATGTACGCGTTTGAAAAATAAATAACCCTTACCACAACACTCACGTAAACTCAGTTCTCTTTCTTGATATCTGAGCATCTGAGATTAAGAATCAACGTTTATACCTTATCCTGATAGATCATATGTTTAACTCTGTAGCTGTAAGAATTTCTAAAATCAAAGATAGTTAAACTAAAATTTACTGTTACAGGGCATAACTAGGTAAAATTTACTATTATATCTGGGTACAACAAAGGGTTCTGCGAACTCGGAATATTTTAACAACGGTTCTAGCGAGCCGGCTGAATAGCACTACTGAGTACTTGAAAGATACTGTTGGAACTAAATGGTTAGTAGCTTTTAACATTCATGACTGTGCAATTTGACGGCTCGTTAACTTTTACACCAGTTGGTCAAATTATACAGCAATAAAGATATCTCAAAGATACTGCCCATCTTATTTCGCACTTTGTAAGTACAATATCACTAAGAAAACCAAATTTGGATATCCTCCTTTGGTTTCTTCATTTCTTTGAATATTGTCAAACTTATCAAATTTAAAGTTATCAACATTGGAGCCTAATTTGCTACCACTCTTTGAAAAGTGCAGTATTTTTAAATATATACGTAAATATATTAAACTTACGGTACATTTTTAACTGACAGGATCATCCTTACTCTTTGACAATATGGGCAAAATTTCATGCTGTAAAGTCGTAATTTTCCTTCACGTAAAGCTGGACAACGAGAGCCTACAAAAAATATTATCATATTGTATTAAATATATTTCTAATAATTTTAACTTATGTTCAAAAAATCTTAAATCGTCACCTTTTACAAATTTCTTATGATTGTTGTTGATAGTATGTTTTGATACATAGGCTTGCAAAGAAGTGTTTAATGGTACGAAGAATATAAGCCTTTGTGTACTGCTATACTACCTAAGGTTAATAGTATAAAGTTAGTAAAGGGACAGTTGATATTCAGTTGTTTCAGAACATGATCATATAAATATTCAAGGTTATGTATTTACTTTAATTATAAAAGTATAAGCAGAGTTTGAGATAGAATTGTAGAATTTTCAAGATTTTTACGAACAATAGAAAGCACTATTACCATATTCGAATTATCTTTTATCGAATTAGATTTAATCTAACCTCTATTATTATTATTATTATTTAACTGAGGAATAGAAGCTCTTTCTTACGGAACTACTTTTGGTTTCTTTTCCTATTTATAACTAAAGAACTGCTAGTTATATATAGCAAGGCTTTAATATAAATAAATCGGTGATTGCTAATATCTTTGAGAAATAACTGCCAAAAAACTGCACGTAGATTTAACATTGCGACGGTGACTTTTATTGTTTTGTAAGTTTTGCACAAGTTTGTTTGCATATTGTAACGTGTACAAGACTATTATTCATTGTAGCGAAACTCTGTCTCACTTCGTGAGTACAAAAAAAGTTATGGCGCCATTTCAAAGAAATTTCCAAATAAAGAATACATCTTTAATGTATTTGATTCAACATATGGGAAGCAGTTAACCTGGTAGTCTGGAGACCAATCGACTAAACTGATAAAAAGGAGTATAATGTGTTTGCTTTTTGTAAATTTATTGAGCTCGATTATGTATTTGATAAGATAAGCCCTATCTAGTTGCTACTATTATTAACACCTTACCTGATTACCGTAGAAAATCCCATCTTAAGAATCTCGATGATTAAGTTCAAATTATTTTGAGTTCTGGCACCCTTCTCATTCTTCTTTGAAATTACACCTAAATTGCCTTTCTCCAAGTCGAGATTTAGGTAAATTGCTCCTTGACAACCCGAGATTTAGGTAAATCCAAACTATTTTGTTTAAAACCTTTAGAATAATCTACTAGTTCCTACATCCCGAAATAAATTTTCCCAAACTCGCCTGTAAATGATTTTTTCCCCAAGTCGAGACCTAGCTTGGTCACTTTCTTGAATCCAAAAACAAAAGATGCAGTCTTCTCTCATTTCATGGAAAAACTACGAAGCCTAAATAATTAATTAAAAATAAATTAATAAGTCAAGGTACATAATTATCGCATTTCGTTAAACTAAGATGCTTAGTTAATGTGATTATTTATTGAGAGCCAAAACGTTTTCAATCAACTACGACACCTTCCTCGGTTGAGGAATCTTTGTGCAAAATTGCTTCCCATATCTCTAAGTACAATGACAATATTTCCTTTTCAATAACGGATTATAGTCACAAACCTGCCAAAATTGAGAAACTTCTACAGCTAAGTTTATATTGAGTAAATAAATAGTGTCAATATTTAAAATTCTTCTCTTAACTTTTCCACAGTACTTCCTATAAAATACTTAGTAGTTTATTATGTGTGTATGTATGTATTTATTTATTTATGTAAATAAATTTATATATAAATATTTAAATATATTCATTTATATATATGTATTTATTTATTTATATATTAATAATTCTATATGATAAACAACAACAAGTATTTTTATACACATCATACTAATATTACGGTATGATTCATTGATGTTACATAAAACATATGGTGGTTTTATATATGGCAAGTATATGTAACGGCCGGAGATTCGTGCTGTTGAAACATTTACTTTTTGGGGAGAAGAATTATTAGAATTATGCATTTTATTTTTGTGAACAATTAGTTTTATAACATGTTGATTTTATCCAATTCCTGCAAGAATTTTCATAACCTGTGTTCCTTGTTATTTGCGTTTACTGTACAATTTCGCTTCAAGACAACTTCTTAAATTTCTCCATGGGTGATTTTGTTTAAAACTTTTTTCTTCTAAAAAAAACTACTATTAAAAAAGAAATTTAGTTCAATTTTTCGTAGTCGTAGGTAAAACTTTACAGAAACACTGAACTTGAGTAATTTTCCTGTAAAACGTGTCCGTTAAACCTTAATATAGGCTAAACATTAATATTCCTTTACTGTGCTTATATACAGTACAAATAGATATCATGGAAGCAGACTTTCAGCTGTTAAAAATGTATCTAACAGGAACAGATGTGTTTTAAAGTACAAGCTTCTAGCATGTAAGGAATATAACAATGATGAATTACAAGTAGTTGACATATGCAAGTAAGTTTACGGAAGTAGATGAAATGAGAAATGTCAAAATATGTATTCAAGTTATGTGGAAGAATTTCATTAATCGAGTATTACTATGTTCTTGCTCTTCTAATGTATCACTTGATATTTGTTTATTGCGAAGCACAGTGGAAAGAGAGTAGTAATATTAATCTCGGTTTTAGCCTATTATAAGCTATGAATTGGTCAAATAATAAAACAGTGGACAAAATCTTGATAAACTTCATTTCATTAGATTAAGCTCAATGTGTAAATATATTGTAAAGGTATCGAAGGGATCATGTTTTTGGCTGCGAACATGGAAACTTCGAAGACATCTGTAACACTTCGTGTGACAGATCTTCAAGTTCCGAACAGCTGTCTCAAGAGAAATCAAGCTTGTAACATCACTTACGAAGAAAGGTATATAACACATATTTCTTGGTACACATATCATTCATAGTTCAAACACCTATATACAGACGTGTTCAAATTATTAGACTCACGCTCGAAAAATGCAAAATTGATGTAGGAGTCCTAATTTCAGAGTCCTAGAACATTTAATTTAATGGTTAAACCACCAATATAGGATCCTTCAGTTGAAGTGGTGATATCACCCTTGAACAACAGATGGTATTTGTGAGGAGAGAAAATTCTGAAAGTGGTGTTTCAGTTGTAGATAGCTATTGTAGTTCCTATCAACAAGTTACAGTCTGAATTTTTGTGGTTGCTGTCGTAAGAAGTTAACGACTTTCAAAGCGTTCAACAGTTCGAATGGGCCAGTTTAAAGTGATCGTGACGTGTTTCATGTATCAATCTTTTATTCTGCGTAGTCCTGTAATTGCAGCATAATGGGAAAAGCAAAACACCTTTCCCCGCGTAAAATGGAAGTTAACAAAATACTTCTGGTGGAAATAAGATATACACGGCAATGCATTGCCAGTAGAGTTGGGATGGAACAAAAATCTGAGTAGAATCTCTGTTGAAATGAACAAGAGCCAAAATAGGGTTGGGAAGTGTGGGCGAAAACCAAAGCTATCGCTAAGAGGTATCAGCAAACTAAAATGAGTGGCTCTAGGAAACAGAAGTGCAACTTCTAATAGACTAAAGCATAAAAAGACTGGGTATGGGGCAGACATTTGGCCTGAAAATGTTCGAAGGATTCTTTGTGCGAGGGAATAAAAGCACACGGTCAAGAAAGAAAACAATAATTAGAGTCTACTCCAATCATGGCAAAGACGCACATCAAATGGGCACGAGACCTAAAATATTGGACTGCTGACGATTAGAGAATAGTGTGTTTCAGTGATGGATCATGTATCTTTGTGTCTGATGAATGTTCACAATATGTGCAATGTTGACCTGGGGGAGATTCAAGTTGGAATGTCTTTAATAAACCGTGAAGCATCCTACTTCAGTCATGGTCTGGGGTGTGATCTCTGTCTTCGGGCCTGGAAGACTGTATATAGTAGAGAGGACAATGAAGCACGACCAATACCTACACTTTCTTCAAGAAGAACTGCTTTCCGAGACTGCACTCTGGTTTGATGACGTACAATTCATCTTTATGCATGATGGAGCTCCATGCCACCGGGCCAAAGCTGTGACAAAATTCTTCGAGACAACGAAATTATTATTCTTCCGTGGCCAGGCACTAGTCCTGATATGAACCAGTTTGAAGACTTTTGGAGTTTCATGAAAGAAGAGCTAGAGAAGAAGCACATTAGAACCAAACTTCAATTGATCAAGAAGATCAACAATTTGTGGTATCACGATGCTGAATTGAAGGCAAAATGTGCTAAACTCGTACATAGGATGCCACAAAGGATAAAAGACTTAATAAACAATAAGGGATTTCATAAGAAATATTAATCTTTGTTTGAGAGATAATATTCTTGTGAGTATTCCCTTTCATTTTTTGTTTCCAACTTGGATACACATGCTTTAAAGTAATTATATTTGAATGTTACGTACGAATTTGTTTTATTGATATTGAAAAGCATATGCCACACCCACTAGAAATTAGGACAGAGTTACAAAGTAGTAATTTGAACTAATTTCGAACGTATTTTCTCACGTAATATTGTAAGAACAGTAAAATATTCAGAAATTGAATGTTGAGTCTAATAATATGAACACGTCTGTAATTTAAGTACATGCACTCTCATGTTCATGTTCTATTTTATCTTCAATATGTTAACTTCACGGCTTCTAGCCCTCCTATGGTTTCGTACGGTTTGTAGGCTAAGCATGTCTATAAATTTCAGAAACAGAATAAAAACAATCTTGCAATAGGTAGGTAGTTAGTCTTTGCTTTAAAAATGTTATCGGATCTTGAGTTTCATCTATTGTTGGGTAAATTAATATACCTTTAGATAATAAATAGTTGGGTAAATAGTTGTAAATTAGTATACTTAAGACCTTTTGATAAAAGTGCTATATTATGAATGGGAATTACAAAATCACTTTTCTTTCTAGTATTGTAGGCATGAATATCACTGTTGCATTTAAGTATTGGTTTAAGTTTTTTTTTTTTTTAATTTTAATTTTTGTAAAATAAAAATTGCTGTTCGTAATATATGAGCAGCAGCTAGTGAGAGAATTTTAAACTCTGAACATTTTTTTCCACATGATGCTCTTTATTTGGCCTCTTGTATTATTCGCATCACTCTCTATTGAATTTTAAAAAAATATCCTACTAGTGTACTATCCCATATGTGTACTAGTCAGTGTACTTGTCTCCAATGACTTTCATGTTTCCGCATCACTTAAAGGAGCAATGAGAGCTAAGTATTTGTGAACCATATTCTGGAAGGTAATGTTGGAACACGGTGCTCAAATGACTACCGTTATTACCAAATACAGTTTTCTCACGAGGTATGTACTCACTTCCAAAGTGCTGCAATAAGTGCAATGCAGACCATGGGGACGTCGAAACATAATGTGATGTGTTTATTTTTTCCCCTATTTCTGAATTTGCCCCATTAAATATATATATATAAGTTTCATTGCAATCACACTCGTACATGTAAGGTAAATAATAAGGAAGAAATAATAAAAACAAATTGACCGCGTGTACGATGAAATCCTCCGTAACAAAAGCATTGTAGTTTTTTTATTTTATTTTTATTTTTTTAAACTTTTTTCTCTTCGTGCGTCATATTCATGTCCAAGTTTCTAAAATAAGAAGAATGTTAAAGGAAGTAATTTATTAGATGCGAAACATGTAAGTCATCTGTAAACATAGAAATAGAGTAAAAAATTGCATTTCTGCTCCGAAGCTAGCTTGTAATTACCCCTAACAAAAGTGTTAGTGTGTTTTCCGCACATGTCTTCTTTTATACCCATACCAAGCGTCACTGCTTGCTTCATATGGACTCTCGTGCTGGCTCACTAGCTTGGTCCTATCAAGATACTGCCTGAACCAAGATAGAAATTTTGATTTAATGAGCACCAGTATGTATTCGTCGCATGAAATTATTATTATTTGCATAAAGCAAGGTTATTACAAACATAGCAGTTATGCCCTCTTAAAGTTAACCTACACCAAAGAATGCGACGTCGTGTATAAAGTACGATTATTGAAGGTATTAACAGTTAATTTTATGAAAAACGCAGGGCATAAGTAGTGATACAGGTGCATCTTATCAATTTGCACTCTAATTAATGGGTTTTACATTGAATTCCCGATCATTAAAAAAAATCTTTTAACACATCACGCTTTCAATTATAAATATCGCAGTAAGCACTTGGAGCACATCAGCTTAAATCGTGCGCAATGATTTTAGGAAGTAAAACTGTAATAACTAAATTGTATCAAATTACATGACTATAAACTAACAAAATCATTCAAGAATATACGATATTGAAACAAAATTAGTAACCTTTGCCTAAATGCTTTTCACTCATCTCGTTCAGTCAGAATCACTGATAGAATAATATTTACTCTATGGTCCGAATATTCTACACATTAATAAACCATAATTATACTTGTATACAATAGTTCTTCTTTCTTAACCTCAATTGAGGTTTTTTCATCCTTAGGTGCAGAGTTAGATTCTAGTCACTTGTATCACTGAGTTTTGTTATAGATAGTTGCTTTGACATACTAGTGACTTTAATATAAAAATTTATAAAAGTGATGGATAATTATGAAAGATGACGGATGAATAAATAAAATAAATAAATAAATAAATCTGTCCCTCTACGAAACTTCATGAAATAAACGTTTTATAATTTTTCAGAGTCCATACAGTATAAAAATAAAGATAGCGTTGGTCGCAGTGGCGTAGCAGCTGCCCCCGCAACCCCCGCAGTGCGGGGGGGGCCCCGAGGTATAGGGGGCCCCGAAGTCTTGCGATGAATAAAGATTTAAAGGAGTAGAACCTCAACCTTACTTCTATCGGCTTTACAACTAGGGCCCCTTCTCTTTACTTTGCAGGGGGACCCGCAAAAGTGTGCTACGCCACTGGTTGGTCGCATTTCTCTCTGCTAACCATCAACTGAATCACTTTGAAAACTAATTTTGAGTACAGAGATGGAGAAAAATCTTGCATTAAATAACCTTGACTTACGTAGCGAAATTGTTGAAGTATAAGCTCACCGTATTTGAGGACATACATTTGTGATGTGTTTAAGTTGTTTCATAACAGTTGTAAACAGTGCTGACTGATGAGTAAAGAGAAGTAGAGCAGACTGAAATTTAGTAGTCTGTGTGTTAGTTATCAGTTATGTTAGCTTGCATGTCGGAAGTCGTAACAGGAATATCACGAATGTAATTTTGCTTAGTTTTTACGTGAATAAAAGAGATACCATATATCCACAGCTAATTTAAGTACCCAACTTAAATTAGGTTGAAGAGAAATAACTAAATGGCTTTATTATAATTTGTAAAATTATTTTCTTCATATTGCATAAAACTTACGTCTTATAATGTCTTCTCAGTAACTAGGCCACAAGGATCATCAAGGTCAGCCAGTGGAGTACTTTTAAAACTCTTTACTTGAATAATGTACAAAGAGTGAAAAAAGTATATAACTAGACAGAAAATCGAACCCGGGATCTTCGGCATACCATCCCGATTAGTTAAACACTACGCTACTCAGTCCGCTACCAGGAAAGTCATACACACTTTCATTCTTGAAATCAGTGTTCTTTCACTCAGACCACATGGTTTCTACCGCTATTTCCTGTTCTGCTTGGACGATCCAGTATCCATTTTCGGAACACCTCTGACGGTTGTATTATAATTATATTAAGAAATGCAGAAAAATCAGTTATTTTCTACATTCGTTACTATAATGATAATACAAGCGTTAGAGATGTTCTGAATATAGGTCTTGGATTATCCAAGCAAAGTTGTGGTACATACTATGTGGTTTACCCAGGGTAACTCAATTTCCTTTATTTTTTCCATGTTTTTCCATTTTCTTTATTTTATTTTTCTTCTTCCTGTTTTATCTTCCGTGACAGACTCCAGGGAAAAGTCACAAGCACAGAAGTGCAAATAGTTTTACGGGTGCTTATTTTGACAAGTATTTTCAAAGAAAACTGTGTCGTCAATGAGAGTTTCTTGGGATATTTCTCATAAATAGAACGGGTCCTGGGACCGGACGACACCCGTCTGATTTTAAGAGAAATAAAAGCGAGGATTTCAAGATATTTGAAGAGAGAGAGTGTGTGTGTGTGTGTGTGTGTGGTGAGGGATGAAGGAAAGAAGGGATGAATTCTAACGTCACAGTATCTGCTGTTCCATTTTCTCTGCTGGGATTCCTGATATCCTCTTGAAGTTCGTCCGATGTTCCGCCTGTCGTTAAACGAATTACGGCTTGTATGGCTCGTTTACTAAATTACTCTCTTCGATGTTCTCTAGTCAACTCCAAAGATTATTCCCGACCGACTCCGCTGACAGTCTTTCGACAATCGCAACTGACTCCAAAGATAACTCCGAAGACCGGCTCTCGACAGATTCTGGAGACTAACTTCGAAAACTGACTCCAAAGACTAACTCCAACTTACTTCTCGTGACTAACTCCTCGTTTCCGGGTTGAAGAGAGTATTTAAAGACCCAAATCTGTTGGTGTACCTGCTGACTCCAGGCACGTGTAGATGTGATAATTTCGTCTCACTAGGTACTCTTGACGTCAGAATGGTTAGATTACTGGGAAAGGAGCTCTCTCAGCTTTATTACCGTCAAATGGGGTGAATAGAAACATGGGGGTGAATAGAAACAAAACTCCCAGATTAGTTTTGGATTTATCTGGACGATAAATTAATCAAGAAAACTGAAATTTCTTAATATAGTCTTATACGGCTAAATTGTTCAGGGCAGAGACAAAATGTTTTCCTGAGTTGGAAACACTGAGATAGAAGACAGTAGCATTAATGTGTTACTGAAATCTTACACGGTATTTTAGCGCTCCTCAAACTTTCTTGGTAAGTATGACATTTTCATGTTTGTTGTATTTGAACATATGCCTATTTTGTAGTTTGTTGTTTCATTTACTGACGTTCATAGTTAAAGTTTTCCTTTTGTAAATTATTTTTAATCAAAATTTAACTTTACTGGGTTATTGTTATGATTTTTAATTAGTGGGGTGAATAGAAACACTTCTTGAGGAGTGGAAAATTCTTGAGGGACGGAAAAAGAGACCTGGTAGAAATGAATCAACCACCCCTAAGGACAAATTTCCAAGTCTTCTTAAAAACAAGAAATGTGTGACAAACTGAAGGAGCAAAATATCAGGGCTGGATTTGAAAAGTGTGGAGCTTTTCCCCTTTGTCGAGGCCAAATGCTGAGGATGCTACCAAAAAGAGACAATGAACGAGAAGAAACAGAACAGCAAAAGACATCTCAGACTGTAAACCGTTCCCTTATGTTTTTTCAAGAGCATGAGAGAAGATGAAAAAATTAAACAAGAGAACAAGAGAGTACGAATAGATGTTTCTGGTAAGAGTTTTGGTTTGTTTTCTGAAAATGATGCATTTTCATCAAATCACAACGAAACTCAACCTACCCTTGTATTGTCGGAAGAGGAGAAAGACAGCATTCCAGACGATCACGAACTAGATGATGGTTTTCTAAAGCTGGTGATTTTGCTGCGGTAAAGGTTTATGAGAAGCTAAAACTCGATGAGACTATTCACTACCCAAGTGCGAAAATGTGAACATGAAGGATATGTGGGAGTGTTTTAGAAGCGAGCACATAAACAATGAAATTTTCAGAAACTTCTGAAGAATCGTTCTTACTACATGAGGATATTGATACGAAACTGTTTGGTTTTATTAGGAGTTCGTCACCACACTTTAAGTATATGATAAGTTTCGTCTCCTTCGTGTCTAAGCGGTTAGCGTACGCGCCTTTGGCGTGGGAGACCCGGGTTCGATTCCCGGCGGGGGCTCACGTGGTTCTGATTCCACGTTAATCAGTAAGTCCACGTCTCATATAGCCTCGCTGCTGAACGGGACGGTAACCTCAAAATCAACTTAACTCATGATAAGTTTCCCTGGTGATTTCAGTAGTTTAAATCTTATTCAAATATCTCCAAAACTGTATGGTCGTTTGTACCTATATTGTGCATTGTATTGTTTTATAAGTTTGTAACTTAGGTAATAGTGGTCCTATTGAACTTGTATCTTGCAGATATCAAATGAATAGTTCGTTTCAACAAATACGCTGTTTCTTTTTACCTTTCCAATAGTATAAAAGAAACAACAATGAAAATAAAGTCATTGTTTCTATTCACCCCTACCCATGGAGTGAATGGAAACATTAAGAAAAATCAAGGTGAAGAAGAGTGGAGTTGATAAATTAATATGACGTTTACTAAAGTTCATTAGCATATTAAGACCTTTTTTTGGAATAATCTGATACGCGAAATCTTTAACATCACCAGACTTATATACTCATATAGCCAAAAATGTGTTTCTATTCACCCCATTTGACGGTACATAAAATACACATTGACATAATACATTACATAACAAACAAATACTTCCACGATTTAGCAACGAAAACACACAACTACGGAAGAAAACATTGACTGAATTCTCAGACGTAAATGAATTTCACTAACGAGGAAGGTCCCTAAACCGTGAGAGTTGAATTTTGATGAAAATTTGTGACAAGATTCAGTTCGAGTTGCTAAGTAACGTAGTAATAGTCACTCGATGCGCAAATGCTTCGTTCAACTGCTACACCGACGCCATCTTGAAATCCTTTAGGCAATGTCCAAGAATATCCTTTTAGCACAAGAATGAAAAAGCTTTTGATTGATCTGACTTCAGTATTGTAAACCACGGTAGATCATCTATATGTGAGAGTACTTCCAGTGCATGATCGCCATCTTCAAAGGCGCCATATTGAATCGCCGTCAAATATAATAAATAGCAAGGGGGTCATATGGGGTATCAAATAGCACTGGAATTTACTCCTGAATCCATTTCCGTAACCAAAGTTTACATATCTGTTTTCACTTCAGAGTTAAGAGCTCTCTTACCCACAGGAACATATAAAAACTGTGCGAGTTAAACTTGTGTCATGAAACACGGTCGTGCGAACACTTGCATGATTTTAACTAATGCAGTAGTTAATGCAGTACAATAGAAACTATACCAATCAGATCTTGAGACTAGTAAGAGAAATCGTTAATTAAATTGAAATGCCTGTAATGAAAAATGGAATAGCAGCATGCTACAATTATACCTATTTCAAAGTGCAATGGAATAGGCTGAAACACATGCCTAATAGTACTGACAAGCAGAAAATACCAAAAGGGATTGTTCGGATATATATTAGAAAAATGATATAAACTGGTGAATATTCGTTGAACGACCAAAATGGTTCGGATTCCACTATAATCAGTAGGTCCACGTCTCCTTTAGCGTAGCAGGCGTGTGGGACGTTGAATTGTATCAAACCAAAAATCTATTTTAGGCAATTTTACGTGGTCCATTATAGTGTGTTTTCTTCTCCAATCTAAAAACCTTACGCAAAGACCATCATTGTTGCAGAATATTGCATTCTTTTCCAATACTCATACTTGACAACCTATAATTTACCGTGTATATTACGAAGTTAAAATACTTTAATGTATTTATTGACAGTTTCTCTAAATACAATCGATTTATTGCTGCCGCATTGAACAATGAAGGAGTTTTAAATTATCAGTTCACAGCCAATTCTTAGAAGATATACCTGGAAACTTAGAATTAACTTTTCTTTTGTCTGTTCTGCTATTAGTGATAAGAGAATGCATGCACACCTGCTAAGAATATGTGGCAGTAAAGATTATTACAAGATACAATTCCAAGTTGCAATCCATAAAACAAGCCTCTTTCTTGCTTTTCCCTTCGATATTAAATAATTAAATATCTGCATCTTTCCACCTTTAACGATAAAACACTTGCTTATAATAAGGGCAAGACTAGTTTTCATACCAAAACTGTGATGAATAACTTATTGTAGCAGGTGTTCACTTGTTCGGTGTACATGTTATATGGCAGAATATTCATAAAGAAAATGCATTCTGTTGTGTATCATCAATTTTGTGCGTCAGTCCTAAAGGACATGCTTGCATATGCATGGCAGAAATGTGAGTACGTAACAGGAGCAATAGTTGGTTCATTTACAAATGTTCTGAAGACTAGTAGAAAATAGTGTCTGTAGTCATGAAGATTGTGACGAAAGTGCATTTGTCAAGTGTTTGCACTGCTCCATGATGCTGTGCTAATCACTACGTTTTGGATCTCCATCATCACAACTAAAGAGCAAAAGGTTAGTAGGTTAATATTTGCTTATGTGCAATAGTTTATATTATTTTTCTAATATTTTTTCTTTTATTATTTCTATTAATTTTCTAATAACCTCAACACAGATTCTTGTAAAATCATATATGCCGTTGCACCTAACTTATGTTACAGCATTTAAATGCTATGCATAATCGCAACATACACAGACTCATATATGTAGCGCACTTTGAAATAGGTATAATTTGTTACAGTGCTGCTATTCCATTTTTCACTACAGGCATTTCAATTTAATTAACGATATCTCTCACTAGTCTCAAGATCTGATTGGTATAGTGGTTATTGTAGATCAAGTGACTACTACTGCATTAGTTAAAATCATGCAAGTGTTCGCACGACCGCATTTCATAACACAAATTTTACTTGCTCAGTTTTTATATGTTCCTGTGAGCGAGAGAGCTCTTAACTCTGAAGTGAAAACAGATATGTAAACTTTGGTTACGGAAATGGATTCAGGAGTAAATTCCAGTGCTATTTGATGCCCCACATAACCCCCTTGCCGTTTATTATATTTGACGGCGATTCAATATGGCGATTATGCGCTGGAAGTACTCTCACATATAGATGATCTACCGTGGTTTACAATACTGAAGTCAGATCTATCGAAAGCTTTTTCATTTTTGTGCTAAAAGGGTATTCTTGGACATTGCCTACAGGATTTCAAGATGGCGTCGGTGTAGCAGTTGAACGAAGCATTTGCGCATCGAGTGACTATTACTACGTTACTTAGCAACTTGAACTGAATCTTGTCACAAATTTTCATCAAAATTCAACTCTCACGGTTTATGGACCTTCCTCGTAAGTCTTCCGAATGACTAGCGTTCTTGACACATACAAAAAAGTTTTATGTAACAGGGAAAAAAAGGAAATAACCTCACAACACTGATGATGAGTCTTAATGAAAATTATCTCTCTCAGGTAGTCAATAAATGAATATGTGGGAGATCAACGTAAATCAATAAATAAATACTGGTCTCTTCACAATAGTATTCAGGAATTCCATAAACCTACAAGTCGAGTGATAAAATTCCTAACCGTGGCTTTAAATTGTCTAATTTCTTTGACCTGCGACACTACAAACTCTATAATTTATGGTTAGGTTTAGAAAAATATACATTTTTTAATCGGCTTACATTATCCTCATAAGTATCCAACGCTCTCCTTTTTCTTTTTGGATCAAAAGATCCAATATATTTCAGGCAAAAATTTTCTTGTAGACCTTATATCTGGAGAACTACATATAGTGTAGCGAAACCCAATCTATCACGTAACTTAATATGATGTGATTATTCCGTAAAAAATGCGAAAACTCGATTTAGGGGCAGTTCAAAAATTTTGTGGGCCCTGACCCAAAAATGCATCAAAAGATCCAATATATTTCCATTAAAATTTTTTTGTACGCCTTATACCTGGAGACCTACATACAGTGTAGCCAAATCCAAACTATCACTTAACTCAATATGATGTGCTTATTCCGTAAAAAAAATACGAAAACTTGATTTAGAATCCGTTCAAAAATTTTGTGGCCTCTGATCCAAAAAAACTAGTTATTGGCCAAGATCGCAATCTTTTGATTCGATTTTTTTTTAATCATTCCTAGAACTTGTTTAAATGCACTATAAACTTACTTTCTTACTGTAAATATTTATTGTAAGTCAAAGGTCTGTACTTGAAATACAATAAAAGACTAGTAACAACAATAATTGAGGCGTATAGTTTCTAAATCCGCCATCTCCAATTTTCAAAAAAAATGAGCTAAGTAGATTTACTGGTATTCCTTTCCATGCCCTACATGATGGTGAAAAGAGTTGTTTGAAATGTCGCCACCTCCACCCTCAATTACTGCTTTAAAGTTCAGGGTATTCTTCAAAAGCCGCCATCTACACTCAGCAGTGTGTTTCTAAACCCCATCATCTCGATTCTATTCTATTCTATGCTATGAATTGAAGACCGATGTTAATGAAAAAATGTTGCAAGATGTTGTTCAACTCCTAACGAAACACTTCGGGGAGAATTGGCGTGCTAATTCAAACTTAGCCATTTATGTTGATGCTGAAAAGAGACTGACTGCTTCAACAGAATAAAGTGTAGATGAGGATTAGGCTGAATGCCAGTGTTCCGAACATGATTCTGATGAGAACTATATCTGAAAACAGTGTAAAGATCACTTTCAATCCTTTTCTTGTTGGTAAAGGTGGCATTTATTCCGAAGTTCCCATCTTGTTATGTCAGGCTATGTTAGGTTAGGTTAGGTTAGGTCCCAATGGGTTAGATTAGGTTAGTGAGGTGAGGTTAAGTAAGCTTATGTTAGGAGACGATATTTCTAAACGGGCTGGGAACTTCGGAACTTGACCCGTAAGTAGCTAACGTACTATGATTATAGCTTCATTTTTTTACCTTGTTTGTGCACATTATAATGTCACCCAACAAGTTAATATCGTTGTTTAGATTCAGTTTATCTCCATCTACTGTTCTGTTCTGAAATAGTTATCAGAAATTATAATAGTAATGACTTGGAAGCAAATAAACCCCAAAAAACTTAAGTACGTTTGTTTCAAAGTCCTCCATCTCCAAAACTTGTTTTCAAAATCCGCCATCTCCAAACTGCTTTCTGCAATAACCGAAAAATGGGATGAGAGAGATTTTTGTCATTTGGTAGTTATAATGAATGTCCAGAAAGCAGTAAAGTATTTCTAAAAAGAAAATTTTATCTCACATAATCTCTGAGTTATCAGTTTTTCCTGTTTTTCTCGAAACCGTTTATGAAGGAGATGGCGGATTTAGAAACTATACGCCTCAATTATACTCTGTATTCTTAATACACTAATAAAACTAAACAAGTAAATATTATAATTTGGTCTATCTCCATCTATAACCAACACACACAACCATTTTTTATTTGCTCTTTCAAATCTTGAAGTTGATTGATTTTTGAGTTTAACGTCCCTTTCAGCAGCTAAGTTATATGAGACGGGACCTACTGATTAACATGGAATCCGAATCACATGAGCTCTCGCCAGGAATCGAACCCGTCTCCTACGCCTTAAATCTTGAAGTTTCAACACCTTTCGGCGCACCGCAAGCTTCATTATTTAAGGACATTTTTTATTCAGTTTTATCGGACTTGATTCTTTGAGGTGTTCTTTCCATTTTTTGTAGGTACATCTAATTTTGTTAACATTGCCTGAGTAATACGAACTTTCTGAATATTTTTGTGAAATCTCATTGTATTTTCCACTGCCCTCTGAGAAACTAGATTATGTTCATGAAATTTTCTACAAATATGTTTTTATTTACAGACTTCAGTAAAACTAAATTGACGCCTATTTAAGACAGTTTTTAGTCAATACGCAATTGTAAGAAAACTAAATTGTCGCCTGCGGAAACATACCGATTTTTATTATTACAAATTTACCAGTTTTTATTACACAAGTGATTAAAATTTAGCACAACTGAGAGATATCAGCATTGAACAGTGATTATATGCGTAGCTATACTTGATTTATCTTCATTTCTCATTATTTTTCTACTTTTTGTTCCTCACTCTTTCTCTCTTCAAGCGTCCTGACTAATTAATATGCGTTCTAGACGGATGTCTTTTACTACATTCCGTCTGTTACATGATTTTACCAAACTGGAACACTTCGAGAGTTTACGTACTAGATATTGAGTTTTACGAGTATTAAGCACTATCAATGAGTATCGACTGATAACATGAGAGTCATATCTTGTGTACTATTAGTCAAAATTCTGAACATGATGTTCGCGACATGTAACTAGATTTTGTATTACTTATTGTAATTTTCTTTTACTTCAGTTAATTAAACTGTTATTGAAGTTTGAGTTGCCGCATATGATTGCGGATACTAAATCTCAGAATATTAATAAAAGTAATTTTGAATTCAGATTTCTGAACCGAGACACACTGCAGGCTTGAAGGACATCGTACAGAAAGATTATCGTTGCTTTTTCCATCTAAGTGTTAATAGAAAAATACCAATTTCGCTCTACCACTATACATACTTCCGGATGGCTTATACTTAGTAGGTATCTCAGATTTGATTCTCCCTGACAGAGACACTTACGTTAGTTATCTGATGGCTGGTACTTCGGGGCCTGTCAGATGAGAGACTGCATTCTGGATACTTCTAAATCCTCTTTTCAATTCTCCATTAGAAAATTAGTGGAGCAGGTTGCCTTGCTTCTAGAGATATCACTAACTGTCCGGGGAAAAAAAATAAAAAACTCTTTAGATAGAAGACTGGAGTGAAGAGTTTTAACAGGCATGGGTTCGTATCTTGTTCGGTACGCCTTTTTTCTTAAAGTGATTCGGTTCGATTCCTGTTTAGTGCAGCGTTTCTTTAACCAGAGTGGGTTCGGCATATAGTATTAACCGAATTAATCCAACATTATACCTCGTACTAGTTACTTACGAATGATGGTTCGCTCAATGTAAATCTGTGCATGCTGCATATGAAATTCAGGACTTGAACCATTGCACAGTTGTATGATTAATGTCTTCAACTTCGTGATTGAAAAAAGAAATAATTTACGAAAGCACTAACATAAAAAATAAGTACTCAATATTTACCTTTAACACATGTGCAGAAAGATTTCACTCAAAATATATTTGTTGAAATGAGATTTTACTCTGTTTGAATCAAATGCGTAGACGTGGGATAAATTGATATATTTTATTTTTCAAAAGCTTTAACATATTTATGAAATACTTACGTAATCATATTTATGAATATTGAAACTGTTATGTTTACGATAGCCCATATTATAAAAGAAACCAATGCTCAATAACAAAAATATTTTATCGAAGTGCCGGCTTATTTTATTTATTTTTTTGACACGTATATAGCACTTGCATACATTTCACTTTGTCTTTTGCCTTTTTTTATATTTTTATACTTTTACTTCACTAATTCACGCACAAATAACTATTCGGACAATAGGGGAATTCTAGATGATATCCACTTTATAGATTAATATATTGTTACAGCACTATTATTTCCCAGCCGACATAATGAGAATTTTCTTCTATTCGATGTTTTCTCATGACATTATACTCAAACATTCATAAGTTTTTGGTGTTCACTTTGGGATAATTCACATAATCGTTGGATGATTCTATTTGGAAGTTTATTTTATAACATCTGTACTTAATATTTTATCATTACAACGTTGGATTCACATTGTATTATTTAACTAGATATCTGAGAACTCGTTGAAAATCTTCCTACGACACCATTGTTTAGGAGTGAACCACGCTTCTCGCGGACTAGCTTATGTCACCTTTCGTACTCTTACACCAGTACATAATGCTGATTCATATTAAAGTACCAATAAAAATTGTTAATGTCACACTATATGGATATAATCCAATTTAACTACGGTTTTTCACTTATTTAAGAAATTGTCATAACATAAAATCTTCAATTCACTTAAGATGATGATTGATCTTTAGGGATTATTTTCTTACTCTTACGTCACCATACTGTCCTGTTTCGGGTGTGACATGGCAACGCCTACCTGATTCTCTCTGCTGGGTGCTACGAAAAAGAGTGCTGTTAACGAATATTCTGCGCTGCAACTCAAGAGCATCATTTCATACGAGACGAAATCTTGGGGATATAGACACAAAAGAGTTTTATTGGCACGTCCGCAAAATTATTCAACTCTCTCCCAAAAGCACTGAGAGATACCGAAGTGGGTACTTTTAAAAGTAAACTCACATCACTCTTATTAGATAATCCAATATATGATATAGAAGAGTTTTACGAAATTACAAAGCAATTAAAGTGAATAATAGAAGAACTATGAGAGAAATAAATAGACATGTATAGTACGAGTAGTTATCTATTGTATTGTGTTGTGATCGTTATTCTTTGTATTGGAATTACAATTGATATGTATTACAGTTATATCTTTATATATTTTTTCTTTCTTTCTTTTCTGTATCCATATTTGTAAATATTATGTATCCAATTTTTTCCTTTAGTAAATATTGTATATGCATTTTAATCTGTAACTTTAAGATCTGACGATTATAATGCTTTAGATGTCCTCTGAAGTTTCTGCAATAAAGACGATATGAATATGAATATAATAAATGACAAAGTAAGGGGGCCATCCACTTAGCTGAATCCTCTAACCAAAGCTGTGACTCTGAGTTAAAAAAGCTTTTTTCCTTATAACCTACGTTGTTAAAGTGGCTAGATCATCATCGCTCTCAAGGGCCAGTTGCTCTAACGATGTAGTATATGTCTGAGCACACTACTGATTTTTCAGGAAGATATATACATATATTTATATTTACACAAAACCCAATTTGTTGGACTTGTTCTGCAAAATAAATATAATTGCTCATATATATCTATAAAATTAACAAATATAGTCCTGTTTCCACTGAGACAACTTTATTAAGATGTTTACGTTCAATGAAATGCCGACCCTTAGTCTTAGTAAGAGCTTTACGAATTCCAGGAATTTGATTAATTTATCCAACGTTTGCGAAGCTATGCGACTCCAGTAGCTCTAAAGAGCCTTCCAAAGACCTTCAGTATTCGTTAGCATCTATTTACTAACTGTCCTGTCAAGTTCATCTCCCAAGAGCTCAATGGGTAACAAATCCGGTGACTGGTGACTATTCCATTTGTAGGTGATTTAAACATTTCCTTGCATTGCAGATGATTACAGCATAGGTTGGAAGAATGTTTTGGGACGGTAATTGAGTTGTAGTAGAAAGTTACTGGCCCAAATCTGCGTTCCTTATGGAATTCCATGCCTCATTTAACATGTTGTCCATTATTCCATTAATTCGAACTAAATTATAAACTTCGTAGTCAGTAAACTATACCCGAACAGTGACGTTACCTTCTTCGTGCCTTGCTGTAGGTATTACAAAGTTGGAAAGCACCATTCGGGAAGATAATGTGTGAACTTTTAGCATTGGAATGCGAAAAGTTGCAATTTCGATTCGTCAGTTCAGGGTGCCCTCTTCCATTATCCATCCTTTATTTAATTTAGATATGTATACTGGAGAAGAAACATTACTTTACAAGAAACATTATTTCCAATGTGTGTTATAGCGTGCATAATTCAAACCACAAAAGATCTTTTACTGATTCATTTAATTATTTGTTCCTTTTCTAATACTATACATTTACAGAAACTAAAGAAATATTAATATTTCTCATAAATTCAATAAAAACATACGAAATATAGGGCATATTATTTCAGCTAACACACAAATTTGATCACATGGAAACTTATAAAACTTCTAACACATTACATCTTTTGTTCCAAATATATATTTTTCAGCACCAGAAAAAATAAAGCATCTAACTACACTGCATAAAACTGATGTAAAAATATAAAGAATTTATTTTACTTTGGACAAAGCAGCTTACTGGATCTAACATAGTATTTTCTAAAAATATTTACACTGATAAAGCGCTAAGCAAGGATTTGTATTCTAGTTTTATCACTGTCTTCTTTCGAAGACCCTGAGCGTTTATTGTCAAGTCGAATTACGCAACGAAATACAGCCTGATTGTCCTTAACGTTCATTATGCTGAATTATTTCGTAAAATTTATTTAAGACACAAAGGTCCCTGTACATTTTGCGTTTTAGCTCGCCTTGGTCACAAAAACTTACGCTGGAATCTATTAACATTATGCATTTAATACTTTCTGGAATATATTTTTCATACTTAACTCGCTTAAAAAGAAAAGTAATAAAAAGTTATCGAAGAATTATCACAGAATACCAATGAATACACATCTCCGCATATATATCGTATTTATGTGATGTTAAGAACATTACTATTACAAAAGATGCCTTAATTAAGTTATTAGGTTGCCCTATACCAGAATACTTAAAAAAGCTAGTTTTAAATTTCTGTGTTGAAATAACTTACTTTAATTGATAGTATAATATTTGAGAAAATGCCTTTCAAGAGATGTAGCTATGAATGACAAGGAATGTTTTTACGTTTATTACAGAAAATAAACATCCTGTAAGGAACAGTTTCTTTTTCCTTCACCAAATCGAGTAAAGTAAAAAATCATGTAAAAAATTAGTGAAAAATAATGTCATATTTATTATTCTGTTCTAATTAGTTTTACGAGAAAAACATTGTAAACCTTAGTTTTGTATAGCGTTTACTATTTAACTGAAGCGCAATTTGGTCGTGTAAGTTTATTTCTGTATGTTTTGATCACCAAAATGATATAAAACACTTTTGGAAATGTATATTGTAAGAAACGTAAAAAAAAAAAAAAAAAAAAAAAAAAAAAAAAAAAAAAAAACTAACCTTAACCAAGTCTGTCTTCTACGAATGGAAAAATAAAAAAAAAATAAATCTTTTGCACAAATCGTTGTACATTTTTGTTTCACTTACAGATTTGGAAAATACATACAGATAATACATTTGCCATTTTATCAGTTAACATTTTCTTTTATGAATAAACATCAAATTGCAGCTACCAAATTTTTCTTTAAGTAACATGACATTACAAATCATGTGTTCCAAGGATACTTACACATTTTAATTTTCTAAGTACAAAATATTCCATTACTTATTGATAAGCAGTCTTGCATTCAAGGCAATATGATATATTACGTAGTTAACTTTTAATTTTAATAAACAGTTTTTTTGAGCTTGGCTAGCACTAATACAGGAAGAGTATTCTAGAAGAGGTTATATTGAGCGATATAAGGATTTTTTTCTCTCACTGTGAAAAATTTTCAATATTATATTTTTAAATCCTATTCATACAGCCTTTTGAACAATGGAAATAATTAATGTGATCTATTACTTCTACTTGTAACAGTGCTTCAGAAAATAAGATAGTCTATTATCTCAAAAGAAAGTATGGATTAATACTGCATTTTCCAGAAAGTTTTACGGTGTATTATATATATATATATATATATATATATATATATATATATATATATATATATATATATATATATATATATATATATATATATATATATATATATATATATATATTATATATATATATATATATATATATATTTTACTTCAGATGTACTAAAAATCGTTACTCTAAGATTCAATTTATTTCTGATTTTTCCTAAATCATTATCTTCTCACTGTTCAGCCATTCTGATATGTTTTCAATTTCACTACAAAATTCAGAGAAAAGTACAAAGAGCTTAATTTTATGCATATATATGAATAACTTCTACTACTGGCAGTTTTCAGATACATTGTTTTGAAATTTAAAGAGAATGATACTATCCAATCCAACGTGTAAGTGAATACTCTCCCAAATATGTACATACAATTATTGCACTTGAAACTAAAAAGCATACATAACATGAAAAAAAAGAAATAATGAGAACAATAATACATCAAAACACCTTTTTATTATTTTAAAATATTTAAGAACTCAAAGGATTAAGTTTCGTTTGACATTGAGTTCAATCTTCGTCGTATTTGGGCTCACCAGCCAAGTAAGTTTTGTAGAATTTATAGTATGCTTCTGGGGATAAGTAACATTCCTTAACAGCTTTATCTTCTTTCATGGCATTTCTCCATTTCACCTGAAAAAAAAAAAATATTATTATTATTATTATTATTATTATTATTATTATTATTATTATTATAAATAAAATAGATTCATCATTTAGTTTCCTAAGTATAATTTATTTTTAAATATGGTAGAAACACCTGACTACTACAAAGATGAGCAATTACGCGGAAATGTCAACATTCAGCTCAAAAGAATAGAAAATAAAAACCGTAAAACTAATTACAATTATATTGTAGATTGACTATTCTAAATAATTTAATGCTGAATTTTAGCAATACTATTTGACAAACTTGTAATACAATAACACATCCATCCTCATATAAATGTTTCAATTGAACATACGATATATACCTTCAGACATTCTACAACATTTAAATCATCACAGAGCATTAAATTTAAAAAAAAAAAAAAAAAAAAAAAAAAAAAAGTGCACACCTATGATAGACAGTACAATTTGTAGATTTTTATTCTAATTCACGAACTAATTTCCAATACCAATTGAATTATCCCAATTATCTAACCGAATTTCCTGTTACCTTCCATTTACATATTTCTATCAAAACTTAAGAGAAGGAATGAAATGATATACAATGATTGAACAAATAAACGACTGGGACAAGAATCGAACCTGGGCTTTACACTTACCGTGTAAACACGTAACCCACTCCACTCTCTAAAAAGAACGATTCTATCCCACGAAGTCTGTGCTCAGCTACTCAGACTATATGAAATGTAGCATAACTTCTCTTGTGCTTAGACAATCCAATTTCTAAATTACAGAACACCTGTGATTGAATTGTATACCATGAACGGAGTAAATAACCCAGATGTTCTGTAATGAACAGTTTTCTAAGCATAAAAGGAGTTGTGATACAGTGAGTGGCTGAACGCAGACTTCAGGAGTGATCGAATGTATGGTTGTTCAGAGTGTGGACTGGATAGCGTAGAGGTTTATGCATCAGCACGGTAAGACAGTGACTAGTTCGATTTTCGGTAGTCATTATTGTTCCACTCTCTGTATATCATTGAATAGACAAATTCGAGTGATGTAACATCGGTTATTTATTCAATTTATCATTTATAATGCAGAAGAAAAGCTAAAATTGCCATGCGTTTTGATGATTTGAAGCCTATTTGTAACCGGTAATAATCAGCTTCTGAGAAGTTTGTTACATGACTTTCATAAAAATATTATATAAGTAATACTCTAAGTCTAATAAAATTTCTTTTTGGCCATCATAAAGTAGAGTGTACACTCCAAGAAAGAAAATTTTTCAGATTAAATCTGACATATGGCAATAGCATATGTAGGAAAGATTCAAAGAATATTACATCATTTCACAGCTTACAGCTCCTCCTATTTAATTTTTTAAAATTTATTTTTTATTTTTAATTCTTTATAAATTTGACATATTCTTCTCAGAACGTAGTTCTAACTTTACTGATTAAGAAAATTTAATATTTTCCTTTATAATAATAATAATAATAATAATAATAATAATAATAATAATAATAATAATAATAATAATAATAATAATAATAATAATAATAATAAAAACCAGGGAGAAGAGATCTTCCGTACGCCGTACCAGAATTTAAAAAGAAGTTATCGAATTAGTTAAGACATCAACTAATTTATATAGTTATTTATTCATTCATTCATTTTATTTATTAATTTATTAATTTTTAATTCGTTGAGGATATGTTTGATATGATTCAAGTCCCACTGATTCTTTACATCAAGTGTTTCTATGTATTGCATCGGTATGGACAGTTATTTTTGAGCCTGCTGTACCATTTTGTTTTGATTTTATTGAGTAACTCAACATTTAGTGCTGAAAATTTATTTTAGAAATACAGAATCAGGTTGCTTTAGAGTATTTTTATTGGTGAAGGTAAAATCTTTTATCAACCATTCATCCAATCTGCCTGGTTTCTTTCTTTTTAATTTCACTCTTTCTCAAAATTATTGTAAATATGAATAGAGAAAATTAAAAGACCTAACTTTATTAGTTCTAATTTATAGCCACTTGATTATTACATACTTTTCTTACATTTCTTAGTTTCCTGTGAAATATCTATAGACAAACATTATAACTTAAACCCTCAAAATAAGAGAAACCTTAAAAGGAATTAAAAGAGATGTACTTCATTCCAGCTATCTCGATTTGATTTTACTTTCAGTTTAGCGTCCCTTTTGAACAGCTAGGCTATATGAGACGTGGATATACAGCTTAACGTGGGAGATCTGAACCATATGAGCTCCCGCCGGAAATCGAAGCTGGGTCTTCCATTCCAGCTATTTCGAGACTAAATACTTCCACGCTTTCAAAGTCTTGACTGGAAGAGCCATCGCAAAACGACCATTAGGAAGACCTAGGCACAGATGGGAGGACAATATTAAGATGGATCTCGCAGAGATAGGAATACAAAGTAGAAACTGGATTCAATTAGCTAAGGATAGAAGTCAGTGGAGAGCTTTTGTGAACGCGGCATTGAACCTCCGGGTTCCATAGGCCATAGAGTGAGTTATCACCTTGGTAAGAAAATCCCGGGTTCTATTTCTTGCAAATGTATTTGTGATCCAGAATACACGTTAAAAGTGTAGGTTCAAGTCTCTTGTACTTACTGCTGAAAAATGATTGTACTGCAAGCAAAAATACTTCGTTATTCATAAGAGCCAGTTATTTATTGTAAGTGTAATAGAAAAATTGTTATCAAGCTGCAAACATATTAAACACATCAATAGTTCAAAATGAATTACAGGGCTCATAGTGGTCTGGTCTCTTCTAAATAGCTGAAAAGTGACCAAAAGCACATGTAAAAGTGATCAAATTTTCATTAAAAAGTAAACCTTCATCCCAAACTTGGGCATAAATTGAATTTTGCATTTTTTTCCCACCAAAATATCAGGCTGGATCATAGTTGAAATACGTAATGTTTTAGCATGTTAGGATTAAAAATTATTTTACTTAAGTTTGTCAGCTAATATTATATATATATATATATATATATATATATATATATATATATATATATATATATATATATATATATGATTACTTCTGTTTAGAGGTTCATTATTAATACATACTTTGCACGGTTTTATATTTCAACTTTGATCTACATGGGGTAAGGCCAAATTTCTACATTTTCATTATGACCAATAATACAAAATTAAAGTATGTAATTAATATATAGCATCTAGATTACCATTAATGTAATAACATTTTTCTTGTACAACTGGTTTGTTACAAATTTTGTCTTGGTACCACATGATTGGTAAACATCTATTCGGTCACATCTATTCAAGACTTCCTAAGAAATTTTCAAGTTGAAGTAACCGCCACTCATCACTCAGTAAATCCAAGTCAATGTTGAGGGGAAGAACTTTTGCCAGATTTGTAATATACGTGACACACTCAAATTACTTTACATTCTTCGGATGAAGGCAGGCATTTAAGTTCCATGGAAATTTCAAAGGTTTTCACTATCTGTCTATATACTACCACGTAGTGAAACTTTACATTTTTCTTGAAACTAAGCACATCCTTCTTCTTCCAACTGCTTGCTTGCTGCTTCTTTACACTATACTTCAACAGGTAACAGATTTTCCTTACTTACAGCACTTTCATCCAGTTCAAAGATGTAAGAATTTCTTTCTTCACAATTCACAATAACAAAACCTTGGTAACAGTTTGAAGTTTAGAGTACAGAACATGTACAAGGGGCTCCACCTAAAGCCATTTTGTGATATTGTTGAAAAGTTTTGTACTTGAAATGACAAAATTTAACTGCGCTTTGGTTGAAGAGTCTTTCAAAATTTTAGAAACTGACTTGTATTTTCCAGTAGAAATGAGGTTTGATTTCTTTACAGGAAGAAACTTGAAGAAATACTCCTGCAGAGAACTGAGTTCAAGAACTCTTTCACGTGATTTTTCAAGTATAAGCCACTCTCATGTTTGATAAATCAATGTTTAGGCAGTCCTTAGTGAAATCTTCCCACCTTGAGTGCCAACCGTTGGAAAAAAAAAAAAAAAAAAAAAAAAAGTACACATGACAAATCAATGACAAAATCACTCATTTCAATTCCAAATTCTTGGAGTACTTTTTGGAATGCGTTATGAACTGTGTGTGTTACATGTTCCTATATTAAGCAAACTCCTTTGTCCTCATTTATCATTCTGTGAAGCTTTTTATTGGTATTTGGTCCATCACTACCTAACATCAAGAGGTTCTCTTTGGAAAAGTTTGCATTGTCTATTGCTAGATTTGTATGTTTCAAGAGTCCTTCTTCTGTGGTTCTTCTTAGGTAAAATGTCTCCACATGGCCAGTTTCAACACGAAAAATTGACTAACCCCCCTCCTCCCCTAAAGTAACTTTTAGTGAAACTTGGGGGGAAAAGAATAACTTTTAGTGACCAACTTGGAAAAAGTAACTTTTAGCTTTTAAAAAAAAGTGACTCGCTATGAGTCCTGGAATTGCATCATAGGTAGTGTGTGTGTGTGTCTGTCACTGTTAGGTGAAATCAACCGATATACGTACAATCTCCTACTTAAGATTGTATTTGAAAGCAGCTCCTACCTTTGGAATTACATATGAATTAAATTAATATCAAGTCCAGCAAATAAAATTCTTTATTACAAGGTAACGAAGAAAGTATTTGCCGTTTTTTACGTCCCGTTAATTATGCGCTCAGAGAGAGGAAACGAAATGACGCACATGCCTGCTAAACAATCAGGGATTAGTCTGATCATCGACCTTTAGTAATACAGGTACGTTGCGCACACACAAAGTTATAGCTCGTCCAGTGTCGAAGAGAGAGTTTGTTGTTTGATTTTAAGATTGGCTTGTCAGCTGCCGCGTTAAGTCACCTCATATGTCAAACATTTCGGGAAAAATATCGTGAACGAACGCATCACCAGGCACTTCTAGAAATTCCGCTCGGGAAAGTGAGCCTCTCGGATGAACGTCACAGTGGACGACAACGTGTTGGATGACGAGGCCCTGAAAGCAGCCATCGAGGATGACAATGGTCTAACGTGTGATTAGCTTGCAGAAAGATTCCATATTTCCGCTAAAACAGTCAGACTGAACCTGCATGGGATAGGGGAGTCATACAAGTGAAACAAGTGGTTACCCCACATTGTCAGCAGTCAACAAGAATGACGAGTGACACAGCCTGTTTGTCCTCGCTCAGTCGGTACTGGAACATAACCATCTTTTATCGCTTGCTCATTGGTAATGAAAAGTGGGTCCCATATGACACTCAAGAGTACCAAACATTGGTTGTCGGCCCGTGATCCCAAAACCACTTCTGCACCCACGAAAGGTTATGTTAGAATATAAGAATACATAGATAAAAAGTGTTTAAAAAATGTGCACTAGCCGTTCCTAAGGTAATTTGGGCATGAGTATGTGCAAATAGAAAGTGACAAGATTTAACGAAGATATAGATTATGGATGTTATGTAAAATATGATTTAGGATTTGAAGATTACAGGAAGATATGCTAATGATGAGTTATATGTTTTAAGAGATTTGTATGAAACTAGGATAAAGGTACAGATAAAGCATAAACAAGATTCATGTGTAGATTACTGTTGTAGTAAAATAGATACAAACAAGTGATCTAGATACGATATAAAGATTTCCGATTAAGGAATTTAATCTAACAGGTTATACTTTCTGTATGCTGAAATTGTCGGCAAGTGGTGCATTACGAGCTCCTCCCACCAGGTCAGATCAACACTGTTGACCTTTACTCTCAGCAGTTGCAAAGGGTGCACCATGTATTGCAGTAGAAAGAACTGGCATTGGTGAATCGCAAGGGTGTGCTGGTCCTGCACGACAATGCCAAGCCACATGTGGCAAAGAGGACCCGAGATACCCTTCAGTAACTTGGTTGGGAGACATTGCCATGCACCATATTCAATGGACTTCGTACAGACAGATTACCACCTGTATTGCTCTCTGGACGATCACCTCCGTGGGAGATCCTTCACGAATGAAGAAGGAACGTACTCACGGACTTTTCCATCCACGACCGCGAAGTTTTATCACTGGGCGGATCCAGGACCGACTTCTGGGGGAGGGGGTTGTTATACTGCTACTTTTAAGGGCTCCAAACCTTGGGATGACTTTTATATATATAAAATAAGAAAGTCCCCCCGATCCCCCCCCCCCCTGGATCCGCTCCTGCTAGGGTATTGTGCAACTGCAGGAACGTTGGCAAAAGGTGTTGGATGCTGGAGATTACTTCGGAATCTAAAGACAAACACCGTCAACGGTATTGCTCTTTGTTTATCACTGCTCTAGAATTTTTTTTTTTTTTTTTTTTTTTTTTTTTTTTTTTTTTTTTTTTTTTTAAACTTTGTATTACTAACCTGGGTTGGTTTCGGCAATACATCGTTGCCTTCATCAAATCCATTATTAGAGTACAGTAACGTATTAATAAACTCATTACAGTAATAATAATAAACACAAATGAGTAAAGAAAAAATATGCTTTGGTTAGATGTTATTTCTATTTAACACTATTCATTTTTCATATAAAGTAGATCAATAAATCAATCTTTACTAGCAGAATAAAAATTATTATTAGCAACAATAGATATACCTCGTAGAATCATAAAAACTCTATTTTCTCAAATACTGTGCATTAAGAATTTAGCCTAAAGTACTATGTCACATTGTTCAGGTCGATGTGATTATCAAGTGTTTCATCTTTAGACAAAATTAAAGAATTAATTATATTTTTATGATGAGAAGGTTAATGAGAAGATTTTTAATTATATCTCATTAACCATACTGTGTATTATCGTCTTTTGTAGCTATATAATGAAAAGCTACTTCATCCTGTTTCACTATAGCGTACACTTGTTCATGTTTCATTATAGTGTATACTTTATCGTGTTTCATTCCAGTGTATACTTCATTATGTTTCATTACAGGGTATACTTCATTATGTTTCATCTTAATTAGGTGGGATGATTATTGTACAATATCAAATTTTAGTTACACAAAACTTTTTTTTTTTTTCGATTTTCTCGAAGAAAAACATTTAGGCATGAGGATTTACATCTATCTATTATCATTTTCTTCAGATCAAGGACTTCTATCGATTGATTGATAGATCTCATCGTTGGATGATTTTTTTTTTTTTTTCATTTAACGCTACTAATATTGTGAAATTTATAAGTAGTTTGTGTGTCACTGTTGGAATTATGTTTGCCACTGTTAAAAATACATATGTCACTGTTAGAAGTACACTGGCTAACTTACGTAGTATATTATAACGATACTGGTTCTTAATCACATTAATATTGAGCCATTAAAACACATCAATTACCTTTTATACACTTAGTTTAATAAATGTGATGGAGAAGTGTACGTTTTACTTCTACATAAATTTTTAAGATGTCTGCTTAGCTCACTCAATAATTCTATTTATTTTTGTTGTCATGACGACGACATAGAGATTTTTGATTACATAAAAACATTTGAATATTTTTTTTATATATTATTTCTTCTTCTAATAGCCGATTCAGCCTAGTACCTATTTAAAATGCATTATGGCCCAAATTTACAAGTAAATAATAATTTACAAGTGAAAATGTACAGCATACTGCTGTAATATAAGTAGTGATTGCTGAACAAACATGTGTACAACTTTCTCTTGACGAGAAGTGGATTACTTTATATTTTCTTTACTCTTTTTAATCTGGCTTTTTCCCCGATCCATGTTTCTAGCCCATCTTTAGATTTTCTTTTTCGTGCCGCTAAACTGAGGAGGGACATAGTTATTTCCGAATTTTACTTCTTAGACGAACATGTGATCTGAGGTGAGTACTAAGCTTTTTATTTATATAGTTTTTTTTCTAAATATAATCACCACTCGCAATATATAGTAATAAATGAAAAGTCTATTTCAGCATAATAAAAAAAATCTATTATTTGCAAGTGAACGACATACTTTTAGCGCCATAAAAATTCATTTTTCAGTTTTCTCGAAAACTAATCATGAAAATTTCTTTTTTAGTATCTACTTGGTTAATTTGGATGTTGCCTATTGATTAATATTAGTCTCATCTTCGAGTAATATTATAGGTTTAAACAAAATTTAAAGTTTAATAATTATTCATGATTATGAACTATATCTCATTACCGGTAATCATATTGCGTACTGTTGTCCTGGTAGTGTCATAATATAATATAAACTTGGCGAAAGAGTACCTATTGTACAGCACCAATTTTCAACTTTTTAAAAAAAAATCCGAAAACTACGCATAAGGATTATCATCACCAATATCTTTCTGTTCAGCTCAGTAAGAGCTATCTACTGATGTAGGTTTCGTCTTTGAACATTTTTTTCTCCTTAAACGCTAGTGAATTTATATGTATAAAAAAACATATAATTTGAGAAAAGAATCCTGAACCTTTTTTAATAATATTTGCTGAACCTGCGCTGTCTACTCAGCGTATCGTTCCGTTATGACCCTGAATCTCCTTCCCACTGTGCATGTCTCCTTACACAAGTAAAGGATAGCAGACTCACAAAGGAAGTGAACTACTATGTATAGATGTTGGATTGAGTTTGTAGAAAATTTGTAAAAGTAACACGATATCAAGTGAAAAAAATTTTTTTTTTTTCTAATAAATCCATATCCGTCTGAGTACGCCTTATTGCATCTTTTGAATCCTTTGAAGTTGCCAGCATACAATAGGTTTTGCCATTCAGATTTAAGCAAAGCACCTGTACTGTCCGTCAACCCACCATACGTAACCTCTCTACGGGTTGCCTAACACCCTAATTTCGGTCTGCAACAATGTTAATCTTATGGGCTCAAAACGGCCCTTAAATGTTGAATAGAATAGCGACATGGTTACTGAAAATTTGAATGAGAACTGGACAATCTACACAAAATTTGGAATGGACTAGCGAAAACGGCACGTTTCTAGCACTTGTAGTTTTCGAGATCTTATTGTCGAAAGGATTGCGAACAAACATAAACCCAGCATTTTAATATATAGACTAGCTGAACCTGCGTTCTCTACACAGCGTATCATTCACATATGAGCATGAATCTCCTTTTCACTCCTCAACATCTGTACACGTCCCTTTACAGACAAGTGAAAGACGCCTTGATAAATCGGCAAGGAGTATACTATAAAGGGGAGTTTTTTTCGATTTTTTTTTTCAATATTTCGCATCGTTTGCAAGATTTCAGCCTACTTCCGGTTGGAGTTTCGTCATGTATGATCAGTTTTCTTCTTGCATGAAATATGTAATAAGCAAGTACATTACATACACAATTAATTACAATGTCAATTATATGGTGTTCATTGAGCAAAACACTCCAAAAACTAAAGATTTATATTAGCCTGGAGAAATGGTTATCCTTAGTTTTTCATAATCATTTAGCCATGAAATAAACGTCTGGGAGATATACAACCCCTGTATATAACTACGTTTTGTTGGAATGTGTAACTCATAAGATACGATGCTTTAGTTTTTTAAAATTTCAACACTTCCAGTGTACCCCTAAAAAAATGTAATAAAGATAACAGCCACGTTTTTTTTAATATTCAATTAAAATTGGACAATCTACACAAAATTTGGAATCGACCTGCGAAAACGGCACATTTCTAGCACTTGTGGTTTTCGAGATCTCATTGTCGAAAGGATTGGAGACAAACATATAAGCCTAGCATTTTAATATATAGATAGAATGTATAGAATCAATTATTCAAAGGTTCATTTCCGTTCCTCATGAATTTTTTTTTTTTTTTTTTAATTTATTTTCACTTATTATTAGTGTACAATTATTTACCACTAAAAATGATTTGAAAATATGTGAATTTAGTTTATCTGAATCCAGTAAATTATTTCGCATGCTATTACAGTGGATTTAGAAAGTCTCCCGCAGTGGGTTATAGCACAGCAACTGATTGCAATGTGGCATTACCGTATTTATATTGCAGTATATGTCTCTTAAAAGAGTTGAAGGTTAAAGTTTATCCTCATTCAGTGTGTTACATATTACCATAGCATAATATACACCCTCATTTATGTGTGTTAAATATTACCATAACATACACCCTCATTTATGTGTTAGATATTACACTAACATAGTATACACATACACAAAGATAAACGTGATTGTTTCGATACTTTTCTGACAATAACAAGACCTGAACGCACTATACAATCAAGTTTAACATCTCGTTTTATTTAGATAACAGAAGTACTGTCCAAATGTTTAATCATATTCCTATCCTGAGAGTGCTAATGGACATTACTCCTGACTAATAAATGAGCTCCTGAAAGGTTCAACGCTAGAAGACCTTATAGATCTACACTATTATCAATTTCCGATGAATTAAAAGCGGGAACAGAGCGGAATAGAAAAGTACTATCAGAGAAGGAACGGAAGAGAGGAAAAGTAAAGATATATATTGTATAACCTAAATTCTGAAAAACGGGTATTGAATACATGCTTCATTTCCTGACGACATTATTATTATTATTATTATTATTATTATTATTATTATTATTATTATTATTATTATTATTATTATTTTTCAGTCTTTTGCCCCAGGGCTGCTCATTTTTCTAGGATAGTTCTTTTTTCACGGCCTCTTAACATTTCTGAGTAGCTATCCCTTCCTGATGGTTGATGGGGCCAATAACATTAGGAAAACTAGTCTGCATCTCACCTGTTAATGGAGCAGATCAAATATTTCCTGGTGGCTGAACAAGGACACACATCTTGTCTTTTTAAATCACTGAGTAGGGTGTCTACTGAGTTTCAATTTCAAAATTCCAGTATATTTCTCTATATTCAGTACAACTATCAGCAAAATTCTAGTATCTAATACAATGATTTTTTAAAAAGTTTTTAGGAATAATCACACTCTTGATTTCAGGTTCGCAATTGTTTTGCCATAAAATGAATATTTTATTTTTAATAAATTTAGTTAACCTTGATTTCTTTGAAATACAAATGATTAGGTATATATAGCTGCTTACGAAAGCGCTGAAATCTTTACACGCGCTGAAAGCTTTACACAAGCAATGTGCCACATCCATACCAAGCATTAAAACTGGCCCTCAGTTTCCCATCACTGGGCGAACTTTTACTAACTTTACTGACTAGTTTGCAGCCCTGTATACTGTACTTGAAGCAGTGCATATAATATAATGCATCCATTGTTGTTATACGTGAGGTATTGGAAAAAAAAAAAAAAAAAAAAAAAAAAAACAGCATTAGTAGAAAGAGGAAAGATGGTGACTATCAAACCCCAAGAGAGAGGGTGTCACGTCTTAACGCTGGATCATTAGGGAAAATCACAATTTATTATTTCAGTAACTGTACTATATTACGTAAGTATTGTTGTTCTATAAAATACTTTTTTCATGATCTGATGTTCAATTTCAGTACTTTCCTGTGACCGACAACCTCAATTCATGACTTTCATGGCCCGTACACAACCCACTCGAAGGCCTGATACAGTGAGCCAAGAGCATTATTTGTATTATATAACTGAATTATTAAGTTTGTTATAACATATATAAATAATTGTGTATTATTCTATTCTAGTTATAATGCAAGATTACTACCACCATGAACTTTTGGAGTTCAAAATTCCACGGTAAATAAAGAATGATAATATTTGTATATTTTATAATTCTTCTAGTATGTCGATCAAAATTCCAGTATATTTGAAGTATTTCCAGTATCAAAATTAAATTCCAGTATTTCCAGTATCAGTAGACACCCTGCTGAGTGAAGGGTCATGTAGTCTTCTGAATTTTATTCTAGATCCTCTGGCCGAGATAAGAAGCTATTGTTCGTTCTTATTTCCTTTTTCTTGTTTGAATTGTGTTATAGACCTTGTCTTATATGAGCCAGTACAGTGAGTATCTTATTTAATTATCAGGTTATTGTGTTATTTTAGACTGATTTTATTATATAGCATAATGCTTAATGAAGATGTGTCCTGTTTGTGAACTCTCAATATATGATGCAAAAGGCACTTACTTGTTCAGTCAGTTCACAGGAATTTTACTTCAATGTAAAGGATTCAATCGAAGGTAGAAATGTTACTTTGCGTGCTGGTTTTAAATGTGAGAAATGTATCAAAAGAGAAAATGTGAGTACAAAGGTAACTAAGGTTTCTGAGCCTGGAGAGGCGTTTCTATTAGTACACCACTAATACAAATAAAGAACACTGAACATAACACTAATACAAATAAAGAAAATAAAAACAAGAGAGTTAAAAGAAATCGGCAGACAGATTTATAAGAATTTTCCTGGGCTTTACAACAATACAATAGGTTTAAACCCAGATGGTGAAAACAAGAATATGAACAACGAATAAACAGAGGTTGTATCAAAAAATACGAAAAGAATCCGAAATATGCAAATTAATAAGGAAAATAATGAAAATATGAATGATCGTAATGAAAATAAAAATCAACAGAAAGAAATTTAGGTGATGTATTTGATGGTGTTATTCAATAAGTACATTGAAACTATTATTTCTAAAGCACGTAGAAACCTGTGTTTAATCAAATGGATTTATAGGATTTTTACAAGTCTGAAAACTTGTTTAGTATTATATTTTGCAAATGTAAGAAGTCATTTAGAATATTTTTCCAATATGTGGAACAGAAACTCAATATTTTTTTAATAATCTGGAATCGAATCAAAATTTACTTTTTGCCTGGTTAAAATGAAAATTTAAGGAACATGAGTGAAAATCGACCCAGCAAACTAGATTGGCATTAGGTTTATTAAGCTTCGCCAACAGGAGGGAATTATTTGAATTGAGAACTTTACATAACATCTTGGTAAGTAAATTACATTTGTTTCATTTTAAATGTTTATGTTCCAAGAAATAACAAGGAATTTTCGAATTTTTAGATGTGTATCTAAACTGGCAGAAGAACGTATTTGTAAGCGAGTTGAAACTGTCAGTATTTTCGTACAATAAATATCTTCAACAATAATTTACATTATGTTAAGAAACAATATCTTTTATATTATTTACCAGTATAGATCGAATATCTGTATGTTACTGTATGATTCAGCATGTCTTTAGTGTTTTTTTTAAATATGGTATTTGTGTATTCTTTTAGTTTGTTGCTGTACTTGTCATTCTATTACATGTATTTTTATTTATTATGCGTATTTTATGTTCTGCGTAAATTGTAATAGGATTTTATCTGCAATTTCCATATTCAATAAATATTTAAAATTTTATCCACTCCCTAATTATTAGCGTTCCTGTGTCCCTGAACATAAGAATATAAGATGATAGCTTGATTCCATTCATCAAACGAGAAAAGCAGTTACAATATGTCGAAGCCATTATTACTAAAGCTAGAGGGTTCATTCTATTGGCTTAATAGTATAAGTAAATCAAATAAATACAAAAACATCGCTTAAATTAAGAACCTGACCATTTAATAAATTCTATAGACATTTCCGCTTCGATTAGAATTTTATTTATTTATTTTCAATATTTGAAAGCTGAAACAAATGAGATATTAACTTCATTTATCTTTCTGCACTTATGTGATACACCATCATTTATTTTACGAAACAATAATTTGAAATGAATTATTGTTATAAATTGGTTGTTAATCTTGAACTACAAGAGATCTGCAGAATTGAGTTTAGCACTGAATAAGTAACTTGAATAAAAGGGCATGAATTACTAGCCCACCAATTATTTTATCTTGAAATACGTTGACATTGAATCCTGAAATGTGCTACACTGACTCCATAATAAAAGTGAAAGATACAATTTACAATAATAAATATGAACTTCCGTATTCGAAACATTTTAGCGTCTTGTTTACGGATCACGCTCTAGTGTAGAACTCTGACAATAATCTGTACACACCTATTTAAGTTTTGTCAAATTGCAGATTTTAATGAACTTAGAAAACATTCAAGCATGCCATTGTATGTATTGATTTTATCTACACATTCCAACGTAAGACATCAGAAAGAATGGCATGACTCTGCATGATCAACTAGTCAAGCCTGTCAAAGTCCATTAGAGAATTGAATAATGACTGTAATCCCAGCTTCACCAACGGGCCGTAAGTGATGACGATAGGCACATATAAAATTAATTTTTGTCTTACCAAATTAGGAAACCTGTCCTTCGGTGCTTTAAAGTCCTCTCCACCAAACATTGCAGGCAACTTCGATCTCTCACTCCATGGCCAAATCATATAGTCCAACATTCCAGGTTGTTCACCTACGAAATTATTAATTTTTACTCTTAAGAACATTACTTTCCTTACTGTTACCAATAATTTGACTTAATTACAAATATATTTTTCCTTTACATATAATAAATAAAACTATTTTCTAAACAGTAATAGTACCAACGAAATTTCTTTCAAAATGCTTCTACTCTCTTGCAGATATGAGGGCATTCAGAGGTGAAGTGATTCGCCTCCTATGGCTAGAGTCGCGTGTGATCTTACAAAATTTAAAGAAGAGAAGGAAGTATGATCTTCGGTTTGTGCCCATATTGTTTTCTCTAGTTTCGTCTTTTATTGTTTGCATGCATTTATCATAATTGCCTTTAGTCTAAGCTCATAATCATGGCAGACTAAAGTTTTCCTCGTCTGCACGTAGGATTGATTTAAAAGTCTTAGCAAACCTATTTACATCTCACCTACATACGCTTGAAAGAAATAAATGAAAATTTATGTGCAACAGTCATAGTTTTTTTTTTTTTTTAGCAATTTCCAATTATGTTATAGACTGTACATAAAATTATGTGTTCATGCTATTCAAAAATATATTGCCAAGTAATAATATAAAGTTATTTCATATCTACAGAATTCTAATTTATGTACTTAATGTTGCATATTGTCAAACAATACAATTTTTTAAAAAACAGCAACTAAACCAGTGAAAACAGGAAGGTACTTTGAAACAGAGTTAATGTAAAACCAACATCTTCTAGAAGTGCATTAATGAAAATTTACGTCACGAGAACTCCGCCTCACCCCTCCTCTTCAAACCCAGTTCACAATTCATAAGATTTTACGAAACATCACTGTTTGTCGACAAATACAGACTATATTCTGAGTCTTTCTATATTAATTTGACTATACAAATATACCGTCCTTTCTCTATTTACAGAAAATAATTGACACATGTTGAATAGTATTTTTTAAAGTGGTAGTACGGATTTACGTTATTTATTGCATACTTAAAGAGTTTTCGTAAAAAGTATGTCACCGATATTGTGTGATATTTCTCAACAGATAAATCAAAGACTTCACAATGTTGGAAAAAGATCAGTGACTTAAAACCTACAGGAAAACTTCTTAAAGACGTAGTTAACAAGGTAGGATTCAAAGTACCACCCATTACAATAGTAAGCTTTGTTTTCAGTTTCTTACTGAAAATTAACAATTACAGCAATAAATATTACCTAGGTATTAGTTAGAAATAATGTACACGGCGTATCTGGCAAAATTATCAAATTCCAGATTTTTGAAGAAAAAAATTTATGACCTTTCAAAATTGGGAAACTCAACCACTTGCTGAAACTTAACAAGCGATTATTTTATTTGTAAGATATTGAAACAGCTGCGAATAACTTCCTAGAAAATAATAAACACTATTACCAACCACCCATCAGCCACTCCGCACCAACATACCAAGAAAGGTATATTATAGGGAACTTTCGCTACAGTTTTCATCGAATGGAAAAACAAGTAGAAAAGAAAAACTAAAGAACAGAAAATTAAGTTCGAAGCGCCGAGGTGAGCGCCATTCTCAATTGCAAGATCACGTGCTAATGTTACCAGAGTGAATCATGGTGGAAGATAAGCAATACAAGTATGGATGAAGGGGTGATTTGATTTGATTTGAGTTTACCATCCTTTTCAGTAGCGAGGCTATATAAGACGTGAACCTACTGCTTAACCTGGGATCCGAGCCACAAGCTCCCGCCGGGATCAAACCCAGTCTCCCACGCCAAAGGATAGGAACGGGTGAGTCGGTCAAGGTGCAGATCCTTTCAGTATATCACTGTCAAACAAAAAGAGAGTTTTCCTAAAATAATATAATACGGTATTGTGTGTGAGGGCATAGCTAATCAAAAAATTGGACGAATAATTATTGGTCGTCTATTGGTATTTTGAACAAAATTCTCCCGTAAATATCTTCTAAGTGACTAGTTTTCACGTAACAGCCAAGACAGAAACAGTCGAAACTACGTAGTAATGTCTAGGAACTGTCGAAGATTTACTAGGTATGGCTCTTATCTGCTGATCCTACTAACCGTGATCTCTAAGTACTATCTACTGTAATCTTAGATAACTATCACACATCTCCCTTTCTACAGAGAATCAACCAACTTAATCACACAAGTACATTCCCCCTTCTGTACTCCCTACTTCTTCAGATAATTGATAAGAGATTATTTTCCTTGCCTTCAGTTCCTCTAATTTCTGTTCTGCTTCTCTGTCTACAGTGGTTACTCGGTATTCTTACATTGTCTTGTTGTAATGTTCTTTGATTTCCTTCAATCGTGCTATGTATTTTGCACTGACTATTATTGATAAGCTTTAGTCACAAGCTTCATGCACAAAAGTATACGCTGTGCTTCTAAAGAACTTTTTTTTTTTATATTTCCTTTTATTATTTAATTGTTACGTTAGTTTGGTTGCCAGAATATTTCGAAAACAGTGTTGGAAAAAGAATCATTTGTGTGTGTGTGTGATGTGAGTCAGTGCAATAATTTGACACTTCTTGCCTTAGCATAACAAATAAGAACATGTCCTACATTGTTGAATGAGAAAGTATTGTGTCTCACATGGTACAACATATTTTCCTTATTTTTTCCAAGTAAATAGCACGTAAGCTTGTGATTGAGAATTGAATGAGATTATTATAAAAATATATATTTTATGCAAGTTTCGTAACATGAGCAAAATGTCTATTCTTATGTCTACTGTTGTTACAAGAAAAGAAAGTTATTCACAGAAAGAATACAGACAAAAAGTTCAAGTGAAGCAACTAACACAAAATGTATTACTAGTGATAATAATAATGCGTGCGAAAAACTCTTTGAATCGACTTCAAAATTACAGTAATTTTCTGGATAGTAGCTACGTTTTCATCGTATAGGCTGCACAATTACGGTGTACACTCGTGTCCAAAATTGTTCTCGCATTTCTATAAATATGTTGTTGTTGGAATATAATTTGACAACGAATTCGCCCGGTATTTTTTATTATGTTAGTATGTGTATAGTTGGCAGAGACATGTATGTGGCAAATTTCATGTCAAAAGAGCAGTAAATAAGAACAATAAAACTAATATAAAATTTTCTTGTCCATTTAGCAACATCTTGTTTTACTCACTCTAATTTTCGTATTTATAATTCTTTTCCTATGAAATTTACCAGAAATATACATTTCCCGATTATACACACAGTATCAGTATTAAAAATACCCTGCAAAATCATTATCAAATTATATTCTTACAAGAAGACAGTTATAGATATGCGACAATCATTTTGGACATGAGTGTACATACAAGAGTAATTAACATACAATTCTATCTGTAAAACCCTCTCCTGTTAAGTGAAGGTATCATCAATTTTCAATTTTACCTTTTAAAAAAATGCAGATAAGAGTCAGACTTAACTGTCTTATGTATTTTTTATTTCTTTTTTTTTTGGGGGGGGGGGGAGGCAATCTCGGTTTTGCTGACCAGAAGTGTACAATCTTAGCACCTTTTCATTTTTGCCAATCATCAAAATTTGAAGAAAATTACCTCCAAAGAAAGTTGTTCCTCTTGAAGCCAATTCTTTTTCAAAAACATCCAACTCAACAATGATGTCGTTCAAGTAAGACTCAGCAGGACGATTGTCCACCCGTCGAATAGCATTGTTGGTAGCATCGATCACCTGTGAAAGAAAACAACTATGTTAAAATGTACGAATTAAGAGTTTTGCATTGAAGTATCACGCTTGCAGTATAAAATAAGGTGTTTGGTGTGTGTGTGTGCATTGAAGTATCACGTTTGTATTCTATCAGTCTTACAAATTATAAACATACAGTTTATTCATTAATATATTTGTAGACACAATGTTCTCTCACATGTGCAGATATTCCAGAAACTATATGAATGTAGGTTTTTCTGTAATTCTTTTCCAATTCATAACAATTAACTAATAGTCGATCACACTGCACTCGATTCATCTATTACAATTTCAAGTACTTCATCTAACTTTATTATTTTTGCAGAATAGAAGTGTAAAACGAAAACAGCTATATAAATGAGGATAGAATGCATACGCGGTTTGCAGTTATATTACGTTATAATTTATGAGTACCTGTTTTTTCTTCAAGACAAAGCACAATGGCACAATATAGCTATTAAGATATGGAAATCTACAAATTTTAGTGTAACATTAAAACTCCTATAGTTTTAGTATAAAATTTGAAACTACGCAATTTTGCAGTACTAGAATACCTGACTCAGTATCTTGAAACTCAGTGATGCCGAGGTTTCATTACAAAAATCCTTCCAACTTTGTCAAAATTCCCTCAAACTCGAAAAATATCCGCACATTCAGAGTAAAACAAAAACAAGACGTGTCTTATCAAAAGTACCAATGGTGATTTCAGGAGGTGGCCCCGTAGGAAATTCTCCCGGAATCATACCTCCGATTGTGCTTAATGTGGATTACCAGTATTATATATTGTACTACGTTCATCTCCTGTGTATTTAGTCTCTCCCGGATGTGAACACAAACATTTTCTATCAATATGCAAGAAAGAAATTGGACTTCAAGTATTATTGCAGGGGAAAAGAAAAGTTGAGATGGCGATTTCTCCTTTCAAAGTGTGATGCTACGCCAGGTCAAGAATTTGACAAAAAGGAAAACGTAGTAAGTAATATATGTCATTTATCTGTAGTATTTTGTATCCTAACTATTGCTTCCCTTCATTCCGCAAGTCACTGACCGCCACTGACGCTAGACTTATATCACTGAAGAAGTAATTAAGTCAAAAACAAATATTTTTAACACTGTGGGTAACTTATTTCTACCTAAACATAATACAAGATAATAATCAAAGATATAACCTCAAAATGTATCTGTGGAATGAAAATATATAGTTCCTAGTATTTCGACTGTTTACTCGACGCTCATTATCAAGTGAAAGCAGTATTTTTAAGTTGGTAGTTTCTTTTATATACAGTACATAAAGAAATAAATATTGGAATTGAATGTCCTACTTTTCAATGTACTACTAACTAGATTTTAAAACTATTTTGTCAAAAACTACGCATGGGAATTTAACCACAAGCAGGTCGTTTTGTTCAGCTTGTTGTAGCCTATCCAATTAATTATATATATCGGGTGTGCTAGAAATAGCCCCCACGGACAAAAGAGCGCTATTCTTCAGGTCAAAATAAACCGAAAATGCTATAGTTTGGTATACCCTCCGAGGTCTCCTTCATAGCCGCTATGGGGAATCAAAATTTCACTATGTGGCAACGTCGCACATTAACTTTGAACCATTAACATTGCTCCTCAAGTCCATGAAGCAGTTACATCGATTGCTATATTAATAAGTGGTGCTAACGTCAACGTCTTTCGACTTTTAACTGCCATCTGGAAAGACTCGTAACTACTCGATGGATTGGTAGATCTTTTCTGAAGTTCTTTATCTGCAACGTTGTTACATAGTGCAAGTTGTGTCTCCAGACAAGGACCCAAAAGGTATACGATTCTATATTTTTTCGCTTTGAGTTTTAGAACAATGTTCTGTAGTACGTTGACGCCGTTTTTAGAACAGATATATATATAAATTTTGGACAATACTTTAATTAAACAGAAAATAAACTTCAAAAGTTAATAATAATTTTAAGCTATCTCTCATTAATCATATTATGAACTGTCCTCTTGCTAGTGTCATAATACAGAGCTTCATAAAAGGTATATTTCAGTGTTAGTTTTATTTTAGTGGGTAATGTGGTTCTCATACAGCTTTAAATTTTTAGGTTTACAATCAAATTACTTTTTGTGATTTTCTCGAAAACTAAGCACGAGATTTCACTCATTCATATTTTGTTCAGCTCAAAGATATTTATCGACTGGTATGATCCATGTTCAGACAAAGCTTTTCTTTCATTACACGCTAACAATATTGTGAAATTTGTGATTCATAACCACTATATGAACAAAAATAAACAAAAACAAGTCATACATTAAAATGCACTTTCAAATATACTTCAAGTCACATACCTTGTCAAATTGAGCCATAAGCTCTTTGTCTCTCTTTTTACGCTCAGAATCCTTCGAATACATTGGAGGCTCTGGGTACTTTTCATCCAGATAGTCTGAAATATCAAGGCTTTCTGTGGTTATCTTCCCACCGGCTTCTTCCAGCACAGGAACTTTGCCAGCAGAATTCTTTTCAAATAGCCATTCAGGTTTCTCTTTCAAGTTTACATTAACAACATCACATCTGGAAGACAGATAACAAAAGTTTATAGTTAAGAATGAATAATCTCTTTTTTATTGTTACTGAAAAATAATCCTAAAATATCTCTGCGTATTTACTTCGTACTTAACGCTACTCAATGAAATAGTGTGGGTAGTCGTTGTACTCCTCTATTGTCCAAGAATGTGCTAATGTACTCCCCTATTGTTCAAGAATGTGTTGCTGATTTCCCCCATTGACAAAATGTGTTGCTGATTTCCCCCATTGACAAAATGTGTTGCTGATTTCCCCCATTGACAAAATGTGTTGCTGATTTCCCCCATTGACAAAATGTGTTGCTGATTTCCCCCATTGACAAAATGTGTTGCTGATTTCCCCCATTGACAAAATGTGTTGCTGATTTCCCCCATTGACAAAATGTGTTGCTGATTTCCCCCATTGACAAAATGTGTTGCTGATTTCCCCCATTGACAAAATGTGTTGCTGATTTCCCCCATTGACAAAATGTGTTGCTGATTTCCCCCATTGACAAAATGTGTTGCTGATTTCCCCCATTGACAAAATGTGTTGCTGATTTCCCCCATTGACAAAATGTGTTGCTGATTTCCCCCATTGACAAAATGTGTTGCTGATTTCCCCCATTGACAAAATGTGTTGCTGATTTCCCCCATTGACAAAATGTGTTGCTGATTTCCCCCATTGACAAAATGTGTTGCTGATTTCCCCCATTGACAAAATGTGTTGCTGATTTCCCCCATTGACAAAATGTGTTGCTGATTTCCCCCATTGACAAAATGTGTTGCTGATTTCCCCCATTGACAAAATGTGTTGCTGATTTCCCCCATTGACAAAATGTGTTGCTGATTTCCCCCATTGACAAAATGTGTTGCTGATTTCCCCCATTGACAAAATGTGTTGCTGATTTCCCCCATTGACAAAATGTGTTGCTGATTTCCCCCATTGACAAAATGTGTTGCTGATTTCCCCCATTGACAAAATGTGTTGCTGATTTCCCCCATTGACAAAATGTGTTGCTGATTTCCCCCATTGACAAAATGTGTTGCTGATTTCCCCCATTGACAAAAATGTGTTGCTGATTTCCCCCATTGACAAAAATGTGTTGCTGATTTCCCCCATTGACAAAAATGTGTTGCTGATTTCCCCCATTGACAAAAATGTGTTGCTGATTTCCCCCATTGACAAAAATGTGTTGCTGATTTTCCCCATTGACAAAAATGTGTTGCTGATTTCCCCCATTGACAAAAATGTGTTGCTGATTTTCCCCATTGACAAAAATGTGTTGCTGATTTTCCCCATTGACAAAAATGTGTTGCTGATTTTCCCCATTGACAAAAATGTGTTGCTGATTTTCCCCATTGACAAAAATGTGTTGCTGACTTTCCCCATTGACAAAAATGTGTTGCTGATTTCCCCATTGACAAAAATGTGTTGCTGATTTCCCCATTGACAAAAATGTGTTGCTGATTTCCCCATTGACAAAAATGTGTTGCTGATTTCCCCATTGACAAAAATGTGTTGCTGATTTCCCCATTGACAAAAATGTGTTGCTGATTTCCCCATTGACAAAAATGTGTTGCTGATTTCCCCATTGACAAAAATGTGTTGCTGATTTCCCCATTGACAAAAATGTGTTGCTGATTTCCCCATTGACAAAAATGTGTTGCTGATTTCCCCATTGACAAAAATGTGTTGCTGATTTCCCCATTGACAAAAATGTGTTGCTGATTTCCCCATTGACAAAAATGTGTTGCTGATTTCCCCATTGACAAAAATGTGTTGCTGATTTCCCCATTGACAAAATGTGTTGCTGATTTCCCCATTGACAAAAATGTGTTGCTGATTTCCCCATTGACAAAATGTGTTGCTGATTTCCCCATTGACAAAATGTGTTGCTGATTTCCCCATTGACAAAATGTGTTGCTGATTTCCCCATTGACAAAATGTGTTGCTGATTTCCCCATTGACAAAATGTGTTGCTGATTTCCCCACTGACAAAATGTGTTGCTGATTTCCCCACTGACAAAATGTGTTGTGTTCTTCATTGACAAAGAATTCGTTGTCATCGTGTTCTCCATTGGCAAAGAATGCATTGTCATCGTGTTCTCCATCGGCAAAGAATGTGTTGTTGTGTTCTCCACTGGAAAAGAATATGTTCTTGTGTTCCCCGTTAGAGAATGCGTTGTAGTGTTCCCCGATAAGCAAAATTGCGTTTTCTTTCAAACTGCCAAAAATGTGTCTTCCTCATTTCCAAAGAACGTGTTGTTGTTGTTTTCCCCATTTACAAAGAACGTGTTGTTGCTGTCTTTCGCACTGTCAAAGAACGTGTGGTTGCTGTCTTCATTGTCACGAACATGTTTTATCAACAACGTGTGTCATCTTCTCCATTGTCAACAACGTGTTGTTTGTTATTTTCTCCATTGTTAAGAACGTGTTATCTCCTCCATTATCAAGAACGTGTTGTCTTTTGCATTGCCAAGAACGTGTTGTTCTGTTCTATATTGTCAAAACCATGTTTTGTGATCCCCATTGACAAAGTATTGTTGAAATGTTCCCATTAAGAGAAAAATGTGTTTCTCATTAATAAAAAATGTGTTGTTTTATTCCCCGTTTACAAAGAAATACGTCTTCAAGTCAAATACGTTCGTAGTCTTAAGACAACGAACTGGACAAGAATGAAGATAATAAAGAATATGACTATTTTCTTTTTCTTCTTACTTGTGAACGTAAGTAAATGAAACTTTGTATAATTCGTAAATTCGCTACAACAAAGTCATTTACATATGTTTTACTGTGTTTTCATTAATGTTCTTTTCCTTTATTTTGTATCCTGTGTACAGGCAACCAGATTTTTTTTATATGTACTGTACAACGTTGATCTTTATATCCTTTTATAACACTAGTTAACAAATTTAAACTTTTTGTTTATTACATGAGAAAAATCACCTGATCTTAAAGGAACTTTTTGCGCTGAATTCGAATATGCACTCGGTTTCTCTCCATCACGTACAGTTTTCCCGTAACAGGGATTTTCGGGAAATTCCCTCAAAAATTTCCCTTTTTCAGATATTTTATTCCCCTAGCTCCTGTCCCCTTACATATAGTAACATAGAAATTATACCTAAGTATACCTTGATTTATATTTAATAAACCCTAAAAGTTTCGTAAAAATCGCTTTGTTCTTTCTAGAGAAATAAATATATTTGTATGTATACTGTGTGCATTGTTTATTGCACCTGATAGTAATGCTTTCAGATCTCCTGAGTTGGGGTAAAAACGATTTGCTTTATTACTACAAACACAGACATAAAAATGAATATTTACAATAGTCAACAACACACTTGTATTGCTCTGTAAATTAGAAACGTGTATAAAAATAGAATGTACTTCCAACCTATATATTTTTTTAAACGTACAGTATATGTATATCTTAATACATATATATACAATTCTCCAAGTTTTTTCGTTTTGTTCATGAAATGGTTATCAATATTTGTTATCAAATGTAACAGAATGCAAAAGAAAGAAAGAATGGAATACAGACTCATTGTTGACAACAATGAACTAATGCAGTCTGAATTTTTTACTACGGTATCGTTTCCCCCCTCCCCCCGCGCATTTCTTTCTTTCTTTCTTGTGTTCTTGACACCTGGTGAGGGAGTTTTGTACATTTTTATATTGACGTGTGGTTTAACACTACTTCACTTTCAAAGTTGTCTTTGCTGCTAAGAGTGCTTTCATGTTTGATCTTAACGGCATTATACCCAACTAAGACCAGACGTTTAGTTTGTGATCAGTACAATGGCGTCAAAAGGACGGCGTTCGTGTGTTAACTCACTAAATAGTTTTTGTTATGTGTGTGGCCAGTTTGTAGTTAAAGGACAGTGTAGATCCATTACGCCATCGGTGAAACTAGCATATTATATATATTTCGGATGTCGTGTGGGAGATCAGGACAAAACTTGGGCACCCAACATAATTTGTGCGTCGTGCTACGTCACTTTACTTGCATGGGCCAAAGGGAAACTGAGGTTCATGAAATTTGCTGTACCAATGGTGTGGAGAGAACCCACCAACCATCTGGATGATTGTTATTTTTGTCTCACAGTAGTTAAGGGACATTCTAAAAAAAGCAAATACACAATAAGTTATTCCAACGTTAAATCCGCAATTAGACCTATTCCGCACGGGGATGAACTTCCACTTCCCGAGCCCCCTATCAACTGGGAAGAGATATGGCCAAATGACTCTGATGATCATGACCTTGATGAACCATCGACATCAACATGTACATCCAAGGATCCAACGTTCATCCCTGACTGTGTTCGCGAGCCACATTTCATCCGGCAATGTGAACTTAATGACCTAGTCCGTGATTTGCACCTGACAAAACAAGAGGCGGAACTTCTGGGATCAAGGCTCCAGCAGTGGAACTTATTGGATGCAGAAACGAACATATCAGTGTACAGAAAAAGGCATGTTCAATTTTCAAGCTATTTCTCAATGCAAGATAATGTGTGCGTATGTACGGATATAAATGGGTTGATGGCGGAGCTAGGAATTCCTTACGTTCCAGAAGAATGGAGGTTATTTATCGACGCGTCAAAGGTCAGCCTTAAAGCTGTCCTTTTACATAATGGAAATAAAAAACCTTCTATACCACTTGCGCACTCAGTGAAGATTAGGGAATCCTATGACACCATGTCAACTTTGCTAAATCTTATAAATTACAAGGACCATTGTTGGCAAATATGTTGTGATCTCAAGGTAGTTGGTATTTTATTAGGACTGCAGTGCGGTTACACGAAGTACCAATGTTTTTTATGTTTATGGGATAGCCGAGCTGATGACAAACATTATGAAGTGAAGGAATGGGAACCTAGAGTGAATTACGTACCTGGAGAATGCAACGTTAAATACGCTCCTTTGGTAGATCCTAATAAGATATTACTGCCGCCACTTCATATCAAGTTAGGACTTATGAAAAACTTTGTCAAAGCCATGGACACATCTGGTGAAGGTTTCAAGTATTTGCGAGATAAGTTCCCTAACCTGAGTAATGCTAAGATTTCAGCGGGAGTGTTTATTGGTTCCCAAATTAGGAAATTAATGCTTGATGATAGCTTTGACAGCAAGTTAAACAGTGCTGAGCTAGCTGCCTGGACAGCATTTAAGTGTGTTGTGCGCAACTTTCTGGGCAATAACAAAGCTGAGAGTTACACAGAAATCGTACAGGACATGATACAGAAATACAAAGAGTTGGGTTGTAGGATGTCTTTAAAAATCCACTTTTTGCACTCCACCTCAGCTTCTTTCCTGCTAACCTAGGTGCTCTCAGCGACGAACAGGGGGAAAGATTCCACCAAGATATAATGGCAATGGAGAAAAGGTACCAGGGACGATGGGATCCTTCAATGATGGGGGACTATTGTTGGGATCTTGTTAGAGAATGCAACATTTCTTACAAAAGAAGGAAGTAGTGTACGTTTTTGTAACCCAATGGAAGTTTCATATATTGTGATAGTTTTGATTGTCTTTTCATGACCTTTTGGTACATTTGTATTATTGTTTATTGTAAATTGTCACACTTGTAAATTATATTGTATTATATTTTATATATGTGTTTGTGGTAATAAAGCAAAACGTTTTACCTCAACTTAAGAGATCTGAAAGCATTACTATAAGGTGCAATAAACAGTACACACAGTATACATACAAACATATTTATTTCTCTAGAAAGAATAAAGCGATTATTACGAAACTTGGAGGGTTTGTTAAATATGAATCAAAGTATACTTAGGTATAATTTCTATGTTAGTATATGCAAGGGGACAAGATCTTGGGGTGTAAAATAAACGAAAAGGGAATTTTTTTAGGGATTTTCCCGAAAATCCCTGGAAAATCCCTCTGTTACGGGAAAATCGTACGTGATGGAGAAAAACCGAGTGCATATTCGAATTCAGCGCAAAAAGTTCCTTTAAGAACAGGTATTTCCTTTTATGTAACAAAACCTTTGTTAACTAGTGTAATTTAATCATTGAATCAGAGCTCCTACATTTAGTTTCAACTGAGAAAAAGTCTCTTTTATATGCTCTTAGCAATACGTTACATATATATTTTCAACACAATTTAGATTCTTTTAATTCTTTATTTCCACTGGTATTTAGCTGAACTTTTAATTAGTTCATTTTTATATAACCAAAGTAAAAATCTGTAATTATTTGATAGGAACTAATTATATAGCACTATTTAGTAACATTTTAACGTTTTATATTAGGGAAATTACTCGCATTTTTAATCGCCATTACAGTTTTTTTTCTTTCCATTTATATTGTTGTACCGTTATAACAATGTAAGATAAGGCTTTATTTTATTTTTGATTGGTCGAACTATATTACCCCCATATCCTAGCTGTTATGCACCCTTTTCTATCCAATAAAAAAAAAAAAACCTTTCCGATTTTTTTAAAATCTCCATGCCATTCTCTCAAGACCGATTTCGCAGTTTGATCATCCTTGATTCAAGTTTTTGCTAGTTATGCGCTTGATATTCTTTGTGCAATGTGTCTGTGCTATGATGAAAAGACGACTCGTTGAGTGCACAGCGTAGAATTAATTTGTTCAGCAAAACGGAATCAGGAGGTATTACCATGATTTTCTGGACCTTCTTCCTAGACAATCTGTACGATCTACACCAGTGAAAATGTTAACACTTCCGACGACAGCGGTAGAGAGGATTTTTCCTATACGTAGTGATTGTTGATTTACAAACCTCTATAGCGAATATGTACTGGGATTCGAACCAGTAAACTCCAGACTCGAGGGACATCATTGGTCTCAGTTCTACAGCATTAAGTTCAAGATTAGTCAGCGAGTTATTAACTTCGTGTTAAAGTTACTAAACTCAAGGGAGGACATTCAAATTTACTTTCCTTTGTTAGTTATCAGTTCGTAGTTCCTATAGAACACAATTTTCTATTTATTGCCTTCCCTTCTTATGCAACAAGTAAGCTATGGTGAAAAATTTTAGGAACTGTGAAGGCAGGCGACTATATTGATGTTCGAAAGATGGTAAAACCTTTAATGAAAGGTGTTTCGTGTTTAGGAATATACGTTTTCTTTTTCATTACTTGGTGTAATCTTCAGTGTATATTGTTGTATCATTACGTGTATTTAAAGCTCAGAGTTCTAGTTCTGCTTGGTACGATTGTATATTTATACTTAGTTTCACAATTATTTTTGTTTTGATAACTAGCCACTCAACTAACCAAGTTCAGTAAACGCACACATTTGGTAAGTTCTAAAGTAATACAGAAACATTGAAACTTTCAAAAGGCAGCTGTGTGTGTAAAGCAGGGGCGGACTGGGACCGGGTGGGACCTGCCCTCTGCAAAATCACTTAAGATATTGCTTGATTAGTTATTACTAATTCAAAACTCCTTTCTCGTTCATAGTAACCAGTGGCGTAACTAACGGGCAAGTAGTGCCAGCGAAGGGGGGAGACACTAGGGAAAGGGACCCCTGCCCAACCCGTAGCCTTTTGTTGAAAAACCAATAAGATAATTTTATCAAAAATACATGTAAGTCAAAAATATAATCTCGTTCATAATTTATGTATTCAATAATGTGATGTGCAATCAACAACATATAAAGAGCATGGAACTGATTCTCCTACGGTAAGGAAACCGTGTTAGACACGGCGCGTTGTTGGACGCGAATTGTGGCGATAAATAATCGTTACCTGAGCACAGCGGCGATGTCAGAAAACAGGCCTAAAGGCCCAGAAATCGGGCCCCAAAGGGTGTTCATGCCATATTCTCCATGTTTTTTGCTCACTAAAGTAAGTTGCCTAACTATCCTAGCTGAATGTTATACTGTGATGCTGTATGTCAGTAAGGAACAGCGCAATATATTTGATATCGAATAGAAGATACCTGAGGCCAAACATGCGATGCCTGAATTCTTGGGTTTCGAGCCACGGGGCCGATTTCTAACATCACCGCTGTGGTCAGGGGACTCAGTTCTTTCCAACGCCATAACTCACTTTTCCAGCTCCATGTCTAACACTGTTTTCTTACTGTAAAAGAATTTTCATGGAATATTCTCCATGTTCTTATCCAAGAGTAACAAAGACATTACAAAGCTGTGGGAATTAAGAAAACATTAGATTGGGGCAGTTTCTTTATATCGTATATATAAAGTACACGGGAAATACTAAACCCAATGGAAACGCACCACTCCTTTCTTGCAAATTTTTTTTTTAACTTACGATTTCTTAAAAATTTTTTACTTGTCAAAACTCGGATAGAAGGTGGTCTTGATTGCTGATGCTTTTTTTTTTTTTTTTTTTTTTTTTTTTAGTTTGAGTCGATAAAGATAAAGGGGAATAGCAAGATGGAGTTTCTAATTCGATATACCTAACAATATTGCACGAATATTGACGGGGGCCCATTTGGTAATATTGCAAGGGGTTGGGGGCACGCGATCCTAGTTACGCTACTAATAGTAACATTAAAAATAATATAATTTGAATGTGTTATGTGGAATAATTCATCCTAGGGAAACATGGATTACACAAGTCATATGGGTCTTTAATACTAAGAGGCACCTGAAACAAACAGGCCACGAAAAGATATTACAATTAATCGTTGTCGTAACTTGGAACCCGATTAACGAACTTTCTGGTAGTTTTTTTTAACACTTCGTTTCAAAGCGATTAGCAATAAAGCATAATCTCACCTTTCCAATCTCTAGAAAATAAATTTTACAATCATAAAATCACAGTTTTATTATTATTATTATTATTATTATTATTATTATTATTATTATTATTATTATTTATTTATTTATTTATTTATCTTCCAACACAGATGGTTTTCAATACCATCTAAAACCTGGGAACGTAAAAAGAACTGCGCTCATTGTTGTAACCCGAACTTGTTCCTTTTTCTTTTAAAGGTAGAATTGAAAAGTGTTAGAAATGAACTCCATTCTAGCTAAGTAAACATTATTCGGAGTATTCTAGTTCAGTTTCAACACAATTCCATTAGGTCTGCGACCATTGCTAACGGTTAGAACGTACAGTACACAAATAGCTTCATATTTGTGACGCCAAAACTGTAGTAAGTATTATGTTCTATACGCGATACTCTAAGCGTAGAATGGTTTCATTTGGCGGATTTGGTTTTCTTTAAAATGAAAGTGGTGGAATCGAGAAAAGGTACACAATTAACACAAAATCGAAAGAAAGAAAAATCCGGATATCAGAAACGTAAAGAAGCAGAAAATAATGCACCTGTGGCAGCTGGAAGTGATTCAGAGCAGTGAAAACTTTTTTCTACCAATTTCTCAAGCGGTAAAGGTAAGCTTCATATTTTTTTTTATATTTTTTCATTCATTTATTTGAATTTGTGGGATGTGAGAGACAAAAGCAATTTACATCAATAAAAATAACAAGAGGTAGACGTTACCCACGGCCAGTGCAGGATTAATCCGCGTGGAGGCCTTCAAGCTACTCGATAAATCTCCCCTTCCCCCAGAGAAAAATAAAAAGAAGTAGCTAAGGAAAAGTAAAAACAAGATGAAACTTTTCTGTACGCACTCTAGTGGGAAAGCGAAATAATACTTGGCTAGAGATACCATGCACAACTTTTACATTTCGTGGGGGGCGGGGGTTCTCCAGCTAAGGATTCATTTCTAAAAGAGCAGTCCAGGCTCCAGACCAACTCTGTATTCATCAAGGTCCTTAAGCATCATTCTCTGGGAGAGTCCTTGTACTCCCAGTCCGCCTCTAGTGTAAAGGAATTCTGAAATCTTTGAGTTTTACGTCCCACGGTTATGTCGGTTAGGCTAAAGGAGACGGTGATGAGTAATGCAAGAAAGGGTGGAATGAAGAAAGTGGAAGGAAACGGAAGAGCCCCGAGAAAACCCACGCACGCGGTGTTTGTCCACCACAAAGTTCACTTGGCGGGGGTTGGGATCGAACCCGGGACCCCAAGCACCAGACGTGAACGCTCTACCACTGAACCACCGCGGCCCCAAATGTAAAGGAATTCTGTTCGTATATTAGTATAATGCTTGTGCTCAGAATTTCAAAGGTATCATCATCATAGTTTGTAATTCACGACCCAGGTTCGACGAAGTAGTATATTTGCTTACCTTATTCTTTTGAAGGCCTAACTCTATGATTTATCACTGTGTAAAGCAATTTCATGTAAGATGTGTTAGCAGTGTCTTCGTCCATAGAAGTAGTTGTGTATGCATGTACGAATTGTTTTCTCCATAACTGACAGTGCAGCGTACAATGTCTATTTGAAGTTGTGGCATGATAATGAGCTGATATATTTTAGGCTGTGCCAAGTGCTTTATTCAAATATAAATAACTGTTGAAGTTGTTGCACGTAAGTGTTTGGGAAAAGTTTGTTTTCTGCACCAACCTTCCTTTAATTGCTGATGTCGTCAAACACTTTTATTGTAGTTGTATTTTAGGTTTGGATTCACATATCTTTTGAATATACATATTCAGAGTTGATATACGATACTTGTACAAGGTATTGTAACCATCTTAAATATATAAAAAAAGAAAGAAGCCGTAAAACTAATTTTCTAGCTAGAGGTAAAGACAGCGCTTTGATGGTGCAAGGGTCAATGCTGTATGTTCAAGAGAATAAAACCTTTTGTATTCTAAGTTAACTTCAGTACTCACAGGATTATTTGGAACGTATTTTCGGTAAATTTTATAGATTCTTAACCTGGCTAATTGACAGTAAAAGATATGATACGTGACGGGACGTTCCTGTACTACACCTACACAAACAATTCACTCCATTATTATTATTATTATTATTATTATTATTATTATTATTATTATTATTATTATTATTATTATTATTATTATTATTATTATTATTTTACACTAGTGTTACGTAGATTTGCCATCAATGAAAGCTAATTTATTTTTATTTATTTATTTATTTATTATTCACTTTCCATTCGCCCCCAACGAGCTAACTTTTGCATTAAGAGGCAGTACAACAGCATTACGTACACTGATGTCTAAAATGATTGTCGGATATCTACAACTGTCATGCTGTGGAAATATAATTTGATGATTTTGCAGGGTACTTTTAATACTGATACTATGTGTATAATTGGGAAATGTGTATTTGTGATAAATTTCATAGGAAAAGAATTATAAGTACGAAAATTAGAGTGAGTAAAACAAAATGTTGCTAAATGGACAAGAAAGTTTTATTTTCGTTTTACTGTTCTTATTTACTGCTCTTTTGACACGAAATTTGCCACATACATTTCTTTGCCGATTATACATATACTAATATTATACGAAATATCGTGTGAAATCGTTATCAAATTTATTCTTACAACAACATATATATATGCGACAATCAATTTGAACATGACTGTACGTATTCGAACGATAGTAAAACATCACAATAATATGCTTGCCATACATAAAGGAGACAAAGTACAATTGTATATTTATATATATATATATATATATATATATATATATATATATATATATATATATATATATATATATATATATATATATATATATATATATATATAAAGAAACTAAGCAAACAGATATACAAAATACAGAAACACTAACTGAAATACAGAATTAGCTACATATTGTCAATAAGTAGGAAAAACATGAAAAGGATATTTTGCACATACACAGAAAATACTCAGAACAATAGATATTTAGTATACTGTGTAAGATATTGAATTTGAAAATATACAGGATATTTTCCCTATACACAGAAAATACATGAAACATAATAGAAATTTAATATGCCGTACAAGATATTGAATTTGAGTATTTTTTTTCATATACACAGAAAATACACGAAACAATAATAGCAACTTAGAATACTGAGTTGAGTTGATTTTGAGTTTAACGTTCCGTTCAGCAGCGAGGCTATAGGAGACGTGTACCTACTGATTAACGTGGAATCCGAACGACATGAGCTCCCGCCGAGAATACTTAGAATATTGTATAATAAATAGGCTGTTAATGAAAGTTACTTCCTACAAGGTGATACCAAATGTCTCACCAGTGTTGGGTAAGTTACTTGTAAAAATGTAACGCGTTACAAGTTACTTTACTTTCTCTTAAAATGTAACGCGTTAGTAACGCGTTACTTGCCCCCAAAAGTAACTGTTACTTTACTTCAAAAGTAAACTTTTAGGTCCGAAACTTTAAATATGTGGGAAAAAATTATTACGGTACTTCAATTTTCCATACTACTATTACTACCTCTATTATTATTATTATTATTATTATTATTATTATTATTACTATTACTATTATTACTATTATTATTGCACGTTCTGAATCGCTTTTATAAATGCAAGGACAAATTTTTACTTGATATATAAACATTTTCATATAATGTTGTAACATTGATAAAATGCCATACTGCGTTATTCGTAGGGATGGGCACGAGCGAGTTCAAGCGAGTTTTTTTTTTTTTTTTTTAACTCGATTCGACTAGAAACAGAAATCTTTGAGCTCGACCCGAGAACTCCGCTGGAAAAGTTTCCTCCAACTCGACTCGAATTGGGGCAGAGTTTCGAGTCGAGTCGAGCGAAATCCGGTGTGTCGTTTCGAGTACTCTTGAAGTATATTACATAGACAATATAATTATTACTATCAATGACACTACTACTACTACAAATTATTATTATTATTATTATTATTATTATTATTATTATTATTATTATTAATTATAACAACACTGTCTATAAACACAGAAAATAGGCGGTTTGTATTTGAATACAAAAAGCTAGTTGATTGCCAACCTCGGTAGTCGTGAAGTCTAGAGATTGTTGAAGTCAAGGACATTGTTCACTAGCTTCTGAATTTGGGTTGAGGGCCTAGGTTGAGAATTCGGGCTCGAGCCAAACACTGTTAAAACTTATAGGGTATTGGCCAAATATTTTCAAAACTGTTCGTCTCGGGTTTAGAATTGTCAGCAACTCGAGCAGCTCGGCTCACAGCTCATGCACTATCGACCCGAACCGAGAAGTGAGCCGAGCCAACAGCTCACCCAACCGACTCGGCTAGAGCCCTCGGCTCAATTGAGCCGAACCGAGCAGTTGGCTTATCCCAACCAAGCCAGCTCGAGCCGATGGTTCACCCCAAGTGAGCCCGCTCGAGCCATCTTCTCAGTTGAGCCGAGCCGAGCTGAGCTTGTTATAAAAAAATTCTTGTGGTCTCGCTATCGAGACGAGACGAGATGCGAGCAGTGTCCCCTCTCGTGAGCAACACTAAAAGTATTCCATATTACTACTTCGCTTACATTTCTCATGGCTTTCGCTTTCCAGTGTAATCAGGCCATGATTTCAAAACGAGTTAAAACGAACGAGCCATTTATCAAACTCGACTGGACTCGAAACTCGACGCGAAAAACTGAATCGGCGGAACTCGACTAGTGCTCATCCCTATGCGTTAGATAAAAATGGTTGCTTATTATTATTCTGCTAAACTAATTATATGATAGTAATAATGTTATGTAAAATTAAAAATACAGAATATAGAGAAACATTACACTACAACTAATAAAGTGAGAACACATGAACTGAGGGTGAATCAAAACTTGCCAGTAACTCTAAAATCGATACATGATTTTTAAAGCTAGTTTCAAACTCTATAATGAACGGAACTCTAGGATAAGCAAACTGATCTGAAAAGAACTCCAATATTACATACCATCAGCAAACTATTTTCTAGTAATAAAGAAGACTTGCTCATTAGAACACAGTTTATTCATATTAACCTCTTACTGCATATCGTTAATTATGGCACGCTAGTTGTTGATAAATATTTTCCGCCGGGGCATTTCAAACGCTTTACTTTTAAATTCTGTCCACCATCATCCTCAGCTCTTAAGAAAAAAGTAGACCCTATTCTTTCAAATGTTCGAATGATAAAATATTTTCGTTCTCCATCTTTACAAAAACAACACCAATCAAAGTAAAGTAGACTACCGGTATCATTGCACTCCTAGTTCACTCACTGAATGTATTGATTTGGAGCTGTCAAAATCTACCACAAAATCTTCCAGGTTCTTGCAATTAGTACACGTGATTTCCCTTAGGCTGTCCTCATCTTCCAAAAACAGCAAGTGGCACTACGAACTTATCTGTTTCTCTGTGTGTCGGTGACTGTGGGTCACTGACATACGTAGTTCATGCTCCATTGTTTCATTCTGAGAAATTCACTTACAGGAAAGAAACATTTGTTTCCGAAAAAAATATATACATATATTATAGTTACTCATCTAAAATGTAATGCGAAAAAAGTAACGCAAACTAGGTACGTTACTTAAAAATCTGTAACGCGTTACCGTTACAGTTACTTTGGAAAAATGTAACGCGTTACTAGGAAACGTTACTTAAAAAATAACGCGTTACAAGTAACGCGTTACTTGCGTTACGTTACTTCCCAAGACTGGGGTCCCGCCGGGAATACTTAGAATATTGTATAATAAATAGGCTGTTAATGAAAGTTACTTCCTACAAGGTGATACCAAATGTCTCACTTGCGAAAACAAATTATAAAAGTAAATTTTTCTTTAGCTAATGAAAGACACCAAAACAGTAACAAAACTACAGGACAAGATAGGTATACTAATAGTGATTAATTATGTTCTTTCATTTCTATAGAGTACTCTCAGTTGTCAGATTTGTTGTGTTCATTAAAAAAAAAAAAAAAAAAAAAAAAAAAAACTTTATTTTACTAACTTCTTCTAATTTCAATTTTCTTTTTAAATCTGTTAAAAAAAAATAGTTTAAAGTTCCGCTTTACAAACACCTGATTTGTAAGAAGAAGGGACAAATTATACACGTGTTTTATGATGAGTGGGTCTTCCTTTGTAAATTATACTCTTTCTTAACCCTTCTTAAGTGTGGTGAATTTCTGAAACATCTTTAGTGTGGCTAGTCTTAGCGGCAGGTTTTTTTTTTCTATGAATTCTGCCTCGTTATTAGAGCTAAATATGGTTGTCTTATATTACCATCACCTTTATCAATATACAATATAATAGGGTGACCAGACGTACTGATTTTCGCAGTACAGTACTGTTTTTTCAAAGAGCTGTTCTGCGTGTTACGAAGACTCCTAGAAAATAAAGAAATGTCCTTTTTTAAAATGTCGTGAGGCAACTTATTTGCAATATTTTAATCTTTCATTCTTTATTCACATTTTGAATCAGACACTTTTTCTTAATGATAGGCCACTGTGTTTTTCAACACTCTTCAAAAGATCATTTTCATGTTTCATTAAAATTTTCTGCTTCAACATAAGTTTTCTTTCCCATTAAAATGACTCCTTTATACAGGTCATCGAATTGTTTTAAATTGTTTCATCGATCTTGTATTTATCGTTCACAAAAGTACTTGGTGCAATGTTGAATTGCTTCAATACTTTTGTTGAATATTTTTTTTAAAAAAATGAATGATTAAGAAGAACTGAAGGCTAACGTTAAATGAAATAAGAACAAACATAATATTATCGACGTAATAAACTATCATATACTATTATATTTGTGTCCTACTTTTCGGCTTGTCAGAATCTGGTCACCCTAAACTATGATCATTTCAATTATTGACAGTAAAAATACTTTTTGAACTGTAAATCAAAGATTCACCGAAAAACATCAAATTTTGAATAATAGTAGGAGACAAAATAATTGCAATGAAGCTAATATTTTTTTATTATTATTATTTTCTTACATTCCTCTTAAGATCTAAAGTCTTATGATTATAATATTGAAATATTTTTAATTTTCGTTCCACAGAACTGTGAATATTTCAACCAAAAAAAAAAAAAATTACCAAATAGACGTAATATGACCAAGTAGACCGTATACTGACTTCCAGTCGCAACGATAATGAGGAACTCACTGACACATACATGACATTGAAGGACGTTGCGGGAGAGAAAGGTACTAAGAGGTTCCACTCCCACTACCTCTGCGAAAAAATAAATATGAACACGAGCCGGAATCTTGAGACCGTGACACACTTACCGAAGGGTTAAAGTTGTCCACCTAATAATCATATCCATCAGTACAAGGTGGCCAGAAAATACCTTTACAACTGAACTAAATTCGTGTAACAATGTAAGACGTCAAGATAATTAATATTTGAACCTTCCATCCTGATCATTGACATGAGAACAGTGCTCCTCACGTGAACTGCGACGTGATTGCCGCGTAACTGCCATGTGACTGCCTACAGAGGGAGGAGAAAGTCTGCTTTAACTAGTTCATTGTCTCGCCTTTCCGTGTTCGGTGAACAACAATGGCAAACACCAGTGGCTCACTTTGAAAGAGGGCTTAGTGGTAAGTGTGTAGATCCCTTATCCTTGGTCATCTCGAAGTCCGGACCTTACGACACCAGACATTGCCCTGTAAGATATCAAATTACACGCAGGAAGAAGCGGTACGTGAATAATGACGCTCTGTGGACATGTATAATTGAAGCCTTCCAGGTTGTGACACCGCATGTCCTAAAACGGGATGAGTAAGATGACAGGCGTATCAAGTTGTGCAGAGATAATGGAGGTGCACATACGGAAGTTTTGGACACACAGTGCTGGTGTAGAGAGACTTTCTGGTCACCCTATACATTTAGCAAAATTACCTTTGATTAATATGTAAACATTTTTCTTGTTTCAATTTCATCGTAGCACTCATGGAATCAAGCAGTCCCCAAACTGAAAGCAAAACTCACCTACATAGTTGAACTGGCGCCATGAGGAAGTTTTGCCATCGCATATACTTTCATGCGATATTTTTATTATTTAATTAAACTAGTTGCGCCCGAGCCTTCGGTCTGCTATACACTATGTGAAAATTTTGTTTAATAAAGCTCTAATTGTTAACATGTAACTTTATTTAAAAAATTAAAAAAAAAAAAATAGTTTGCCCATCAACTAACACACGGTTACACATATATATCGATAATCAAACATAAGAGTGAAAGATTGAACTGGGTGCGTTATTCTGCAAAGGTCTTTTTGCACCAGTCATTATCTAAAATTCAGTAATAAGTCTGCCATGAAAGAAAATAGAGAGATCTATAAGATAGTAACAGTGGGATATTATCTACTTTTCATGGGGCTACGCGGCAAGGGTTAAAGAAGGTCCAAGTTAGCACGAAAGATGAAGTCAGATATTAGTCGGGATTGTCAATTGAAGTAGAAACTAAAAATGCGTATACTAGCAATAGACAGGAGACAAACACCTAGGAGGAAGCATGAAATGAGTTATAAACACTCGGACAATTACGATGTAGGTAGGCCATGGTGGTGACGAAGAAACAAAGTTTAGAGATCGTTCGGTGATCACCTCCGAGCAGTGTTGGTAAGTGCTGGTAGAGTAAAGTCAGCTCGAAGTTGAGCATAATGAGGATCATCCACAAGCAGATGCTGAATACTTTGTCCAGCTCCACAGGTCGCACAGAATAGTAAGTCTTCGCCACGCCGAATGCGAAGTCAAGTTAGAATTCGTTCTTCCAGTCGAGAAGATCTTGATTTGGTAGTCCAGACATCAAGTGCAGGTTTGAGTACACCGGCAGCAAGCTGAGGCCGGTGCTTGACTGCAGAGAGAATCTGTGTGAACCGCTGGAGAAGGTCAAGAGGATAGCTGAAGTTTTAAGGAGAGAGCAGGAGAGTGATAAGTGTTAAAAATTCTAAGGATCTTACGGACAGACTGGACAACATGGGACATATGAAGAGTAGAACGCTGTTTAGCATTGAGCTGAAAGCAATGCTCCCGAGCTAGAAGAGGAAATATATATATATATTGAAAGCACTGACAGGAAATGGGAGAAAAGAAAATACATGGTTGGGGTGCAGAAAAGCTCAAAGAAGCCTTGAAGACCATATGGAGGAACAGTTTCTGTGTTATAGGAGAGAGATTAGCAAGGATCAAGGAGGGCCTGAGTATAGGATCGAGAATGAGTCCGGCATTGGCGGAGATAGTGATGAACAGGTGGGAAAAGAAAGCCAAAAGGAAAGGAGGGGACAACGGACAAGCTTATGTTTTTCAACAGGTATGCCGATGATTGCTTCGGGATATGGAAAGGCACTCAGACAACTTACCAAATTTGTGAAGGAATAGAAGATCAAGAGGAGGGCATAAAACTGGAATTGGAAATAGAAGCTGAAGGGGCTATTGTGTTTCCAGACGTGAAAATAAGTAGGGAGGAGTCAAGTTGGTCACAGAATGGTTCCAGAAGTGTGCATTAGGGAACTTCTGTCATAAAAGGAGCGATATTGATCGATCAACAAAGAGAAATTTCATAGAAAATATGGAGGAGAGGATCATGTGGATTAGTAGTGATAGAAGGAAGGCAGAGAAAGGCAAATTTCACAACCAACTGGAGACCAACGGATATTGTAAAAGAAAGTTAAGGATAAAAAGGAAAGAAGAAAGGATCAGAACAGTAAGAAGGAGTATAAGAAGATGGAGGGGAGGAAAATAAGCCATGGTGGGGAATAGAAAGTATAGAAGATACTGAGATAATCAAGAGAGCTCTAAAGGAAATCGGGAACGTTTAAACATACAGGAAAGCGAGTAGGAGACTATTGGAAGTGTTACGCATGAAGAAAAAGAAGAAAGAAGAGAAGAAAGAAACCCGTGAGGAGCTGGTGGAAAGAAGAAGAGTGGTTTACAAGATAAGGTGCAGTGATTGTAATAGTTGTTATATTGGTGAAACGGGGGGAAAAGACTAAAAGAACGGTTAAAACACCACCAAGATGATGAGATTTAAAAATAGCATTTTTTTTCTTTCCAATAAGTGAGGAACATGGGGCATAATATTAATTGGTGCGAGATTGAAGTGTTAGCACGGGAATAAAGGACATTAATAAGAAACTGGAAGGAGGCCAGATTCATTAAGAAAGAGAAAAACTGTTATGAATTGGAATGCAGGACTTAAAATTGACGAACAGTGGCGCAAGTTATTGGAAAGACTTAATTTGTAGTTTAGTTTCCCCACTGGACCAGGGAGGGAAATGGATCTGCGGTGTTTAGTTTCATTTTTGTCAACTTTTGTTATGATTGGCTGAATCTGTTGTGATCAGCCAATCATGGTTCAGATCCACTTTCTGGGATTTTGTTATATATTTAGACGCAAGTGTGTCTTGTTTTTACAGTGTGTGATGAAGCCAATATATTAAGTTAGTTGGTGAAACTGTCACTATTATTTTTATAAATATACCTTACTTTACTCAGTGATTTGTATTTTTAGTATAAGTTATTCAATATAGCAAAGCTAGTATGAATCAGTTACGTAATTTTAAACCATAAGTGCGTGTGTGTAAAAAAAATCCAACAGAATCAGCATCTTTTGAACCAGGAATAAATACTGCTGTAAGAGTGAGTGAAACTTTTTGAAATTCGTGAGAGCTGGTGGTTGGCTTTTAGAGGTGGGCTACATTATTACGTCCTTGTTTCAGTAACGAACAGCTAAGCATATTCTTTTCATTATCTTCATTATCAATTTTTAAATAATTAAACGAACAACACAATTTAATCTGCAATTAAAAATCAAATCCTTCAATTTATAGTCCAGAAGGTACAACGTCGTTGGCTTCCCGCGCTTGGACCTGCTTGTCACTGGGGGTGTGGTAAGAGGGTAGCCAATCACCACCAACCGTCTACTGAGCTCAGCGTACCACGAGTAACCAAGCTGGCCATTCCCCATAAACATCATTACAACTTTTCGCGGGAAGCCAACGACGTTATATCTTCCGTACTATAACGTCCAACAATTATTCCCTTTGAGCTAAGGGAAACGGATGATTATGGCAAGTGATTGACTATGAAAGAATCGATGGAATGAGAATGTGAGAACAGGAGTATCCCGAGAAAACCCATGGACACGATGTTGTCCACCACAAACTAACTTGGTCGGGGATCGAACCAGGGACCCCACGCGCCAGAGGTAAGCGCTCTACCACTGAGCCACCGCACCCCGACTTAACCTGCAATGAAATAGTCACAATATTTTTTCTGTATTAATATTCAAATATTAATGCTCAAATCTAAATATAGTTACAGTTCTTGTTCTATTTTGAAATAATAACCTGAGTCGTTAGAAGTTTTAAATCGGCAAATTGTCTGCACGCTTATGATCTATTGGCGCCACTCATGCACGCAGGATGTAGGGACATTATTAGAGGATTGTTTACTATTAGAAATTTGCGTGATGCACAGACATTATTATTATTATATTATTATTATTATTATTATTATTATTATATTATTATTATTATTATTATTATTATTATTATTATTATTATTATTATTATTATTATTATTATTATTATTACGAAGGACGTTCCGAAAGTAAGTTTCATCATTTCTTTCGAATGAGACAATGGTACATCCGGTGAAACAATCACGATAAGAAACTACATCTGTTGCTGGTTCAACGACGGAAGAGGTATCCGCGGAAGTGAAATGACATGCACAGAGCGCCCAAGAAGAGAAAGCAGCAGCCCGAGGTTTTTCGAGTACAAATCACGATGGCAGACAGACGTGTATGCTGACAACGTGGTCACCAATGGAAATCCCTGCTGTTAAGCAATATGAATGGGCTCGTAGGACTAGTGTGTCCATCATCCATGACCAGCCATAGACCGTGTACGGTGAAGAGGTCATGTTTCCACAAACGGTTGGTCGCTGCTCTGATGACCCTGTCTACAGCCCAGATCTTGCCCCATCCGACTTTCACCTGTTTACTGCATTGAAACTTTCACTCTCGGAACGTCAACTTCCACAACAATGCTGAGGTGGAGCAGGATGTTCGACAATTCCTTGTATCGCAAGGCACCGAGTTTTACCAGAGTGGTTTCTTTAACCTGATTGCACGCTACGACAAATGTCTCATTGTCGGTGGCGATTATGTGAAAAAAAAAAGTGCAAGATATATAGTTCGCATGCCATAGTGTATCTGTTTGGCAATAAAGTTTCCGTGTGAAAAAAATGACGAAACTTATTTTCAGGATGTTCCTCGTATTTTATATTAGGGTCTATTATTAAGTGAGATGTTGCCGGTAACAGTTTCTCAGTCTGCCATCATTTCAGAGATGTTAGTTAAAATTATTTTATGAACTGAAAATTCTTATTGATATACTTAGGAAGTTCCAGTCATAGTCCTCGAATAATTAATGGATGATTATTCGAGGTTTTCGAGATTCTTACTACAGTTAAACTGCAAATAAGTTCATTGAGAGTTATATCAGCTGTCAATCAGTTATCAGTCGGCTGCTTAGAAAATCCCAAGAAAAGCTGAATGTTCTATTCAATTGTTAATTATCTTCATCCTGTATCATGCAGTAACAACGTGGGATTGAATTATAGACATTTACGTAACTTATTTTTCTATTATTATTTTCGAGATTTTAAAATAGATAAATAAAATGATAAAGCTACTTACGGTATATTTTTAGCTGCTACAATTAATCTTGGTCTTTGAGCATAAGGGCAATACAACATGCTGTACAGTCTTAGTTTTCCATCCTCCAAGGGTGGACAAGAAGAACCTTTAAAGAAGAAAATCTTATTTCTATATTGTAATTATTTCACTTAAGTTTTTAAAATACTTTTAGTACAATTTACAACATAAAAATATATCAATCCTTTGAATACCTTATCCTTTTGACGAATTTTTACCCAAATAGGAGTCTCCTTGTAATGTTCGAGCTATTCCCTCCTTATATGACGTGTAGCTAGGAAAAAACTTAAATCCTATGGTAATCATTTCGTATAATAGGAACATTATTCCTCTCAAAGTAATCCCCTGCAAAACCCTATACAGTTCATAACATCCGTCCCTTTTCTTTTCACAGCTTCTATTGTCTCAAATCTGGTTCCTTTCAGTGTTGACTTTTCCTTGCGAAAAAAAAAGTCGCAAGGCGCAAAATCTGGTGAATATGATCTAACATTGGAAGTCTATGTTTGGCCAAAAATGTCTTCACTGACAGTGCCGTGTGAAGAGGAGCATTGTCTTCGTGGAAAATCCATGAATTGCTTTGGCCACATATCAGGTCGTAGACTTCTTACTCGCTCCAGAAAAGTTGTCAGCACATTAAGGTAAAGCTCATGCATCGACTTACTCACGCTCTCGTTGTACGCCAACAGCAAAATCAATCATCTGTTTTTTTTAAATCTTATACGAAATGCATAAACCCTTTCCTTCTGTGTGTCTTATTTTCGTCATATAAATTTTAGTGGCAATTTGATTTTTCCCGATAGTTGTGGGAAAGGTAAAGTAGTTCAAACTAAATTACAGATATACCTTGGAGTAGCAGAAAACCTATTCGATGAATTAGATGGAACTCACGAAGCATTAATGTATTTAAATTTCGTTGTTACCCCATCCATCTACATGCTATGGCAGAGTTCAGTGCTTAGCCTTTCCTGTTTCCTACATTATTTTTCCAACCCTTTCGTGTGATCATACCTTGCTGCGAAAGCTTGGCACGTTTTTTATTACTGAAGTTCATGTGTCCTCTAAAATGCTTATATGGGTATCTTTCTCTGTCTTATTTTATCTCACACACACAATTTTGTTGACGTTAGGTTTCTATTCATTTATCAATATCCAAACACCCCCCAGCAAAAGAAATACAACTGGAAATTCTCGGGAAACCCCTGGTGATAATGGTAGGGAGAAGACGCGCTACTTGTTGGTCATAATTTTTAACAATTGTGTCCAACATAACATTTAGATATCTAACTGTGAGATCTAACTAATAGTAAAAGTTCTTTTCTTGTTTGAGTGTGTGTGAAGGGAATGTTGTGCTTTCCTAACCAGGCCATGATATTTTCTTTTCTGGTGTTTGTTGTCGGTGTCTTAGTTTGACAGATCGGATAATGACATGGTCCGTAACTACTATGGAGTTAGGAGCGAGATCCGGAACTAATTTCTTCTCAAATCATTTTTTGAATACTATCCCATTCATTTTAGTATCATGGTCCGTAGATGTCTTTTTTGATCCCGCCCTGAAGATAAATTACAATTAGAAAGAAACCTTGAATTTGCAGAGTCTATATGACAAACAATACAACGGTCTCCTCTTCCTACAGACATTTCAAGGCCGCCTGTGCCGTTACTCATTTACCAACATTATTTTGTAGTATGGTTGTGATTAACCGAGGTTTCATCCAGATAGAAAACATTCGACGTTTCCTCTTTCTTCATGACATGAATCTTTCTAAGGAATTCCGCCCTCGCTATGTCTGCCCTTTCCATCAAGCATTTTCTGTATTTAAACTCAATCTTCTTTATTATTTGAAGCACGGGCCACTTACTGCCATTAAATTTAAGATAGCCTTTCATTTTCTTTACTAATTTTAATACTATAGGAAATTCACTCTTTCTAGTTATCCATGTTGTTTACCGGATGCCAGATAGTATGCGTTCACTGTAACGCGTTGTCCATATACTGTAATGACTGCACAATCCTCAGAAATGTACCAATCTGACTACAACGAACTTTTCGGATTAGATAGTGTGTTAATAATCTACAGTTTCATGTCTGCAGAAGCCTGAAATGACATTTTCTAACTCCGCAGCTACCGCTGAACAGGGTCATAGAAGCACTTCTTCAGCAGTTCATATGTGATTTACATTACAGGTGATCTTAGGTAATCTTGTTTACGGACGAAACTATCATTGAGGAGTCCTTGAACATATGCTACATCACCCACAGAAAGCTAAAACATTGCTCCCAGAACGCAACACATCCCGTTGCTGTAATGGTGTGGTATGGGTTCCATATTTCATGGAGTCACGACGCCCCACTTCTGGAAATCAGAGAGAAAATACACTGAGCTCTTAGTCTGATGTTCCGAGATTAAAGTTGGTTGGATTGGTGTTTATAGAGTTCCTTTCAGCAGCGAAGCTATATAAGACGTGGATCTACAACTTAACGTGGAATCCGAACCGCATGAGCTCCCGACAGGAATCGAATTCGGGTCTCCCGCGCTGAACACAAATGTACGTTAACCATAGAGCCATAAAGGAGCTCTTCTGACACTGAAGTATAACTTTTTAGCCCTCTTTACCAATACCCAGTACCCACTGGGTCAGGGTCGGCGCTAGTAATTTTGCCGCCCTGGGCGGTACTTTCACATGCCGCCCCTTTAATTCGCAAACCTTATTTTGCCAGGAGACATTCAAGTGCCATGAAAAAGTAAGATGCCTCATTTAAAAACATGTATGAAATGGAAAAAAAAAAAATGAACTACCTCTCCCGAATGCTTACGTAATATTTAAACGACTCTATACATGACACAATATTCAGTATGCTCGTTTTCGCTGTACAGGGGTAGTTGGGGTAAGTGGGGAAAGGCTCGTTTCCACGCGGGGCTAGGGGGGCCGGCCCCCCTAAAATTTGCTGGCCCCCTAAAATTTTCACAGTAGGCTTGCAAATGAACTATAATATGGTGATAAAGTATAATATGATTGGGTCGGGCCCCCCTAACTTCTACCGCCTCCCCCCCTAAATTTTTGAGCTGGCTACGGGCCTGAGTGGGGACCCGTTTTACAATGTTCAACTTGCAACTACTGTACCAGTAATACTTTTCGGATTATCAAACTGAAAGTATGGTCATATTAACTATGGTTTGTATACTTGATAAGCATAGGGTCCATTTGGAAGCAATGTAAATACTTGTTCCACAATAACATGTTTATTAAAAATCAGTTACTATTCCCACTTACCCCGCTTTCCGGGGTAAGTGAGGACTACCCTGTTCCCTCCTGTATGTTAACACGGGGAATAAAGAAGGGAAATTGGGGGCAGAGTACCTGTTGTCTACTACTGATAGGTCCAAGTTTCACATTTCTGCTGCAGTTCTAGCCAGAGATACAACATTTTGAAAATGGTACTGTGGCAAATGTAGAAAAAACAAAGAATGTCAATATTTCAAAAATGTTTTATTTTGTTCAGAAAACTCTTATATTAGAAATATTTGCTGGACATCATTTACTTATCCCAGAAACATTAAAATAATGAAAAATATGTGATTACAGCTTGCCCTGAGGCTTGATATTTGGTACGGGGCAAGTGGCGACAAATAAAATAAGCTTTAGTCTAGTACATATTTTATATATATATATATATATATATATATATATATATATATATATATATATAAAGAGCTCCTGATGAGGTACGTCTCTGGACTAAAGATCAACCAAATACTGAATACTAGAATCTACTAGAATACTAGAATAACAAATCTACTGGTGCCTAACAGTTCTAAAAATGGATAAATAAGAATAAATGTAGGCTACACCTTGAAGCCTATGTAGATTGATAACTATTAACTATTACTGGGAATTATAAGGCATCTAATACAAATCCACTTATAGTTTATAGGGTACAAATAGAGTCTACACAAAACATTGACTGCATGAACTAAATTTGTAGTCTACAGTTTTGCCTTAAAGAAACGATAGTGTTTATCAATATCAGCTACAATAGAGAACTTAATTATGAAAGGCATAATTACGAAAGGCACACTGTCAAACTTAACAGGACCATAGAAAATAGCCTTTTTGTGTACAATATCTACATCTTCTCGAAGCGGAAAACGAGATTGCATGCCAATTCGTTCAAGGAACTTCATTTCATACACATTTTCGCTGACTTTGATTCTGCCAATAGACCAATTTTTCACGTAATCAGGTGCCTAATACTAACTTCTCTCTAAGCCACGTACTGTAAGCCAGACAATGCACTGTCTTCATTATCTTCGATATATTATCGGAAATACCTCGGTCTGTGTCCGTGTACCTTTACCCTACAGGTAAAAAATTTGTGTCCCCACGTACCCCACTGTAAAAAGTGTACATATACTGACACGCACCCCACGCACCTCAATTGTACATATACTGACAAACATAACACAATACATTCAATTTTTATAAGTACCTTATCATCTCTTCTTAACCGTACAATGTTTTCCCCGGGTGCGTCTCTAACAATTATCTTAGGATAGCCCAACGCTTCAAGATCTACGAAAGTTGATCGGATGCTAAAACATGGACCCATTTTCGGCATAGGAGTATTCTTTTATACTCTTCATATTAGATAAAACCACTCTACCAGACGAATGGCACTATGTTTACACTTCAAATTGGGAGGAGCTATTTTCATATTTTTACCAGATTTTTGTAAACGTGCCTGTCCCCACTTACCCCAGCTATACAGCATCTGTGATATACAACAGCGCATACAGAATTAAAAAAAAAAAAAAAAAAATAGTCACGACTAAGAATATTAATTTTTAATCTTATTTTATATCAAAAGGTATTTCCAATAGAGTATGGAGCATGAAGATAATATAGTGAATCAGATATTACGACAAAACTAAGTGATTAGCCTAAGCCTTATAATGTGCTAAAACACAATAGAGATACATAAATTTAACATACCTTAATTGAAAGAAACTTTTTTTGCTTTGATATAAGCAAATTCTTTTATTATATTCGCGTAGTCCAATATTTCAGCCAGTTCGTGTCCTGTTGATATCATCGCTAGGCCACTCAAGCGTGTTTCAGATATGGAAGAACGTAGGTAGTTTTTAATAAGCTTAAGTTTCGAAAAACTTTCTCCACCTGCCATTGTTAGCGGTAAGGTTAACAAAATCCTAAGTGCAACATTGACATGGGGAGTAAAGTCGTATTCCTTAATTAATTAAAGCCTCTTTTGGTGAACTTATATAGCTTTAGGCTTAATTATAGCAGATAACACTTTCAAATCGTTTTTCAAACCACTGGAGTCAATATCTTTTGGTTCTTCGTGTGTTAAAGTGATGGAAAATTAAGTACACTTTTCAGACAAAGGTTCAGATAACATATCTTTAAGAGTACTTATATCGTAAAGAAACTCGAAATACTCGCTGTGATGTTTAAGTTGCTCAAACCTTCACCTTAAAGTTAACAAAATCATGTTTAGAACTTTGTAATAAAAATCGATCTTGTATCTTGCTTGTGAATCTTCAAAAGCTTCATCCTCTGCCTTGTGCTGACACTGTCTCTCCTTTCGACTTCGAGCTTACACTATATTATATATCCGTGGATCATCCATATCTAATGCTGATGCCAACTCCATCGCATCAACTACGTAAGATTGAAACTCTGCATCATTTCTGCTCCTCTCAAAGTACTCAGATATATTTTCAAGAAAACCGACTGCATCGAACACACGAGAATCAATATTTTGGAGACTTTTGCTTACTATGTTTACGTGGAGTAAAAAGTCATACCAGATAACGAGTGAGCAAAGGAAAGGAAAGGCTAGAACAGCCTGTCTCAAGTGGGAGTGTACCTTTTGCGTTCTTGAAGTGGAGTGTTGCTGAATAGGGAAAGATATAAAAGACATCTTGATAATCCTATCCACCCTTGAAAATCTTATGTACGCCGCTGCAAGGGAAATATTGAACGAGAACCTGTTGCTTTTGGCTTCATAATTGAAATAAGAGGGAATTCTCTGAATTTGCTAAGTGAGTATTTTCCTGAATGTGGGTGAAGTAAGTTCAATTAAATTCTCAGGTGAACACAGTTTTATTTTTCATGTGGGCCTATTATGAAGCATTATATTTCGATAGTATTCTTTTCCGTTTCAAATTTTGCCGCCCATTAGACTTGCCGCCCTGGGCGATGGCACGGCTCGACCCCCCCCCTCGCGCCGGCCCTGCACTGGGTCTTCCAACACGACTCTGCTCCAGCCCACAAGGCAAGGTCAACCTATGGTTCGAACAAAAAAAAAAAAAAAAAAAATCCGACTTGCTCACGTCGGACAAACGCCAACTGGCAGCCCCAACCCTTACCCTTGATCCACGACTTTTACAATATCTAATAAAAAGCACACTCTTAATTACAAATTCTTGTCATGCTATGTTGTCATAGTGGTCAAGTGCTTGGGAGACAGATCCCAAAAGCTTAATTAGAATAAAGAACAAACGGAACATCACTGTCATTTGGAAACAAAAGACACTGGATATGAGGAATGATCGAAAAGGTTACAAAGCCAATTATGGCTTGTGTGTTAGACATAGCTTAAAGATGATAGAGGGCCTCAACAATAGTCTTCGATGTAATAACAGTTTTTGTTCAACCGCTTATCACAACGGCACAAAGTTTTCTATACCATTTGCATAGAAACCCATGTTGAGTTGTTGTAGCCACCGTGAGGTGGCTGTTTTGACATAATCACATGCCAGTCATTATTTGCTTTAGAACGAGAGAAGGGTAAAAGTCACTGGAGCTAGGTCAGGGCTGTAGAAGAGGTGCTCTAGTCGCTCCTAGTGTAACGTCAGTGGTTGAAGTACTGAATCTACCACTGTGTCCAGGGTTGACAATATTGGTCCGTCTTTCTTTGAAGACACGACACCACTTCCGTACATGTTGCTTTGAAATTTAGTCCTCCCCATCATCTCTACAATCTGCCTATGAATATCAGCAGGTGTAGGGGAAGGTAGTCGAATTCTGCGCGGCGGATAATTCTGCGCACACGTGTTTCTTGAACTTGGAGATCCTTTACGACAGATTGGTTGCTGCTGCTACGAAAGAACCATTACTAGTAACTAACATTAAAGGAGGGAAGGCATCATATGTCAAATGTTTAGGCTATAAGTTGCCATTGAATTATTTCTTTCTTGTTGATGTTAAATTTTCTTGAAACAAATTAAGAGCTACGTTCTATACTTTATATATTTCTAGGTAGTTACTTTTATGTTCCATTTATATTGTAGAATGGACATTATAATCATGACAATTCGTAGTGCTAATCGATATTTAATGTCATTTTCGTGTTTTTTTGTTAAATGGCGGAGTGGGGTTATTCTGCGCAAAATCGATGGGATATTCTGCGCAGTGCGCAGAATTGCACCTCAAGAGTGTATGTTAATGACAAGCGTACGTAATAGATTCGCAAAATATCGTCACTCATTACAGATGCCGAAAAGAAGAGAAAGAACAACTACGGGAGGTAGTTATGCAGGGGAACAACTAAGAGAAGTTGTCAGTGCTGTTAAAAGCGGGTGTGCGAATCGAGAAGTTGGAAGATTGTACGGAACAGAAGGATATGCTATTCGTCTAGGCATGAAAACTGGAAATACGGTGCTGTCTCGGAAGGAAATAACTTTTCTCGCGAGAACAAGAACGCGAATTGGTGGACTATGTGATTATCGTTGCAAATTTATTTTTTGGTATCTTACCTACAGACCATTCGCGTTTGGCATACGAATTTCTGAAGCAAATCGAATTGCTCATAGTTTTGATGAAAATACCGAAGTTACTAGTATGGACTAGTTAAAACTGTTTCTTTAAAGAAATCTACAATAAGCCTAATGAAACCTAAGGGAGTAAGTTTGAATAGGATAAAGGGATTCAATGAATAAGCCGTGACACTATTCTTCAATAACTTGGAAACAGTAATAAAAAAAAGCACCATTTGCCCCTAAGTAGAATTTTCAATGTGGACGAAAAGGGTATTTCGAACGTATAGAATACGCTCTGTTTTTACGCTCATTATTTCAATGCACTCAAAAATATTTTTTTTTTTCAGTTATAAAACAAGTAGACAATAAAGTACATAGTAAAAATTGTAGCCCCCCTTGTTCTTTTTCTGAACTCACTCCTTCCAGTGTTTCCGTTCCGAGGGGACACTTAGTATTCTGGGAGTCACTGCTTGCACTATTCTATTTATTATTACATTATAGACGTGTTATATTGGTCTCCTCCGGGAGCAGTGCCCCCCAAAAACATGCCTGGAGGAACCACTGACTCAATCTAGATATATATCTAAATATGTTATTTGTTATGAAAATGTTTTCTTGCTTGAAACATATATTCGCTTCGCGCAGAATTATACCATATTACGCGCAGTATTACCCACCTAGTTGGGTAATTCTGCGCAAATGTATAGTTTAGGTTTTTTGTCTATTGTCGAGTACTGATGTGAGCTTTTATTCAAACTTCGTCTTTATCTTGTCTACTACATAGCAAACAATGGCTGTGCAAATTTATTTCGTTATGCTTACAAAAACGGAGAAATAACGATTTTCCCTTAAGTGCGCAGAATTCGACCACTTTCCCCTAGTGCTTTTGGCCCACAGGAACCACGGACCCCACTTCTATTCTTCAATTTTCCAGAGGACTCATTTTTAATGTCTGCTTCTCGGGTATGCTATTAATCTACAAAATAATTTTCGTTAAGTTACAGTGAGTAACATAAAAATTTTATGCTTTGTAACATTTTCTTCGATCATCCCTCCTAACCATGGGCAGAGTTATGGGTGGGCATGGGGCATTGGCCCCCCACTAACAAAAAATAGAAATGCCACCTATAAGATTGCCACCTACCAAGACCTCCGAGACTTCTGGAAAGGTCTGCCCCCTGCAGACAATTCCTAGCGCCGCCTATGCTCGTAACTTGCGATACAAAATCCGTATCACCAAAGTGTAAGAAAAACTATAATATTACCTAACACATTTTATAGTACTGCCTACGTAAACGTTTAGTGGGCCATTCTTTAATGTACGTATACTTCATAGAAACAAATTTAGCTTGTCTAGCTCCTGGTTTAAGAAAAACTGCTATTTTTACTGTTTTGAGATCTGTTTTACCATCTACAGGTATTTTTCATTCTTGTAGATTAACCTTTTACTATGAATGTCTACAAGTTGTCCTTGTATTGTGAGATAGTTATGTTAAATACAGTACCTCCTTATTGTAACATTGTAGCTTTTTATATTTTTTTAAAATAAACTCCACGTTGAAAACACTCATTTTTACTTCAATTTTATTTTTACTACTTCTATACAAAAAAGGATCTGTTATCTTATTAAAAAAAAAAAAAAAAAAAAAAGACTGACTTTCGAACAGTCACTACAGTTTGTAATTGAAAATGATTCGACAAAATTCGCTCTTCCTCAGACGTTAATAAAATTCATGCGGCTAAAAGTTATGTAACACCAAAATATTACAACGTTTTTTTTTTGTTTTTTTTTATCTTATCAATAACGTAATATTCAACACTTGACTAGGATAACATTGATATGCTTGGCTTGTCTGACCGTTAACGAAGTGTTCAAGAGATTTTGCCAACTCATTCAATTGAGCTTCACACTAATATACTTCTATTAATTGCTTACAACTGCAACTGATTACAACTGCAATGTCACGCCACTACTACACTAAATGAATATGCATTTTTAGGAGTGACAAAATTTTCATTCCGAGAGTAAATACATTGAGCGAAAAACAGAAATTCTGTAAGATAGTGGCGTATTTACTTTGAAGGAGGGGGTTAGACTCTTTGGGCTTATGTGAATTATTCTACTCCGAATTAATTTTGTACAGTTCAAAATTTGTTCTATACAAATTCACATTATCTGTTTGCACTGAAGTTTTGTACATGGTTAGCACTTGGCTCGGACAGATTTTATCACGTCATTTTCATTAATGTGCGTATCTTAAGGGAGAAATAATGTTTAAATGCTTGACAAACTAACAACTGCACCGCTTGAAATGAATTTTTAAACATAGTTATTTGGTCAAGCTGGATGGGTATTTCAGTTTTAATAATAATAATAATAATAATAATAATAATAATAATAATAATAATAATAATAATAATAATAATAATAATAATAATAATAATCAAAAATGTTTTAACTCAATTATTAAACGTTTGTCCGCGATGGTACTTTTAGTTTATTACTCTTCAAGTAATTTACAAAAGCAGTGAAAAAAAAAAAAACTTTAAATACTTCAAATCTCAATTGTGATTAATTAATGAATTCTTTACCTATATGAAAAAAAAAACTGCTATATAATTCTGTCTTCAAATTCGTTTCCAAATACTGGGGTCATTTACCTTACACAAATTATCGTACAAGTTCACGCATTGTCAAATATAATGAGGAAACTATATTCGTGATACACATACTTCACTTTCACCGTAAGTGCAAGACTTCCATGACCTCAGCACTAGTCAAAAATCAAAACTACTTCGCTTTCCTAAGTCGGGAGTAGTTACAACCAAAATCTCAAAAACATTCAACATTTTGAAAAATCTTACCATTAAAAAAAAAAAAGAAAAAACACACACAAAAGAATACAATCTACTAAGCTTCTAATTAACCACCATCTATAAATCTAAGGTATGCACTCATTTCATCTTTGTCAATGTCTAGTCATGAGTCAGTACTTGGAAAGTTTCAACAAGCACAAATAAACATAAAATTACACGCATTAAAATCATTCCTCCAAAACTCTTCCCCATAAACAGAAGGTTCATTAATATGAGTGTTCAAATTATCAATGTCAATTTCAAAAAAGAAAAGTATTACTATGACTACGATACCTCTTGCGGACGTCCCACTCTGTGTTAATAATACAACTACAGTAATAATAATAATAATAATAATAATAATAATAATAATATAATAATAATAATAATAATAAGGTAATTTCTACTTCTAACATACTGCAAGAATTTTATTAAAGATCCTCCTGGCAACAACCACAAGAGAGAAGAGTGTATATGCCCTCTAGAAGCTCATGCCTGGGATTCAATGTGGCCAGCCTTGGAAATCTTATTTGGATATTATATTGTTATTGTATAATAATAAGTTTAACAATTATTTCTATGCGAATTACGCTCCACGAACTCCTATAGTGTCTAGGCAATTTGCCGATCCAATAGCATTTAGAACCTCTCCTTATCTAGACAGAACACATCTCAAAAAGTCACCCTTTTAACTAGGCCTACATTACACCATCGTAATGTTAGTAGCATTAATGAGAATCTAGGATTCGTCAAATATTAATAATGAACTATTAGGCCGAATATGAGTTAACGTAGGAGAAAACGTATACAGCTACCGTATGTTGGACAGGAATTTTTTGAATTACAAATATACTGCCGTCAAAATATAGCATCAAGTCCTCGTCGATACAATCTGTACCGGTGCATATCAGATTGCCGAAAAAGTCATGACGCATTTTTTTTTTTTAACATGTATTTTATGACAAATACATTTCAATCAATTATATACGAAGGGATATCGTAAAGTTTTAATATCACCAGGAAGTTATTACGATATGATCATGAAATGTTGTTAGTGTTACGTTTGGCTCTTATGTGCATGATGTTAAGGAAATTAGCTACTAATGATTGTTATTCTTTTTTTACAGGGTGTGTCAAAAGTGACCAAAATGCAAGATGGATATAAGATTGAGGCTCGCAATGTGATCAAGTTCCTGCATCCGAAGGGTAATAATGCCAGACAAACTCACGACGAGATGAAGGCTGTGTATGACTGTCCTTCTTATGACACCATTGTCAAGTGGAAAAGGAAATACCAAATATTCATATGTTCCTCACACACGACCTAAGACCTGGATGACCATCCCTGACGAACGATGCGGCCACTGTGAAGAAAGTGGAATATTTAATCCTCGAAGTCAGAATTCCAAAGGATTATGAATTAGATCGGCCTCAGTTATGGTAGTGCGCGGAAAATTATCCATGACGAACTTCATATGTCTAAGGCATTTGCGCACTGGGCTCCTCGTTTGTTGACACCTTTTCAGAAGTAAGCACGGTGTGACCTTTCCCAACAGATGTTGACGCTGTTCGAAGAAAACTACGAGGACTTTTTCGGATGTCTTCAGTGCCGGATTTACGTATAAGCTAAACAAGCTATAGCTTAGGGCCCCACTATCTTGGGGTCCCAAGAATTTTAAAGAAAACACTGGTTGTAATGTCATTTCCAAAATGAAATGAAATCTGAGTTTTACGTCACACGCTTATGCCGGTGAGGCTAAAAGAGACTGATGATGAGTAATGAAATGGTGGAATGAAGGAAGTGGGAGGAAACGAGAGAACCCCGAGGAAACCCACGCAAACGACGTTTGTCCACCACAAAGTTCACTTGGCGGGGCTGGGACGCGGGAACCCAAGCACCAGAGGTGAACGCTCTACCACTGAGCCACGGCGGCCCCCATGTTATTTCCAAATAAGAAAAAGCAAATAAGATAAAACGCACATACAACAACAGTGTTCTGTACTGTTATGTATTAGGCTCTTATGAAGGAAGTAATGGTGCCCTGTTTCCCAACCCGCTTGCAACTGGACCTCTGTTGCCCAGCCCCGCTTATAATGGGGCCCTCGTTTCCCAACCCTTCTTGTAATGGGACCCCTGTTTCCCAGCTTTGCTTGTAACGGGGACCCCATTACACTTAGCTACTTTAATAAGACTTGACAGTATAAGTGATATGGTATTTTGTACTTGTATGCTGATAGAACCCTAGTGCTACCCTTTCGCGTACTCTTTGGAATTCGACAAGAAACTGAGTCTGGTAACAGCGGATGCATAATAATAAAACAAGAAACGACAAGTTGGCGAAATAATAGTAAAACAAAGGAATTACAGCCCTAAGCAGCAATAATTTTTATATCGCAAACGTAAGTATGGAAAGTAATGTGCAGTAGTATATTTATAACATTCAGAATGGCTAACCTTGGCACTAATCTTCATAGTGATCTATAGAGTGCCAATAATGGATCACTAAAGGAAAGAATAGGAGCACGAATCAGTGATTTGATCCATTCATTCTATGCATAGGCCTATGAGTCGTTCGTTTGTATAAAAGTAACCAAGAAAATTCGTCGCTTTTTTTGGAGGTCTGTGTTATATTAGCCCTCACACCGAGAATTGAATGCGAATGGAGATAAGGCGAAGGTCAGTAGTTGGTGTGGGTATATCCAATATACTACCTGGTTGTGACAGTGCAGTTACACCTTGAACTTGCGTAAGGACAGAGTGCGTAAGGACCTCCATAGAGCGTCATAATGGCGTGTATGCTGTACGAGTTCAAACTGGAGTCAAGAGTCGCTGCAGCGGGGAAAAAGATATGCCAGGCCTTTGGTGAAGGTGTCCTGACTACGCGGGCAGAGCAGCGGGGGTTTAACAAGTTTAAGGACGGTGATGAAAGACGAAGACGCACCACGTGCCCGAAGACCACCACGTGGCAGATCTAAAATGAAGATCTTCAGGCAGCAATTGAGGCGAACAGTGGCCAGACACACTTTGATGCTAGTAGTCTACTGGTCCACGCTTAGTTGCATGCATGCAGAGCATGCCCGCGACCGTTCAGTCTATTTGATGGACGGGTACCACTCACATGTATCGCACCCCGCCCGTAGTTCCTCAATACGCTATTGAATGCTCGTGCACATGGTGCCGTCAGAATTTGTCCCTTAATTCTGACTCGCCTAAGCGATGTAACCCCCATTCTCTGAGGGAGTGGGATACGCCCACTACGCGGCCAGACCGAAATCCTGAGTGTCTACCAATTGGCCTACTGGTTGAGGCAGACTGCTAGCGAGTCAATCCTACCATGCTCTGCAGGCATGGCGCCCGAGCGTTATAAGGCAAGCTCACCTCCCGCCCGTGTTCACCGTTACCCAGATTCCTGGAATTGGATCCCACAAGCTACCGAATCCCACGGTAGCTACCACAGTGCCCGGTAGAGTCCAACCCAAATCCGAGGCCCCAGGCAATGCCCGAGGGAGTAGCCAGACAGTGGAAAAACCATTCGGCAGCACCTCCATCAACTTGGGAAGCACTACAAGTTGGATCGATGGGTCCCACATGATTCGATTCGGAGCCAGAAATCAACGCGAGCAGACACCTGTGTTTTTTTGCTGTCTCGTCTGAGAAAGAAGTCATTTCTGGACAGGGTGTCGACATGTGATGAGGAATGGGTCATGTACGGAGCTCCACGGCGCCGTTATCATTGGTTAGCATCCCATGAACCGATTCCAAAACAGCTAAAACCAGCACTGCACTACAAGGTCCTCCTATGTGTTTGGTGGACTGCTTGCGGCATCGTACATCGTGAACTGCTACCAGCTGATCAGAACATCAATGGAACTGTGTACTGTCAGCAGTTGAGCCGTGTTCAAGAAAACCGCAAAACTCTGGAGCCAACACTTCTGAATCGCCCGGGACACCATTCTACGCCTTGGACGCCACTTCAAATCCCTAGTAGATGTGCACAATGCACTTTATACCTTCTTCGCTTCACGGCTCAACAAGTTCTACCGCGATGGAATCCATCGCCTTCCAGAACGTTGACAGAAGGTTGTCGATGCTGACGGGGACTATTTTTGATCTTCCAGGTACGTCTTAGGTGACATATTGATGTTCGAAAGTGGTGAGTGAAAAAGCGACAGAACTTTCTTGGTTACCTTTATATTATATATAATTAACAGTATTTTATGTATTGTTACGTTCATAACTGCCCAAGTGAATTCAGCTTGTGTAAGTTAGTATGCACCAGTCTGAATGCATTAGACTGTCGGCATAGTTACTACATAGTAAGGCAAGGTACCATCTTTTCACGTCGCAGTTAAAAGCTACGTACATTTGTAGGTCTTATACTAATTTTATTGCAACAGTTACGTTTTTCAACGATATTTTTATGATTTTTGCCAGAGGGGACGGGCCGGAGGGGCTTAAGCCCTCACTGAGTGACACTAATAATTTAAGCCATTACTTATATATTTTTGAAAGTTTATAGTAAACTCACGATATACCTATTACAATCTGCGTTCTGGCTGCTCCCCTCAGTTTTCACCTCCTAGATTCGCCTCTGTTTCCAGTGAATTTGCGTCGTATGTGTAATCTTCGAGGGTTGCATTCCATTTTTGAGTTACTCTAGTAACCTGGCCTGGAAAAAGCTCATATGACTCCTTGAGAGCGGAGTTGAGCTTCAGGCAGTATTTTCCAATCCTGGATGATATTCAGACTTTATCTACACTGGATTCCTGGAAACGTTTCAAACTTTACCAAACTGAATAGACTGATGCAGCCTCCACATATAGAAGCATGGAATGGAGCGTTGATCACAATTAGGCAAAAGGAAACAATAGCGGGAAGGTTCTTCATTGGAACGAAATTAAACTACCACTAATTTCAAGTTTTTCTGTAATATCTTCAAAACAGTAAGTTACGTTATCGATATTTTATATCTATCTATCTATCTAACAATTTAGGGCCCATTACCTTCAATAGCTTAAGGCTCCATCAAACCTAAATCCGGCACTGGATGTCTGGTAACCGTGGATAAAACGTAAATATACCAGTATGATCCGGAGACTAAAAGTATGAGCATGCAGTGGAAGCATGCCGATTCCCTTCTCCCAAAAAGGCAAAGATGCAAAAGTAACGGGAAAAAGTCATGCTGTCCGTTTATTATTATTATTATTATTATTATTATTATTATTATTATTATTATTATTCTCCTGGAGTAATTCTCACAGATTACCTTGCAAAAGGACAAACCGTCACTGGACAGATCACACTTTCGGGACCACGAATGTTTAACGCACCACATTGTTGTATACGATACACTTCTCATCACCAGTTATCAATCGCATCAAAAAAGGATAGTTTTTCTCACATTTAATGAGCATGTTGGATATGTTTATTCGTGCCGTTAAATGAACTTGAGTTTGCTTATACCAAACGTGCATCCATAGGGATTAACATCTTCACAAATACCAACTTTCAGAATACATGGCAAAAGGAAAAAGTTTTTACTAGTTCAGTGAACACAAATTCAACACGCTAGAAAAAAATGTTAAATAACATCTGTATGTATATCCCATGATTTTCGCGCAAATATCGAAAATTGTTGATAAACCTCAAACTTGATTTTTTTTTTTTTTTTTTTTTTAATTGCGGCCGTACGCCACCATGGATATCAATGGAAGTTTTCTGTATTGTTTCCCGATCTGAACATGTGTATCAAAAAAAAGAAAGAAAGAAAAGAAAAATGGATCCAAATTAGTTTTACTGATTACTTTTGTACTTTTTTTTTCCACCCAATTTGCCTGTTCTATAGTAACAGTATCACTGTACTTTGTGCTATTCGAGGGATTGATCATTTCGAATTCCCATACTTCGACAGTTATTATGCTTGTACGAATATTTATTTCCCATAAACTCGAAACAATCTAAATATACCTTAGTACGTAAAACTTAGCTTTATGCATGCATGACTCTAGTTGAATGATAAAGTATTTCACGTTTACACGTTTAAACTTTTCTTTTTCCATTATCACAAAATTTTGATAAAACTTTTCTTTGCTTTGTATATGTGTTAGCGATCAGCCTATAACTTTTAGTTTACGAGAGATATACTTATTCGAGGAAATCAGTTTAATCTGAGCAATGCGTGTAATTCGACTTGTGGCATGTTTGCTCAGATCATAAATATGAGCGAGAATTAACAACAAGCAAATCTCGTTATCTCATCGCACTCTGTTATCACGACAGGTAAACATGACCACAAAAGTTCCGCATATAATTGAAGTTCGTCACGAATATGCTATTAATAGCAACGGATACACATACACACACACTCACTAGAATTATATTTTACAGTTAAGAGAATGGGTATTGGAATTAAAGGGATATGGAAAGAACTGGGATGAAGTTGCTTCCTCTGAACATTTTGAACGCAGAGCAGGGCATAAATTTTCCATTTCAATTACCAATATGAGTGTGTGTGAAAAAATTGTAATAATAAAACGTGGTATTTTTCATGCTGTAGCCAAGAAATTTTCATTAAGGACAGCTTTTCAACACGGGAAGCACAACTCCCTTACATAAAAGTATTTTCAACTATGTTACGCAGGAATTTGTGGCCTACTAGCTAATGGGTGTGCTTCTTGTGACAGTCGTCCCGGGTTCGAGTTCCTGTCTATATTGAAACAGTAGTTGACCATTGAACAGATGGGTGTAGCATATATTTTTTTTTCTTACTATGGGTAAGTCACAAGGGTATCACAAGGGTAAGTCATAAGTATTGCAATATTTACACAACCCAAACAGTAAGCGCGCCTATACGCAGTGATCGACCGTAAATACGAGGTCAAATTGGCACAAGAGGTAGTGTGGCAAGCGGATTACAGAATTTAACACAGAGGCCGCCACTCCGTCAGTGACTGCTTCATTCAGCTTTTAGTGTAAGTGACAATGAGTTCTCAATAACTTCTAAATACGTAAACCAGGGGCGGATCCAGGACCGACTTCTGGGGAGGCGGTGGGTTGTCATACTGCTACTTTTAAGGGTTCCAAACTTTGGGATGGGTTTTATTTATATATATAAAATAAGAAAGTTTCCTCTTCTGGGGGGGCGATCGCCCCCCCTTGGATCCGCCTCTGACGTAAACTGTTACTCTGTGAGTTCGAATTCGAGCATAACATCGCGATAGAAGCTCAAAACATTTGTCATGCGAAAGGAAAAGTGTAGTCAAACACAGCACAGCTACTTGTTGGTTCCAGAAATTTCGTGCAGATTGTGAAAATGTTACAAATTAGCCAAGGTCCGGCCCACCCAAGGTAGAATCTTAAGTCATACGACACTATTGAGGAAAAATTCATCTGCCAGCACACTACAATTGTAAAACCAAATCATGTTCCAGTACACTGTATTGTGTCACCATCACGAACTCCGGGAACTCATCAGCTGCCACTTGTGCCACACGAGCTGACAGCTCAAATTTAAAAACTTAAATTCCGCCTTTATTTCTGAACTTTCTACTAGTATTCCCTACGAAACAAAGATCGAAACGTTTAATCGTATTGCTTATATATGGTCAATTTGCGAATCGTCCCCAATTACAATAGTTTGCAAAAAGTTGAATGAAATATATCAGTTTCAAAGAATTTTAATACTTTTCTGGAACATTGTTGCAAACACATGTAGTTACCTTTTTTGAAGGGGGGTTCATTTGCAGCATTTCTTACAGGTCTGTACATAACAGTATAAGCAAATAACTTTTAAATATGAATAGATATTCAGTTTTTATGAATATGACTACATTCAGCTACGTGCTTCAAGCTACATTTGCATGCATGATGTATTGTACTGGTTTGGTTCACTTCCTTATAATAAAGTGAACACACAGCTGGCAGTGACTATGTTTATAGAATCTTCATTACGAAGGCTAACATGTGCATGAAACACAAATGTGATGTATGTTTTCTTAATTACTAATTCTTATAACATGTGTCCCGTTGTGTGAAAGACGTAAGACTAAACAACTGTTTCTAATAGCTTAAATATCGCAGATCGTTGTATAGTATAATACAGTTCGTTTTTAACAAAGTATACATTAATATTTTTATATAAACTTTTTTTTTTCTCCAAAATAGTCAAGTGGACTTTCAGTTTTAGTGTTAAAATCTATATTCACTAAGGTGAACGTTAATATAAACAGTGTTTCTTCCAGACATGTATTTTGGACGGCAATGCTCCCCGGAGCTCTAAGGGTGCCTCTTCCTCGAAGAAAACAAATAATGTGTATCTTCTAATATAAATAAAATAAAGAGTTTGTTTGTGTGTTTGTCTGTGTGCGGCCTGGGGACCAAACGAGTAGACTAAGAGCTACCAAAATGTGGTCACGGGTACCTTGGTCTAGGCCCCAGATCAAGACGAAGCGTTCTTTTCAAATTTCGATCCCGGGGGTCTCAGGGGGCGTTTACCGGGACATGTAGAAAATGACCGATATTAGTGTCGAATTCATAGTTTTCGCAGTCGCTGAGATCAATGGTGAAACTCCGATCGCATTAGATTATAACTTCCAAATTCACCTCATTCGACTGTGGGCCGGGAGTCACCAGGGGGGAGGGTTACCGACACATGTAAAAATAGCCCAAAATGACCGATGTTAGTATCAAATCCATAGTTTTCGCGGTTGCTGAAATGAATGATGATACTCCCACAGGCGTTGACTTCCAAATACAACCTCCATGGGCATATTCAGCTAGTATAAAACAATAGTACCGTGTGAAAGTAATATCTGTCCCTCCAAATGCTAAGTAGGCCTATGTGCCCTCCGGAACATTTTTTTCTGAAACATTGAATATGAACGATTAACAGAGCCATCATACGTAGATTCGCGGGGCCTGAAGACCCAACCATGTAGGTGAAAATTTATCATTCACCATAAATTATTTTCAGTCAACTTATTTTCATCAGTGATAATTATATGAATGCACTTCGCGATATTACTCGTATACACTCTTAAAAATATTAATAAATCATTAAATTATTCGATTTCCAATAAATTCGAACAATTGTAAGTTATTCCAGTAAATTACTCGAAAAGTTATTGGTTATTCTAATAAATTATCTACTCAGTTATTCTATTTTTTACCAAATTATTCAATTTTTGTGTTTAATTAGGTTCGATAAATTATTTACAGTAAATTATTATTATTATTATTAAATAAAATATTTAATTTGTACTTGTTTCTCCAAAAAATATTCGAACAATATTCATTTTTGTACCAAGTCAATTACTTGTTACTCCAATAAATAAAGTCATTCCAAAAACAAAATATTCAATTTGTACTTGTTTCTGCAAATTACTCTAACAATATTAGTTTTGTAACAAGTTAATTACTTGCTATTCCAATATATAAACTATTATTAGTCATTCCAATAAAATATTCAATTTGTACTTTTCTCCAACAAATTATTCAAACAATGTTACTTTTTGTAACAAGTCAATTAACAATTAGGCGTTATTCAAACAATTGGAAGGTCCTGTGCCAGGCCGGTAGCCAGCTCAAAATTGTAGGGGGGGGTCCAGCTAAAGTTAGGGGGGGTCTGATCCAAGCACATTATAGTTCATCACCACATAGTTCATTTGCAAGCCTACCGTGAAAATTTTAGGGGGGGCAGCGAAAATTTAGGGGGGCCGCCCCCTAGACCCTCCTGGATACGGGCCTGTCCAGTGCTAAATTATTTTCGTAAAAGGGTGATTTTAAATGAACCTAACATGTTACTTTTGTGTGTTCTAATTATTTACAGTTATTAGCACGTTTTTTCATGTAATGAAACATGCACGTAAAAGCAATGTTCTTTCACCATAAAATGTACAAAACCGAACTTAAAACTTCTTCTGTGGACTCTTCCTTCATTCAACATCCGTTACATATAAATTATTTTCTCTGTTTAAACGCAACGAATGTTGAAAGAATTTATAGTTCCAAATATTCGACTTTTACCAGCATTACTTCCAATCTGCAAGAGATGGAAGCCACATAAATTAAGTTTTAGGGGCACCATTTGGGACAAGTGTTACATTCCCACGGAAACTGCTTAAATTAAAACCATACACGCGGAGAAAGCCCCATCCCACCTCTACCATCTCCTGTTTTATGTCTGGATAAGATATCTTTCCTAGAAGAAAGTCGGAAGTGGCAGTAGCATATTATATAAGACTTTATGGGAATGAGGGATATATGTATATAATGATGCTGGTATACAAATTTACTTTGTATATGAGGCTAAGAAACTCTTGACAAATAAAACAATAAGTGTCCAGCAGATGCATATAACCGCAGCATTCAACTTTTCATGACACCCTTTTTTTCCTGCCAGTTCCTCATGAGTCTTTAAAAAATTATGACGTCATTTCCTATCTTTCAATGAAGAAAAAGAGAACATTGGATGCGCCATTACTATCTTTACTTTTTTTTTTTTTTTAACAATGATGAACATCAATCCAAACAGAGACGAGCCCATCTTTCTCTGTCGACATCCACACGTCTAAATAGTGATGTCAGAACTTGAGCATTGCACACTCACAACTGCACAGTCAGCATTGCTAACTCCAAACGAAGTTAGCACAACTATACAAGGCACTTTGTTAAGCTATTACCACAGTTGATAAATGAAAAGAAGTTTCCATATTTTATGTCTTGTTATCTGAGTAAGCTTACAGACGTTTCGTTTTATACGCAGAATCTTCGCAAACATTTTATAAAAAGAAGTTAAACTTTATGGGCATGCCTATTTGAAACATTTGTTTTGCTACTTTGCATAAGTTCGCAACGGAATACTGAGAAAGCTGAATAAACATATCTTGCATTTCTACAGAAACTTAAGCAATAATTCACGAATTCCTATTGCACAGTTCAAGTTCTGGGATAGAAATAAGGCCACCACGCTAGAGACCTGCACGGGCCGAATTTTTCGGCCCGAGCCCAATTCAGCCCGAACGTACCTAGGCCCGGCCCAGCCGAAAAGTTTTGGAGATTTTCGGCCCGAGCCCGGCCCGATAAGTTTTTTTAAAATTCTTGGACCAAGCCCGGCCCGGGCCCGATAAATTTTAAAAGTTTTTGGCCCGACCCCGACCCGATAAATTTAAAAAATTAGCTCGAGCCCCAATATTTCTAAAAATTTAGTACTAAATTTGACCTGATCTCAGAAACATTTTCTAAACTCTGGTTCACAACCTGACGCTTGCCACCCGAATGGTACCATTGCCTCCTAGAACTTTGCCTGTCATCGAGAGAACAAAACTCCATTTCCTGTAACAAAAATCTAAGTTAATTGAGTTTTAGCATAAAGTGAAGATGGCAGTATTGTTTAGCGACAGGCAAACCATTCCCACCCCTTCTTGTTATATTTTGAGTTCAGTGAAGGTCAAGGTCAGAGCTCAATTTACCGCATAATGCCTGCAATCCTCTATAGTGAAAGTGGAGCCGCTAAGCAACACAAACTGTAAATAGCTATTGCATTCTTTGTAACATTTTTCACGGACACACTTCAACATTTGGCTTTATTTCAATTATCGTTTAACGAAAGTCAATAATTATTAAAGAACTGCAATTCATTGGCCCCAGCCCAGCCCGACCTGAAGAGAAATCAGTGTCGGCCCGCCCAAGCCCGGCCCGGCCCGGCCCAAAGAAATAACAGAGTCGGCCCGCCCAAGCCCGGACCGTGCAGGTCTACACCATACATCAGTGAGCGCACTATCTCATTTGTCTCAGTTTTCGAGTATTGCCCACAAGACAAATATGATTTTTATGGGTCTTCACTACAGTGAAATTAAACTACCGCTAATTTTAGAGTTTTTCTGTAATATCTTCAAAACAAATAAAAATATTCGAAAAACAGAAACGTAGTGAACTAGATAATACGCTTTTGCATGTAATACTTTTATCACAATTCACCTTGTTTTTGATATGCCGCTATTTACAAAACCCGCAAAAAAAAAAAAAAAAACCGCTAAATCTATTTACAGTTGCAAATCGAAAGCAGATAGATGAGTTGTGATAACGGTATCACATGCAAAATCGTATTGTCTAGTTCACTATGTTTCTGCTTTTCGAATATTTTTATTTGATTTGAAGATATTACAGAAAAACTCTAAAATTAGCGGTAGTTTAATTTCGCTGTAGAGAAGATCCTTAATCTCGTATTGTAAAACTGAGTTTTTTTTTTTAATTTTATCTAGAAGTCATTAGAAACCTGCCGCGTCACAAGAAGTCCATGTATGTTGTAATGAAACATCTAAAACCATATTTAATACTGGAAGTGTTTCTTCCAGACATGTTTTTGGGAGGCACTGCCCCCGGGGCTCTGAGTGCCCCCTGGAGGATACCAAAATAAGTCTGTAACGTAATAATAAATAGAATAATAGCGTGTGAAAATAATATGTACCCTTCCGAATACTAAATACGCCCCCCGGCACAGTTTTTCTGAAAGAAACTGATTATTGGGAATATTATGTAATGAATTGTGTATCTTTAAAACGTTGATAACAGTTATTTATTATGTTCGTACAATCACTATCAATTTACACTTTTCATCCTATGAAACACTGAAGAGAGTTTGAGATCCAAGACTTCTGTAAACAAATAGTACTGCTCGCGGGACTCGTGAAATCTCTCGTCTTGTCTAGTCTTGAATTTAGGAAGGTACTTCTCGCCTAGCTTCCGAGACAAATTTTTTGACTCGTGAATGAAACTATCGTCGCGGCCGTCTATCATTGAATTTAGAATGTTATCTTCTAGTTCTTTCCTTCTTGCTTGATCCTCGAAATGCCATATTTTCTCAACCGTGACCCAGTGGCGGATCCAGGACGGACTTCTGGGGCACGGGGATTGTAATACTTCTACTTAGAGCTACTTTTAGCAGCTCCAAACTCTGGGATAGGTTTTATTTATATATAAAATAAAAAAGTTTCCTCCTCTTCTGGAGGGGGGCGATCACCCCGATCGTTCCCCCCATGGATCCACCCCTGCCGTACTCTTCCCTGTCCTTAGCTATTCATATATATTTTTGCTAGTATTTTCTCGCTGGTTTTTCGTTCTTCGTTCTTCTCCACACCGACATTACGAGTAGTCTACTATCAGTGTTGAATTCAGGCTGAGCCCTTGCTTTTTTGTGTTTATTTTTTTCGGAAATAAAAGTCTTAAAAGCAGTGTGTTTTATTTTTTAGAGAAAATTATTATTATTATTATTATTATTATTATTATTATTATTATTATTATTATTATTATTATTATTATTATTATTATTTGCTCAACCTAATTGTTCTAATTAACAAACCGCGTTCTTGAGTAAAGTCGAAGTAAAAAATAAATAAACTTGGAAATTACATACAGACGCACACAAAGCTTTACAACGTTAGTTAGGGAAAAATTGCAGTATGTTGGTTATTGCAACCGACCAGAAAACAAGTCGTAAGTCTTGTTGCGAGAAATTCCTGCTGCTCTATTGCAATCTAGAACAGAGCCCGCCCTTAAAATTTTATTGCTCCACCCCCCCCCCCCCCCTCTTGTACAAAAATCTGAATTCAACATTGACTAAGTTTACTATAGCTTTCTATAGTTAGCAATCCATGGGAAGACTCAAGTTGTAGTTCGATCTCCTTCGTGGCTGTATACTTAGCATACGTGTCTTTGGCGCGGAAAACTCGGTTCGATTTCAGGTGGGAGCTCATAATTAAACTGTAAGTTCCTATCTTCTATAGCCTCGATGCTGATCTCTAATCTAAAAATAAAGTTGCATTTCAGTTTTCACATATCAAACAAAATTATCTGTGAATAACTTTCGACAAACAAGACAGTATTAAAACTTCCTCATGCGCGTGCAAAGTAAAGAAATGTTATATTGCCTGGAACGAGAGGAATTTTTGTTACTTTATACCTTACAAATATTTTCAACCTGGAAATAACATAGGATCAGGATGTTAAAGTACGAACTCAATTTCAGAAACAGTCACGCAAAAGGAACAAAGAGCTACACGAAGCCCAGAGGCCATATGCAACGTAATACTAAAATGAAAGGGACAACACAATACAGCGAGACTCGAATTGTGGCGCTCTTAATAGACACGACGAATAACTTTACAAGATTTCCCACATCTATTCATAGCACAGTTTGGAAGTATAATAACTATAATAAAATATTACTATGATGCTAATAATAATAATTAATTAATTAATTATTTTTTAAAAATCTTTCCTCCTTCTTGTTCCCCACTTCAAACATTGACTGAGTAACTAACCACAATACTATTACAATATTAAAATTGCAATTTAGTGTTGTCTACGAGACGCGATCTTGGGGTAGTAATAATCTAGACAAGATGTCAAAGTGCTATCTTTTCTAGAAAAGCAAATACACGGTGCTACAGAATAAGTGGGAAAATAAGACCGGAGGTATTTCCTTTAAGTCAATAGATGAAATAGGTTTGGTATAAAGGAGGTGAAAAGTTTATCATTTTGCTCGCTAGATGATTCTGACGATCAGAACCATGAACGAGATATGTGGAAGGGTTCTGCGGGGGTAGGGTTGCCAAACGTCCCAGTTTTCAATGAAAGAATTAACTGTCCCGATAAAGGCTTTTGGGACGCCTGTTTGTGCCAATTTTCGTTCTTCAGATTGAAAACAATTCAACCTGCAAGAACTAGTATGTCTCATAAAAACGGAAGGTTTTCGGAAGATTTGTGTAGCCAATTTTACTAAAACAAAGATTTTGAAAATCACATCCATTCTTTCGTTCCATGTGTTGTTTAGCTTCCAGAGATGAAAGAAAAGGATTTAAAGAAAAAAAAAAGTCAAGAAAGGGTATATGTTAATTTCTTGAATATCACTTTCAATAGAAAACAGTGTCTTTTTTCCCCCGTGAAGGGCTTTATCTACTAATTTTTCTATGTACTTTAGTCTGCAGCGCAGAATTGCTTCTACTGCTCTCAGTCGCTGCATGTTAACCGCATTTAAACTATTTCATCTTGTCTGCCATCTTCTGAGGCACGACTTCACAATCAAGAGTTTTATCCAGTCCTCTGGGTATATCATACATACCTTTGCAAGTGAACTGAATTTCTTTGTCGCTGTACAGTGAAACGTTCTTGTTTCACATATGCTGGTGTTTGGTGTATGAAGTGTTTTCATTATGCCCAAGCGCAAGTCTTCTTTTCAGGAGAAATAATCAGTGGAATAGTCATTTATAAAACTAGGAAAAAGTTACCATGAAGTGGAGTGTATAATGTGTATTGTTACATTAATATAGAGCATGGGTGAAGAGCAGATATCAAAGACCGCATAGCGTGCGAAAAGCATAAATGAAACATGTGTTCTGCTAGCACTTCAAAAAGATTGCACAATTATTATTCCCAAATCTTCCGAACACGAAAAAATAGTAGAAGCTGCTGAATGTGCTTGCATATGTAATTTAAATCGATGGATTGCTCCAATAAATTAAACTAAAAATTTTTAGTGATTCCAAAACAAACATTGCTTTAGGGAGAACTCAAGCAACAACAGGCCGGTAGCCAGTCCAAAAATGTAGGGGGGGCCTGGCTGAAGTTAGGGGGGACCCGACCCGAAAATATTATAGATCATCATATTATAGTTCATTTGCAAGCCTACCGTGAAAATTTTAGGGGGGCCCGCAAAAATTTAGGAGGGCCCGGCCCCCCTAGACCCCCCTGGATACGGGCCTGAGCAACAACGTATAATTGTGAATTTAGCTTACATTAACTTTTTCTTGCTAAATATTAAATTTGTATTTCTTTTAGGATAGTGTTTCTCACTCAGGTGATGATGCAACAAAGAAAAAAGTCTCTCTTCAACCATAAATTGAGGGTATGTCGTAATTGGCGCAATATTTAGGGCCTGTTAAACGCAACAAATCGAAATACGGAATAAGGAACGCCACGCAGCTCTTCTTACGTTACCTTTTAAATTTTTTATACATCTCTTGTGGCCTCCTTTCTGTTAACTGTGCATAGAATGAACTGGAAAATTGTGAGTACTAACCTGAAAAAGACAGGTATTTAATTGATTCTGACCAAATGAGTAGGGACCCTGATCTCATATAGGCTAAGATTAGTGTTCCGGTTTTTCGTTTACAAAATCTGGCAACCCTATACGCATGACAAGACGAATGCATAACTTTGCTGGACTATATTGCATTGGAGGCGAAGAGAACCATGTGGTAGATACATGGTGGGATTCATGTTCATTTCTCTATAGAGGTAAGTGACGTCCTAGTGTGAACTTCCGTAATAGGCAGATTAGATGTTCTTACCCAGCTATGTGGCCACCTCACTTGCCTGAATTAAATCCCTTCGACTATTATCAGTGAGGACATATGAAAAAAACTGAATGAGACAAGTTCCTGACCTACCTATCTTACATGAACGCAATCAAGCTGCGTTTACACATGCCCAGTATTTTGGCTTGTATGTGAGACTCCATAAAATGTCTGTCTCTGGCTGTCTCTCCAGACCGATGGTTAACATTTCGAATATCTACTGTAGTAATACTCTGTGTTCCATTAAATGGTACCAATACTATTCTTGTACTTTCCTTGCCCTCCCTTACCGTTCAAAGTCCCAACATTTTCAGAGCCATCTAGCGGGCAAACAACTTTTTACCTATTTTTTTTAGGAACTTATCTATTGGCCGCAACGTATCACTTCCTGCCTTACTTACCACTTATTCTGAGATACCCTGTAATATTTCTGTTGAAGGATCTCTTTCTCATCTGGTTCTCGTCTTGTTAAATCTTACGAGACCGACCATGAAAACGGCCCATATGAGGTTGCCACTTACTTAATCCTCAGATGTGTGATTACTAATTAAGATATCGGGAAGATTTTTTTTATGACAAATATGGTTGGACCATAGTGTATCCTGATGTTATTTCTTCCCCTGTCAAATTTTCTCTCTCAAATTTGAGTCCAAAGTAAAAAATTCATGAATTTTCGAATTTCCATTCTCTTTCTTCCTTATAGCTTCCTTCATTTTAGAGAGACCTATACCTAATTGTTGGGACCAATTGGACCATCCTACGACCAGTGTTGCCAACTACGGAAACTAACATTTCCCTATTTTGGGGTAGAAAAATTAGACATTATCGAAATTTATGTTTATAAATCCGTACCTATAAGTACGAACGCAAATCAACTTCCGCCAGTCGAATATCAGTCCTTACTGAACGATAGCAAGTACAAATTGTAACAATTGGGTAATTACAGGGCGCACGAAAAAATTTAATTTAGGTTCTAAACTTTTTTTTTCTTTACTTTTCTGTTTACCATAATTATTTTTTTAACTACAAGCTTCGTTTCTTAGATATTAACATGATACTTGTAAGATATATTAGTGGTGTACGAATGTTTAAGATAGTCTGCGTCTGCATGATAGCAGTGTTTCCAGCCACAGAAAATTTTTATTCCCTATTTCACGGGGAAAATTCGGAAAAAATCACTTTTTCCACCTCTTGTTAGCTACATTTTCCCTCTTGTTGCTTACATTGGGAAAAAATTACCAGTATCTGAAAGCCTCTTTGGCCTACACAACGCACCATGGAAAGTTTTACTTGGATTAACTAGAGGAAGTGCAGCTAAGATTTACAGTAGACCTTATTCTCTAAGTGGAAAGATAATTGTGATTTTTTAAAAGTAAAATGAAATATTATTTTTAAATTGACATGCTTAGTTTATTATATATCGTCACGATATTTGTAGTATATATTAGTGAGATACTAAAGTTTGTTTTAAGAATTTGCGTATCAGGTAGCAGGGTTTCCAGCCACGGAAAATTTCAATTCCCGATCTTAGGTGAGAATTTCGGAAAATATCCCACTTTTGCTTCTATAATCTCCCTCTTGTTGGCTACATTGGAACAAACGTTGAAGAATTTTCTCCATTTGTACAGTTACTTAAATTCAATGTTTAATCTCGTTTACCAGTACCTGAAAGCCTCGTCTTTGGACTACACAGCGCACCATAAGTTTCAACAGGACAATTAGGGAAGCTAAAGATCCTAAATAACTGTTGATTTTTGCTTGAGACGGAAAGAGTATCAAAATTTTGTATGATTAGATTTTTTTTTTTTTTTTTTTTTTGTATGCCAGCCAACGACTTTAGGTTTTCACTGTGCGTTGTCGACACACCAAAGAATCTTTTAAGGTGACTTGGACCCACGTGGTAACAGTCATGCCAGCTCCAAAAAATCTTAAAATTCGATTCGGATTTTGTGAATTTTTACCCCTACATTTCCCTTCATAATTTCAGTCTCGTTGGGAACAGTGCAATCAAATTTACGTCGTAAAATTGCCACATCATTCTAATATTATATATATATATATATATATATATATATATATATATATATATATATATATATATATATATATATATATATATATATATATATATATATATATATATATATATCAACCATACCAATCGAGTAAAAATAACCTGAGTTATACTTCATTAACTGAAAGTCTACGAAAGCGCCAAGAAAGTTACCCTGTCTCGTAAGGTACTGTATAAGAAAAATGTATTTCATTTCGTCTCCTGGTGGCCAATATAATATTTTAATTAATACTGCACAATGGCTAAGCGCTTTTTCTCTCAAAAAAAAAACTATAGATCCTAATATACGTTCCCATATATCTTCCTTACCCAATTGAATTCCAGTCACATTCTCAGTGTCAAGGCCATTGAATAAACGTGATGACATTGAGGAAGCCACCTGGTCAGCCAGTTCTATTGTGTTGCGAGACCTGCTATTTACGTAGTATGAAAAACCAGACTCCTTACTCTCAGGTATTCCAACCAATTTCATTCGGTCTTTTCCCCTAGACAAAGGGTCATGGATGATATTGAAATAGTAAAGTAAAAATGCTGTTTTAAAATAATAATTTGCACTAAATGTTCCATCTTCCTTCAGCTCTTTTCGAAGCTTATCTTACTTTAGAAATGGGCGAAGGTCAGGGCTATTTCTGTTGCTGTGAATCTTAATCTATAGACTTCCCACGCCAAGAAACTCTTAAAACTTCACAGTTTTGAAGAATTACACATAAGAGGCAACGGCATTAACCCTCGCACTACCAACGGGGGTACTTTGTGCCCACCACAGTTTTATTTATTTATTTATTTATTTATTATTTATTTATTTATTTATTTATTTATTTATTTATTTATTTTGTAATTACTCCTCTTATCATTTCTTTAAAATTGTAAGAAAATATATTATTGCTCAGCATGTTTAGCTAAAGAGAATATCTTACAGTGGTTCAAACTGAACGTTCCTGTGTCTTATAAAATTTATTATTTCAAGTTGGTGGGCACGAAGTATCCTCTTCCGTTGATAGGAAATGTGACTGACGTTTAGAAGTATCACTCCTAGATGGCAGCCTAATAAATTATCCTGTGTACCGTTCACGTCAGTCTCTGTAGATTGTTGTCAGTTTCTAATTTGTTTCTTTTGCAAGATATATTTAATCTTAACAGGTGGGCACAAAATGACCCCCCTTCCCCTTGGTAGTCCGCGTTACAAAATATACCTAGGTAGTGCGAGGGTTAATATTTTCCCTAACATTTCTGGATTCCCGAACCCTCCTATGCATACGTCCATCTATCTATCTATCGACAAATATAGCGAGAAACTGTTTTCTGATTTGAATTCAGTGCCCCAACAATAAGTACCATCTTTATCTTTTCTATTCCACTCGGAAATGATTTTTAATGCTAATCGCAGTAGAATGAAAAAGATAAAATATCGAGAAGCATTTTTTTATGGGTTCAAAATCAAGAATATACTCTTCTTCACCTTTATTACTAAAACAAAAAATAAATCTGAGTTTAACGTTCCGTGATTATGCCCTTTAGGCCAAGGGAGACTATGATTATAATGATGGAAGAATTGGCGGAATGAGAAAGTGGGAGGAAACGGGACTACCCCGAGAAAACCCACGGGCTGACAACCCATCACAAAGTTACTTGGCCGGGGATTGAACCAGGGACCTCATGCACCAGACGTAAGTGTACTACCCAGGCCGGCAGTCAGCCCAAAAATATAGGAAGGGACCGGAAGAAGTTAGGGGGGCCCGATCCAAACAGAGTTCATCACCATATTATAGTTCATTTGCAAGCCTTCCGTGAAAATTTTAGGGGGGCGGTCCCCCCCTAGATCCCCCTTGGATACGGGGATGGTTCTACCACTGAAAACCAGAAGTAATTGAAATCCACTTCCGAAATATCCGATTTCAATGTTGATCCTCACTAATTGTTCCCCTCAAGCTTTATTAAGAATATCTAAACATTTTGCCACCTCGTACTCTTAAATGTTTTGCAGTTCACATAATATAGGAATTATCGTAACGGACAGACAGAAATGTTTCTTTGTCATTATATACGATATATCAAAAGTCTGGGACCTTAGGCCAATTCAGTTATAAGTAAAGATACGAAAAATAGAAAAGAGGAAAATTGTTGGAAATAGGTAGTTTTCGAACCAAAAACGTGATATTTTAACGACCACAAAAAAGGTTGAGAAGCGAGATATTTCATAAACTGTTTTAACTCAAAATTGCTTTTTTAGTTTTACTATACAATATAGTTGTTCCCAGTTTCTATCTGCAATAATAATAATAATAATAATAATAATAATAATAATAATAATAATAATAATAATAATAATAATAATAATAATAATAATAATAATAATAATAATAATAATAATAAAGGGGAAACACGTCTTTCAGCGATGAAAATGTTCGCCTCCAATGACAAAAAAAAAAAAAAAAAATTGTCATGTAAATTCTCTTACGAATGGGTTGCTTGGAATTCTTCCTGTGTTCTTGCACACTTTAATTCCAACATTTCCTCCATTATATTTCATCTGCGATCGCCTGGAACAATTACTTGCACGTGTGGTTACGTCTCACAATATTAATGATTTAGTATGTGAGCGCCACTGGGAAACCAAACTCTCTCACAAATTGCATGTCAGCAACAGGGCTTAAAGTGTAACGAATTGGGAGCATCAAAGCCAGAAAAATTGCCTCGGTTGTGGATATGCTGACAACACATCACCCATCTGGCTGACAAGAGTTGTTCGTGGGCTGATCCACAGTACCAAATTGAACTCTGTAATTAGTACGTTGCCACGACAGCGAGATATAGTATGTTTAACCTGCTCTGTGTAGGAAACTATTATAGTATCCAGAAAGAATTAAATATTACAATTTCTGGTTTAACAGTAACCTAAAGTTGTAACAATGACAATGTTAAGTCGCAAGATTGCAGTGAGTTATTATGTATTATAATAGGTTGGATTTTTGTCGAGGTACTTGTACAATTTCAGGCGGCGGCCAGGAGGAAACGCTTTATCTCCGTTCATGCTCAGCATGGATTATCAGAATTTCACCAGGAACATTTATTCTTCCCTCAAGTATCAAAATCCGCTCCTTCCCTTCCTACTTATGCGGAAAAAATATTTCGAAACCATCACTTCTCTCGCATCCTCAAATATTACTGCAGAAACTTCACAATCGGAACCACATAAACCTAAGAAAAACAGAACCATAGAATGTCCCTTTCATGGACGACTGGCAACGAGCATGCTTTGTATACGCATGGATTGGGGTTCGATATCTGGCCGGGATGCTATCCTCTGATACAAATCCGATTAATCAGTGGCGTACGAAAGGGAGGGTTCGGAGTTTTAATTCTTCGTGAGCAAGATATGGAAAAATAAACTCTTCTACGAGACAGTAAAGAGGATCATGCGATGCCCTGTCCTTTATTTGCTACTGTCTAAATGACAGAACTAGGAAATGTTACAATTTTAAACGGGTTATGGATATCTACGGCTAACGGGTTATGGATATCTACGGCTAACGGGTTATGGATATCTACGGCTAACGGGTTATGGATATCTACGGCTAACGGGTTATGGATATCTACGGCTAACGGGTTATGGATATCTACGACAAAGGGGTTATGGATATCAACGGTCACCGCTACCCGTGAAGATGTTAATAGACTGACTCCATTAACGCACTCGGCCAAGATAATCCCTTCAGCTCCCTATTGAATAAAAACAGTTTGGAAATTCGCTTTCGCTGAAAATTGTGTGGAGTAACGGACGGGCTTAGTAACAATACGATATCGTAAGTCTCATTGTGTGATTCTAATCAACATTTACTAATTAAAATACATATATAAAAAATGACGCGTGTATTCAAATTATATGAAACTGAGTGCGTCAACCCCGTGACGAAATTCTGTGTACGCTACTGAAAATAATGGTTTGGACCCTACTTTAAGCAGTACGTCCCGCCTTTTACAGCCTTGGAACTGGAAACAATCAATCCGGCCATAATCAGCAATAGACATAAAAAAGAAAAATTTGCAATGGTATTCAATTGTTTACCTTCCATTTTCAAATTCAAATAGCTGCCGGTCTAATTAAATGAGCTCTGTCCTTCAGTTATGTATTTTAGCCTAAAGAAGACTCATGGTCAATGTGAAGCAAGTGGTGGTGATTGAAAGATTTTTTTTAAAAAAATTGCAGTCACCATAACAGGGAAACGGAACAACAAGAGAATCCCCGAATTGCTCACATGTCCTCATAATAACCTTGGATCGAACTGGGAATCAATATGGACCAGTGGACCAAAGCAACAGACGCCGCCCTTCCTCCTTCCTGTCTCCTAAGAACAGGGATCAAATAATCCAGATGCTCAAACTGGTAATTCAGGGACACAGATGCTCAGGTTTCAATCTATTTTAAGATCATTAAATTAGCGCAAAGCAGTGTAGAAAACAACTCATGAAAGTGTAGGCCTACAGTTCACCGGAATTCGAGTCTGATGAGCGCGAGAACTAGCAATTGAGAGGCTCATTGAGGATAAGGGAGCCTACCTCAGCGCCTGAAAATCGAGGATTGCGAGTGAGCCCGAGACGCAAAATAGTAGTGTTACCCGCGAGGCGAGGCGAGACGAGACGAGACGGGACGGGACGAGACGAGACAAGAAATGAGGTTTCATTTTCTTGTGTCGTATATTGCTGTAGAACTCTCGTCTTGATTCTGGAAGAACTTCCATGTGGTAGAAGTTTCTTTTCGTCTCGTCTCGAATTTTTCCTCGAGTTCCTTTATAAATTTATGTACAAAAACTTATGGGGTTATGTTTAGCAGAAGGGGTCAAGCAGTACAAAAAAAAAACACACACACACACAAAATTTACAGAAGAAATGGATGATGCAAGTACTTAGACCCAACATAATTAATTCTAATCTAACCTAACCTATGCTTACCTGAACTAACCTAATATTAGTAGAAATAAGTGAACTTAATATATATTTATCCTGGACTCCTAGTCTAACAAACTAACCCAATGTAAACCGAAATTGTAACATTTTTTAGAAAATTGCTGGACCCCTTCTGCTAAACATAAGCCAATTTATGTTCTAATTTTTTTTAAATTTCATCTAGAAATTATCTGAATCCTTCCGCGTCACAAGAAGTCCATAAACGGTGTGATACAACATTTAAACCATATTTACCGTTATTACTGGAGTATATTGTGTAATGAGTAAGCTTTAATCGTTGATAAATGCTCTTCATTGTGCTCGTACAATCACTCCGGCAATTTAGAATACTACTCATCACATAACCCTAAAATAGTCTTTGATTACCCTGATGAACCACTCCCTATATTAATAATGGAAGTCCAAATCGTTCCCACAATGCAACAAACGTGACTCTGCGACACTACCGGCTAGAGTTGTAACTAATTGCATCGTCTGCTACTGGCAGTAGCTAAGGGTATCATTGGCTAATTCTATCAGACTCACGCTCTCTGAATGATTTGATTCGTTCTTGCTTTTAGTAGTTCGTGGTACCCAACTTCCTTGAGTGGCGGCGCCACAGTCTCCATAGTCTCAGTGGGAAGAGCAGCTGAAACCTCTTATACTATATAATTACTTACGAAAATAGTATTTAATATCTGAGACTTCGATGAACTAGTGGTACCCAAGGGACTGGAGAAATTTCTCGTCTTTATTTTGTGATAGAAATCAAATTAAACCCACACTCTCTATGCCCCCACTAATGGTCTTATATGTATGAAGACAAGTGTTACTTAACTACCTTTATTTGCAAGGTAAATCTCTATAATAGGGTGACTAGATTCTGACAAGCGAAACTTAGGACACACGTATAATAATAGTATGCTAGTTTACTGCGTTGGTAACACGTATGCCCTTATTTCATTTAACGTTAACCTAAGTTGATCTCCCGTTCATTCCACCATTTCATTCATCTCTCATCATCACCGTCTCCTTTAGCCTAGCCGGCATAGGCGTGGGACGTAAAACTCAGATTTCATTTCATTTCATTTTTGTTAAAAAGAAAAGAACTGAACAAAAGTATTCCAGAAATTCAACAATTCCAAATGTTTCGATGAATGACAGATTTATTTTATGAACGTAGTGAAACTTCATGCTGTGCTAAAGATTTTTTTAAAATCGATTTTCCGAGCGTGGTATTATTTCAAGGAAAGAGAAAATTTAGACCGGCACGACGGAACTTCTACTTAACTCGGTTATCATCAGTCATAAGTTGAAAAAAACTTTTCTTACCTTGCCAATATCTCAACAAGCCCTTCTCAGTGAAAACAAGGTACTGTAAAAAACTGGTTTGTTGATTGTTGTTCTTCCCTAATCTTTTGAGAAGTGTTATAAAACTCTGCAGTTCATCACTCACGAAAAGAGTGCCTGTGATTCAAAATGTGGATAAAGAATGAAACATTAAGATGTTGCAAATAAGTTAATTCGGGACATTTAGCAGGACATTTTTTTTTTTAAGGATATTTCTCGATTTTCTAAGAGTCTTCGCAACACGCAGGACAGCTCTCTGGGAAACAGTACTGTACTGCGAAAATTAGTACGTCTGGTCAAACTAGTCTATAAAAATATAACCTGAAAGAAATTACATAGTTCATAAATCACAAACAATAACATAATCTAATCGAAATCACACAATCAACCTTCATCGTAACTAGGGATGCGCACAAGACGAGTCGAGACAGGATTTTCCTGACAAAATTCGAGTCGAGAGACGGCTCTTCCAATAGTGAAATATACATTTTTCGAGTCGAGACATCACTTTTACAGCACATTTTCGAGACGAGACGGCCACAAATCTTGTCTCGTGCGCATTGGGAAGTTGTTACGACTCGTAACAACTTCCCAACTTCAAATCAAATGGTACTAACTCTTCAAGTTACCCATTCTTACATTTTTGAAAGGTATTTCTCGTCTCGCGGGGTTTGCCATCTTCGGGGTTTGCGTCAACGCAACACAAAATTTGAGTTTTAGTTTGGGATGTTCGATATCACATACTAATTTTACGACATGACGTTATTGACGAAAGCTTAAAATCATCTATATTCCGTAATTTTTTTAATGACTCACCGCCAAAGTACTTAACGCAAATTTTGCGTTGCCTTGCGGTCTTAGCAAGGGTGTCTACTAAGATTCCTAAATGAAATTTCATTACTTTTTCGTGACCTTTTCTTTCCCAAACCAAAAAATTTAGTAACACTCTCAAAAGCGAATTTGGATTGCGAACTGGGCTAAATTTTAATGCATGCAATAGAAGCGTGCTTTGCTTGCTATTTCGTAGCGTCTAAAGTCGACCATAGACATTTTTGGTGGTGAATTTTGATGTTTTATAGAACAAAATTTTCCAGTCTATACTTATATTTGTACATATAAAAAAAATCGTGACCCAAAGCTAAATTTAGTGACTTTTTCTTAACTTTCATGGCCGTTTTCTGATTTCGTGACTTTTTCATGACTTTCATGACCGATAGACACCTTGTAGCAGACCCTGATACGGAATAAAGTCTCTGTTTGGACGTCATTTAAACCATACCACGTGACTAGTTTTATGTTAAACGCCACCACAAAATAAAGTTGCTGAATGCTGTATTCTTCTTGCCACCTCCTTTCCACCCCCCCCTAAAAAAACGAATTAAAATGCTTTCAAATAAACGAACTATTGTACAGAAAACCAATACGTTATGTGTATGTTCTTAACATACTTTACACACGAGGATTGAAATATCACTTTTACACGGACTTTAATTACCAACTATTCCAGACCAATATTTGTATAATCAGTATTTCCACTTAAATTATTATATTTTCTGCTAGAATAAACTTGTCTATCACAATTAGTTTGACTGAACATGAATGAGATAACAGCTGCCGTAGCGTATACATTTTATATTGACATTTCCATTCTAGAAATTTCGAATTATTTTACATTCATTAGTCATTTAACCAATACGGTATTTTTATGTAATCATCTCCATAGATTTACCAATAGAACACCGTACGTAATACTGTTAAGTACAGTGTCCAAAAATAATAGACGAGAAATTTAGTGCACGAAAAGCTTCAGTGCTGATTGCGAGATTCATTTACCTCTCGTTGCTTCAGCTTTACTGAAAGAACGGACCCTAAAAAATATCTATGCTCTCTTGATACAGAAACAAGCCCACAGTCAAGGAATGAGCGCTCGAGCATTGACCTATTTCTTCATATGTATATGCTGGACCAGTGGCGTATTTAGGGGGTGGCTTCCGGGCTTAAGCCCCCCCCCGAAATCTTGCTTAGTATAGTAAATTAAATGAAATATCTTTCAGAAGTTTAACATTTCCAGGCAAAGCCCCCCCCCGAAAGTTAGCAAAGCCCCTCCCGAAACAAAATCGTAAATACGCCACTGTGCTGGACACTAATGAAAAATAAATACAATTTTAGAAATTATATGTTACACGTAGTTAGCTCTCTTAAAATTGTATACTATCTCGCTAAAGTTAGCTTCTGCTTATAGAAGTGGTTCCCAACATACTTTTTATGTAATGATACACATTAATGAACGTCCACATCACAACACATTTTATTTTATTAATGAGTTATTTTAGGCGCGGATCCAAAGGAGGGATTATAGGGGCTATAGCCCTCCTTGACGCTCAGGTGTACCCTGGATAAAATGGAAAATGAAATGAAATCTGTAGTTTAACGTACCATGGTTATGCCAATTAGGCTAAAGGAGACGGTGATAATGAGAAATGAGTGAAATGAAGAAAGTGTGAAGAAACGGAAAAACCCCGAGAAAACCCACGAGCACGGTGTTTGTCCACCACAAAGTCCACACGGCGCGAGCTGGGATCGGACCAGGGACCCCAAGCACCGGAGGTGAACGCTCTACCACTGAGCCACCGCGGGCCTTCAGAAATAACTGCCAAATTTTGAATTTTTTTCTTCTTTTTTTCTCTCTTTGATGGTCAAATTCATATGCTTAACCACAATTGGGAAGTTCATTATTACATTGTTTTACATGTTACAAATTCTAAGATTGTTTCAGTGAAAACAATTTTCAAATAGCTTCAACACCTCCAGAGATCTAAAGGTTTCAGTACTTTAAGTCGATGGCGGACTTAGGTGTTTTTTGCACAAAACCCCCTTTCGAATGGCTCCTACAGCAGTCCCCTTTGAGCACGAGCTGTAAAATTTGACAGGTGTGCTATGTTTGGATACTACAACATTGGTACAAAATCTGAAGAAAATCTAAAATACATGAGCCATCTTGATTTGTTGATTTCCCATCAAAATGTGTGTATTCGCAATGTGCCTGTGTATTGGTCTCTTGCCCATTGAATATTTTATTTATATATATATATATATATATATATATATATATATATATTATATATATATATATATTTATCCCGATACCGATGGAACGACCATACATTGGCGATTTACATTCCATCAGGCGACCTGGTCGATCAGGCGACACTATATGGTCGTCCAGTGGGAAACCGTGTTAGACGGTCTCCTCTCACCACCACTAGTGCGTAGAAATCAACTTTGAAAATTGACGTTGGTGGTCCCAACGGTGCTGAGATAACTTTTTCTTGTATAACTGTAGTTCAGGGTTTCATCGGCAGGTGCGCGACAGTCGTGAACGTATAGCTTGTCGAGCGTATAGTTCTATATACATCAAGGCGCGTTGGACCACCGGAAATTCTCATTTCGCAGTTGGCAGCTGTGCTCACCATTGGCTTGTGCATGCACTTTGTTCTGTTTGCAGATAGAGAGATTTATCACGGTTTCGGAAGCTAGAAGAAACAACATGAATGAAGGAATCAAACAATGATTTAAAAATAACAAAAAAACTGACAGAATATTTTATATAGTAATATACAAGACGATAAGAAAAAAGTTACAATGTTTTTTAGCTTGTACATAGAATACATGTGACTATCTACAAATAATTATTATAATACGTTGTTTCAACTATTATCATACATATTAATCGTGTGGGATGTTAAATACTTTTACAAGCAGTATTGGGCGTCTTTGGGCCACTTTCACATAATAAAAGCCGAAAGTTACTGGCAGAAGTTTAAAAATGTTTTATATCCATTTATAAGAAAATTGTCAATCGTTTTATACTAGTTTCCTTAAACCTCGGATCAGTTTCCAGCAGAGCCATAGCAAGAAGGGGCGCGCTGGGCGGTCGTCCCAGGCGCTGATGGGTAAAAAGCGCCGAACGAGCAAAAAGAAAGAAAAAGTGCTAGAAATGATTTAAAAAGTATTGACGCCCTATTAAATCAATGTTGTTGTCGGTTTTGATACAATTTGATACAACTGTAACACTCCGACTTTGATAAAATTTGGCATTTAGATACCACACATAAAATACACGAATACGTGTTTTTTTTCTTCTTTTATAATTTTCTGTAGAGGAGAAACAATTATTGGGGACCAAAGCCCATATCCAATATTTCGGAAGTTGACGCCCGAACGCAGTATGAAGTGGACCGAAGTGAATGAAATTGTACACAGATATTGTACCTAGTAGATGTAAAATGAGGGAATACTTGTTTCGTATTTTCCTGAAACAAAGAAATAAATGGGTGGGGCAAAGATCCTTCCAAATATTTGATTACGAAATATGAAAAGTGCTTATGAGTATACTTTCGAAGTGCCTAAATTACATAGAGAACGCAACGAAAGTATGTTAAGAAACGATACACAAAAATAAGCTAACCCGTGTTTTGTAGTTTGTACGGAAAAACTGTGTGGATGTCAAGGCCCTCTCCTAAAAAAAAGTACATAATAAAGCAGAAGCGCAGGAAGAAGTGGACCGAAGCGAATGAAATTATACATAGATCTTGTATATGTAAAATAAGGCAATACGTGTTTCGCAAGTAGCTAGGGGGCGCTAACTTCAGTCTTTGAACTTGAACTTTTGAGGGCAGAAACACGAAACACTCGAAATTCACTGTATTGATTGCTACTTTTAGGTCATCAATCTATTGCTAAAATTTCACTATTTTCACACTAGTTTTTTTTTTCTACATATAGCGTATTTTATAGTATTTCGGGGTGCGCCTTTAACCCTTACAGTGTTTTTCCCATAAATAAAAGCATGTGCCGATTTATTTGCTGTTTACTGTTCGATGTGCTAATTTGAAACAAATCAGTACGGGACGCTTGGGAAACACGAATTGCTTTATTTTACATATACAATATCTACACACAATTTCATTCGGTTCGGTCCACTCCTTCTTGCGCTTCTGCTGTAATATTTACTTTCTTCGGAGGGGCCTTGGCCCAACACTGTTTTTCCGCAGAAACTAAAAACATGTGTTCTTTTTTTTTTTTTTTTTTTTTTTTTTTTGCCTATTGTCCTTACACGAAATGTTGTAGTAATTCTCCTTATCCTTTAGGCACTTCTAATATATACTTATTCGCACTTTTGATATTTTGTAATCAAAGGTTTGGAAAGGTCTGTGCCCCACCCACCTATTTTATGTTTTTTTTTTTATTTTTATTTTTTTAAGAAAATACGAAATACGTATTTCTTCGTTTTAATTCTACGGTATCTATGCATAATTTCATTTACTTCGGTCCACTTCTTCTTTCTTTTCGAGCGCCAACTTTCAAAATTCCGGGTTGGGGCTTCTGCACCCTAAAACTGTTTTTCCGTAAAAAGAAAATACGTATTCATTTATTTCATGTGTAATATCTACCTGCCAAATTTGATCAAAATCGGAGTTGGGAATTGTTACATGTACTTAAAGAAAGTTATTGCTGTATATGATTTTTAATAACGATGTGATATATATAAGGTGCTAAGTAATGATATACTCAAGAGCGTTTTCAAAATCAGAAACAGTCAAAGTCTGAGTCTAAAATACGTTGGTGGTGATGAGTTTGCTTACTTAATCATGCTTTCCTACCCAATGGGATTAATATTTCTTGAGAATGAAGATACAAAAATGAAAGGAGTGAAGAGACACGAGAGAACATGCAAGTTGCTGTTTGCGCGGGAATATTAAAAATATAAGTAAACAAGAGGAACAATAACACTTTCGAACTTCAAGCAGTTGTAAAAAAGGAGTCAGCGAATTTTCTCTTTTCCAAAGACTGATCACTACCAGTGTATTTTTTTTATTCCTTTGATAGACTATATGAAATGCTTCCAATTGAAGAAATTTGTTGGAATGATTTCTCCATCAACCACTTGTATCGCCAGGATATTTTCTTTTGTGCATACGTATCTAGTTTTGTGGTTTTTCTATCAGCACACATACGAAACGTATACACATATATAATATATATGTGTGTGTACGTGTATTAGTGTATTTTTAATATGTTAATTAATAATAAGCAACCTTAAATTCAGAACTTCTATTGATTAAGAGATTAAGTAATTACTATTATTTCAAAATGTTGTAGCGAACTATATTTTGGATTTGAAATACAACATTAAACATATTCTTTAGCTCCATAGATCAATATTGAGAAATTCGCAAAGAAGGCTCCTTCTAAATGCCCATTACATTTCACAAAATATTTTTTTTTTTATCGTAAAAGAATTGAAATTAAAATCCCATTTGCCTACAGAATAAAATCACAAAAGTTTACAATTATTACTGGAAATTCTATAATTCATTTCGAACATTTTAAAAGCACATAGTTTCTACTGTACTGAAATATCATTTCTTACCGATAGTATGAAATATTGCAAATAGTTGTACTGTAAGTTTCCATAACTGTTCTCCAAATAGATTTGTATAGAACCAAAGGGAGTTTTGTCATGTTTAACAAAAATTCCAAAATAAACCTCTTGAAAGCAGCTCTTATTTGTAAAAGAATACATAGTGATCGCTTTTGGCTGTTGTAATGCTCTTTTAAGCAGCTTAATAAAAATTCATTGTAGCATAATAACAAAAGCTGCTTTTCTTATGTAAAAAAAAAAAAGAAGAAGAAAGCTTGGTAAGGTGTCTGTACTGGGTGCCAAATTCTGCTTCACCCCGGGCGCCGAAATCTCTAGTTAGGGCTCTGGTTGACGGTTTTTTTTTAAATAAAAAGTTCGAACGGAGTGCCTACAAAACGGAATACCGAGCTCATTCATGGTGTATTGCATGTTTTAACAATGAGAATGGCAAATAACTTTAAAACGTCGGCACAATCAAACCCTTAAATGAGATATGAACTTCCTTTTCTGAACATTTGTAATCTCTAGGTTGAAATTGGTAAGGGTAATTTTAATTTTTTATTGTTGGGTAAAGACAGGAAGATGGTGCTGATATATTTACTGGTACAGTCAACTGCTTTCGAGCTTCTTTAAAAGTACGAGTAATTTCATGTGTTTAGGAACAACTCTTCCCCATTGTTCAATCACTTATTTTCCTTCTTAATTATCTTTTTGTTTTTGGCTGGGGTTAAAATAATTGAAGTAAATGATGTAAGATGTTCTCAAAATAATTTAGTGCAAACATTACAACATAATTATTGGTCAAATAATTAAGTTCTATTACTGACGGTTTTATTCAAAGTAACATAATATTTCATACTGTGTGTAAATTGAAGAAACTTTTTCTAATAAGAAAGTAATTTATCAATACTTGTATTTTCACTTCCAGTATGTCTTTGTGATAATGTTTGTGACATTTTACATGTTACAAGCTTTGCTTACTTAATATACATTAATATCATCACTGAGCAAATCAGAATGTTTTAATTTAGAAAATGGAACATTCACATGGGTCAGTGGGTCAAGATTTGTGAGCGGGTCAGTGGGTCGTGGTCAGCAGAACGTGACCCACTGCTACCTACCAATCACCGTGACCCACTCTGACTCACCGACACACTCAGACCGACTGACTCACTCTATTCAGTCCATAGTAGACAGCATCTTCTGAACACTGGTGAATGTGCCTGTGTTTCACTTTCAAGGCATCCATTTTATTCATTTTTCATTTTTTTCTGTTTACTTATCTGAGATGAGTATATCTATGTGAAAAAAAGAACTTCAGGTATTTTAGTTATTGATATTTGTAACTGTTGTAACAACAATAGGACTTACTACCTGGCTTTCGAGATACAGCCTGTGAGTTTTTAGAGAAGCTAACTCCTGAAAAAAAATACATTTTTGAATCAACTGTAATACATGAATTATTACATAAAAGCGAATGTAACTAAGTGTGAGTGATGATCACGGACAAATGGCAAAGCCAAATGAAATGAATTTTGGTAGATAGTTAGACCCTAATCTCAACTGGGATGTTATCATATCGCTTTTATTATAATACATGTACTAAAGGGGGAGAGGAGGTCCAAGTTTTTACGAAAAATTGAGTATCTCACAAGTCGTTCAACTTAGGGAGTGAAATTCAGTATATTAACCCTTTATTAAAAATAAACAGAACGTGTTCTAGCAGTTTTTTAAATTTCTCTTCTATGGAGGAGACTTTCTATATATGGGAAATTGGTAGGGGATTGATCTGTAAAACTAATCAAAAACGATCGATATTAGTTGAGAAAAAAGTAAGATACAATTATTAATTGAGACACAAAAAATAGTCTCAATTAATTAGAAAGCAGTGGTATCATATATCCACTACTTTCTAATATAATAATTTTTGAATCTTATGTTTATTATATGGATCCTTCACAGCACAAGGCACGCCGTGGAAGCTATAAGGTTGCGAGAAAATTTGTACTTCAAGTTTAATTACATGTAAGTCTTAAGTTTTCACTGTATACTTAAATATATGGAAAACTTTACATCTTTATTCACATTTACTTTGGTCCACTATACCTTGATTTGAGATTTTCAAATTTCATCCCATTTTCCACTGAAAAGTATCTGTAATTCAGCAAGGAAATAATTATATATAATATTTCAAATTCATCGTAATTTTACCCATGACAAACACTTTACCATTTTATATTGTAAAGGTCAGATCCACCTTATTGTAACAGAGCGGTGCTTGAGCGATTAACCGTAGAAATTCAAACTCCGATTAGTGATAATTTCACAGCATTGTTTAATTGCAAGTGTAAACTCTTTAGTCAGTGGACAGGAGGACGTGGATCATGGGTTAAAGTTGATTACGATGGGTTTTGATGGGTAGTGGGTCAGAGTGCGTCACGTTGGGAAGTGGGACATATTGGGTCACGGTTTGTTGAAGTGGGTCATGCTGGATGGTGGATCACAGTGAGTCATAGTCATGATGGGCGGTGGGTCAATATTTCATTGACATACATCATCTGAACAGTGATCAGAAATAACGAATTGAAGCAAGCATCATTCCTACTGATCACTGTTCAGACATTTTCTCCTTTATATATTTTCCTTGGAACAACGTAAACATGATAGTCTAAATTAATACTTGAAGGCTTTGAAGGTTGCCATCACCTTTTCAAGCTTGACGCATTATAAGAAAAGTAACAATGCACTGTAGTGCCTTTCTTTGCTAAACAAACGCATTCTTAATTAGATGCGTAACCGTGGTCTCAATTAATGCGGATAATCAACACTATTGCATTGCTGTCACTACTGGAAGTAAGATTTCTTTATAGATTAATTGGTATTTTAGACTTCAAGACTTTTACTTGCCTCCTGATGTGACACTCGTCAATGGGCACGTAAGGTTGTAATGAAAAATGAGACTGAATTAAATTGTTCATTACGAAGTAACAGCCTGAAAAAGGTTTGATTTAAAGAGGGTGAGTGTCAAGAAAAAAAAAGTAGATTTTGTTGCGGAGGATGATAGGTAAATATAAAAGTTCGTAGTAAAGCTATACGTATAAGGGTAAAATTTTTAAGGGATGACAATAGTTTCAAGAAGCAAAGAAATATGAAGTTTGTTTACAGGGTGTCCAAAAAGTCCCGTATCATAGATGAGAGCACATTTGTTCAATGTGCCCTCTGTTGAATTCTACCCATGTTTTGAAGTGGAATGGTAAAGAATGAAAATAGGGGGGGAGGCAATTTGGGCAAATTGCTTCCCTTATATATCCTTTGTTTTCGTGCAAGATGAGCCCTGTCGGGAATCTATACGCTGAATTACAACATAGATTAACCGTACTCCCAGAAAGCGTAGTTCGTCGAACTCAAAGTAAGACTCGGGCTCCTTGACGATCAATACAGTTTGGCTGAAACCTAGTGTTCAAGTAGTTTAGTATGAGCAAGACGTAGTGTGCTAGGGCACCAACTTGCATGAACCATGCTTTCTTTATATGTTTTACTAACAAAGTGCAATATTCTTATCCATGTTCAAGAAATGACCATCTTATCCTCCTGTCCTACCTTCGTTTTCAAATACCGTATTTACGCAATCCTAAAACGCACATTTTTAATTATTTTTCAGCCCCAAAATTGAGGTGTGTCTTACATTCGAGTTTGCAAGTTTAGGCCTACATTTTGCACTGTCAGTAAGGCCCAATTTACAGCAGAAAACGATTGAGTTTTGACGGAGATAGCTAATCTCATTAGTCATGATTCTGTGAAAAATGTGTACTAGGAATACCCACATTTTGCGAAAAATGGGAAATTGTTTTATCCGGAAATTGGAAACAAAATGGAAGACGAAAAATTTTCATTGTGTTTTCACATGTTTATTTATCTTTTTCATTCTTAAAAGTCAATGCCGAATAGTTTTTTTTTTTTTTTTTTTTTTGTCACATTTGAGGACGTTTTAGACTTGCGTAAATACGGTATCTAAAATGTTCTGCAACCCGCTTTAATTAAAACCTACGCTTGAAACTGCTAAACTTTTATTCTTATGATCTTTTAGTTGAGATGCATATTCAACAATTTTTCCTATAGCCACGGACTTTCACCCCAACGAAACTATGTTGGGAACCTCGGAATTACTTAATATATACTGAAGTGAACATAATGTTTAAAATTGTAAAAATTTTGTTCTCACACATTTTCACCGCAAATTCAGTTTTACCAATTTATTGTATATTACAGCACTTTTGAAGTATTCTGTAGATATATAAATGAAAGTCAACGCTTTACTTTTACATAACAGAAAATTACATTTGAAGAATAAAACGCCATACAGTTTACCTCAGTTGCATATTCACCCATTTGAAGGAAGGTAAACGTTTTATTTTCAAAGAACTGATCACTGTTTGAAACTGAAAGAAATGTTTTCAAACCTCAGATGTTATTTCACTTAACCCATTTCAGGAATTATGCAGAAATTTTAAAGTAACATGTATACAGGGTGTATCAGATCACACCGTCCCAGGCTTTTTCTCGGCTCGTAGTGCCCGTATACACTTCAAACAACAAATGGTGATGCTTTCATATTTGGTTCTTCAACTAAGCAAACTAGCTTCAGGTATTCTTATTATGATAATGCCATTAAGCGATCAGCTAACTGCTTCACATGACATTTGATACATAGATTTGGTGTCTCAAATACTTCTCTGCAACACAGACTGTCACAGCGAAAGCAAGGAATGAAATTACCTGTTGCGCGTAAGTTAGGATTTGAGAAAATACTTTCCCTGATATGTATGGAAAAGAGCTGAAATGCCATGTGAAACAGTTAGCTGATCGTTTAATGTCATTCCCACGGTAAGAATAAATGAAGATAGTTTGACTTAGCTGAAGAACTAAATATCAATGACAGGTTCAACAAAGATAAACAGAGTGCTGTGAAAGGTTTTTATACGAGTTTAAGACGTGACTTCCCAATTTATTTGTTAGAACACCTGTGTCTACAAGTATATTTAAATCTTTGAGTTTTATTTCCCACGCTTATGCCGGCTAGGCTAATGGAGACGGCAATGATGAGAAATGAATGAAATGGTGGAATCAAGAAAGTGGGAGAAAACGGAAGAACCTGGAAGAAACCCACACACACGGTGTTTGTCCACCACAAAGGTCACTTGGCGGAGCTGTGAACGAACCAAGAACTCTATGCAGCAGAGGTGAACGCTCTACCACTGAGAAACCGCGACCTGTAAGTATATCGTGAACAAGTTTCAATAAGGAACAATTTGCAAAGTTCTATACAAATTAGTGCACACTGATGAAGAAATGTTCTTTTCCACCATCACGAATACTGAACGCTCATGAGATTGGTTTATCGTGTGTTCATATTAATTCCAAAGTGATATGTGAAAAACGGAAACGAGTTCTGGGCAAGTTGACATCGGGCTAGGGTTGCCTGACTTCCCGGTTTTCAATGAAAGAATTAACTGTCCCGCAAAAGGCTTTCAGCACGCCTGTTTTCGCTTTTCAGATTGAGAAAAATCAACCTGCAAAAACTAGTATTTCTTACCTGAAAACGGAAGGTAGTATTTCTGACTCAAATGATGACGCAACAAAGAAAAGAATATCTCTTCAATCATATATGGGAGAGTGTGTCGTAATTGGCGCAATATTTAGGGCCTGTTAAACACAAAAGCTCGGAATTCGGAAAAAGGGTCACCAGGCAACTCTCCCGTTACCTCTCCACATTTTTGTATACATCCTTTGTGGGGCTTCATTTGTGCTAACTGTTTATAGAAAGAATGAACTGGAAAATTGTAAGTAGCTAGTAATCTGAAAAGACTGGTATAATAGATTCTTACCAAATGACTATGAACCGTGATCTTAATAGCTATATAGCGTGAGATTGGTGTCCGGGTGTTTCGCTTACAAAATCTGGCAATCCTACGTCGGGCGAAAGAGGTCGGAATATAACATTGATATTCTGCGTGAGTGCTACTGGTCAGTTTGTACTACCCCTCTTCATAGTCATATTTCCGCGCCAGAAGAAGAGTGAGGGACTGTTTGTTGATGCTCCACCTGAGAGTATTGCTGTAGCACAAAGTACTGATTGGATAACGACTGATATTTTTTTAACTTTGTTGCAACACTTTGTAAAATTCTGTCATCATTCCCCTCACATCCCAGTTCTGCTAATTGTTGATGGACATGGCAGCCATAAAGTACTGAAAGTGATTAAATATGCGAGGGATCACAGGATTCACTGCTCAGTACTCCTCCACATATCACTCACAAGACTCAACTCACTGATAGGTGTTTTATGAAACCATTTCAAGACACATACAATGATGTTTGTTCACTGTGGATGCGCAAGAATGCTGGAGTAAAGACATCCGAATACGATGTAGCGCATCTTGTTCCAGGGGCACACCAAAAAGTATGTCACATGGACGTAGCTCTCAACCGATTTGCCTTCACCAGAATATATTCACTGAACCCTCAGATATTCACTGACACTGACTATCATTCACGAGTATCTGATCGGCACTTTGTGTGCAAAGGATTGGGCACGTCCATCCTCACCACAACAAACGCCTGGAGATCAGGTGACATGTTCAGGATAAACGGTCTCCCGACATCCTTGATGCAGTCTTTATGGTTCCCCAAATCTCAACAGGACGATTAGCTAGGGATGCTACTATGAGACACATAATGATTTGAAGGACTCTGCACAATAACACGTTAAATCCTTATCATGTTCGTCTGCACCAAAAACTCCGAGAACAAGATTTCCATGACCATCTGGAGTCAATTACTAAGCGACAGGAACCCATGTTTCACCACAACATTCTGTGTACGGATGAGGTGACCTTCAAGATTAATGTAGGTCAACGTACACAACGCTCACTACTAGTCCAGCGAGAATGCTCACTGGGTACGTGAAGTTGACAATCAACATATCTGGAGTCTAAATGTCTGACGTGGTATAGTGGGAGGCCAAATTGGTCCTTATTTCTTCGAAGGTACTTTAACAGAAGTAGGATAGGCTAATTATTTGTCAGATGTTCTTTGTGAGCGCTTGGAAGAGGTCTCATTAGCAACTCGTGAAATAATGTGATTACAAGACGGTTACTCTGCTCATTTTGCAACAGTTGCCGGACAAACTGTTGCTAATTTATTTCTAAACAGGTGGATCGGAAGAGGAGGCCGTTTCCTGGTCAGCTCGTTCTCCGGACCTGACTCCTCTCGATTTTTCTTTTGGGTACGTGTCAAGGAGATGGTTTAGCAAGAGCGTCCTACTACAAGGGAAGACATAATGAACAAGATCTATAATGTCTGCCATGGCCTAAGAGGAAATGAAGTTTTAAGAGCAATCTACAATGTCCCGGTGTGCATTCGAATGTGCATCGCACGTGCTGGACGATCCTTTGAACATTTATTGTGTTTTATTTTTTTTTTTGGGGGGGGGAGTACGATATTTTGGTGAGAATGTTCAGAACTTGCAGTTCATGTTATTTATTTTATTTATTATCTTCAGTTTGTTTATTTCTATTATTCTTGAACAATTGTTTGTGCAATGAGTTCCGAAAAGTGATTTATTAAAATGTTTACATAAGTTAAGAAGACTAAGAGAGTGTCAGTGATTTCGTAAGTTTGATTTTTTTGGAGCGTAGTTATTGGACTTTACACCCAAATTTCTTTCATACGTAGTTTAAAACCAAAGAGCGTTTTTCTCTGTTTCTCTGTTTTAAATTGGTTCAGATTCCGAAATTTAAACTAGTACTGTCCTGTAATATTGTTTTCTTTTGTTGATAAGTAGACGAGATATGCCCTAACGTTTGATACTAAATGCTATAAAGCGTTTTCAACAACTATTTAATAGAACATGTGCTATCTGATATTCTTTTGGAGTCATTACCAACTAAAACTGTTGTTCTTAGTTGTAATTCAACAGCAAATAATACATAGATGTCAAACCGGAAAGTTTAACGGAAAATGTTCCTGTAAAAGTTGTTTCCTTTTCAATAATACTTCCAAATAAATCGAAATTAGTACCACTCTCCATTTAAAATTTTGGAGTTCATTCCCCGCAGAAGTATTCTCGCTACGCCACTGAATATGAAAGAATCACAGTTTGATTCTTCACTTACGATTTGGCATTCATTTGTTTGTTTGTTTGTTTGTTTGTTTGAAGTGTCTACCTGCACTACGAAGTACGAACCTAAAAAAAAAATGCGTGAGACGGGTGGTCTGATAGCAATTCAACAACAAATAACACACATAGATGCCAAACCGTAGAATTTAATGAAAAATGTTTCCTGCAAAATTGCTTGTTTTCAATAATACTTCCAAAGAAATCGAAACTGAAGAAAAATTTCCATATAAATTTTTCGAAGTTGATCCCCCGTGGAAATATTCCCGCTACTCCACTGGATACGGAAGCACTACTATATGATTCTTCACATACGATTTGATAGTTCATTTTTTGTTTGAAGTGTCTACGTGCACTACGAGGCGAGAAAAGTGCCTGGGACGGGTGGTCTGATACTCCTTGTATATAGTAAAAAGCTGGAGGAACAGAATAAAGAGCTCGTCGCTCCATCAGATAAATACATACATATCTGCTACCATAACTAGAGGTGCGTAAGCATCTATACACAGCTTCGCCGGAAGTCTGCTTCATTGTAAGGCTAATTCGACGCCCAAGCAAACGTTGGTACTTCTGCTTGAATGGGCGCAGAAATTGCCTGAAACTGTACGCAAAAAAGCATCTATACTGGACTCCGAAGAGGTACTTGAGTGAATTGTCTCCAGAAGAACGCCACTTTGGGAACAGGCAGAAATACGTCAATTTTGAAGAAAAAAAGTTGACTACGGTGTCATCCTCAATGTCTAGAGACGATATATCCAAAAACAAATTTCTATACTCCAGCCGTTCTACCGGTTGCAAAAAGGATACGTTTTATAACGGTCTCTATATTGGTAGAGGGATTTAAATATATATATATATATATATATATATATATATATATATATATATATATATATATATATATATATATATATATATATATATATATATATATATATATATATATATATAGTGAAACCTCTACTAACGGACACCTCTCATAACGGACATATTTTTTAATCCCCAAACACTGTAATAGGAAAAAACCATGTTGACAAACCTCTCTAAAGCGGACACTCTCTAGTACGGACACGGACAGTCTTTTCTGTCTCTTATAGGTATTATTTACCTCCATATTACGGACCCTTTCTCTAGAAACAAGTTGAAAAGCACAGAAAAAATACATTTTCAGAAATGCATACATGTATCACCAAGGAAGCACTGTAATAACATTTTTCCTCGTCAGCTGGCTGTTCAGAAACTCAGATCAAGCGTCTTTGTTTAACAACACCCTCATATCCTTTGCTTGCATTCCACTCCCACTCAACCTGTTTTAGAATCAAAAGTGATTGACAGTTGCCTGCCATTTGGGATGACACGTCATTCTACTGTTCCGCTGGAATCAAGCAGAAGACATGTTTGGTAATTTTTGTCCGCGTATTTGCATATTGTCTTAGTGCCTCTATTTGTAGACGGAAATCTTTTTAAGTCATTCTGCATCGAATAAGCAATAAGGTGTAAGTTGTTGAGAGCTTTCGAAATGCCACGAGAAGCGCTAATGTTAAAATCGAATTGATTGAATTTTCGAAGAATACTGAGGTATGCGAAGGATAGCTGAAAATTTTTGTATCGGTAAAACACAAGCACCTGAGATAATACAAAACCAAGACAAGTTAATAAAGTTGTGGTGTGGAAATGACAATGAAAATAGTGTCTCATTGCTTTGAACAAAGTTGGTGTGCAAGTGAATGTTTTTATAGAGTGCGGAATAAAAAAAATTCCTGTGTTAGGGTCGATGCTAAAAGCTAAGAATTTGGAGGTAGCATCAGAAATTAATGTTTCAGATTTCAAGGTCTCGAACGAGGGGTTAGAGAAGTTTCGGATTAGACACAAAATTTCTTTCAAAGCGATTTGTGGAGAATCCGCAGATGTCGACATGCCCACAGTCATAGGACGGTTTGATAAATTACCTTCAATAGTTTGTAATTACATATCACCTTATTTACTAATTTACGTAAGAAAATATCGAAACCTCTCTAAGACGGACACCTCTCTATAGCGGACAATTTTTGATTCCCCACGGCTGTCCGCTTTAGAGAGGTTTCACTATATATATATATATATATATATATATATATATATATATATATATATATATATATATATATATATATATATATATATATTGCTGGCGTCTCTGGTGGCCATTGATTGCCACTGCAGTTATTCCTAACTTCCTAAACCAGGGATAGCTATCCTTCTTAAGTAGTTTCCCCAATTGTGAAAATATTCGAGCTCATCGAGAATTGAACCTGAGGCTGCACGCACCTTAACGACTCGACTACACGTTTGTAAGTTTAATATTTTTTAAGAAAATCATTGTATTCTTCAAGCTCTGATTCTTGACTGCCGTAACGGGAAGTGAAAATGCATATATTTATTCATCATAAAGTGCGAAACCCAGAAAAGTGTTAAACGAGGTTTATCGAAGCTTGAATTTCCTACACTGATTCCTTTGCAGACAAGGAAGAAGGAATCCTCCCACGAAGGTCACAGCAAGCCTGATTAACAACTTTTGGTAATGGGGAAGAGGGATCTTCAAAGAAAAGATCTAAGGTTAATTTACATTGAAATATGGTCAATAAAACTTTTTTTTTTTTTTTTTTTTTTTTTTTTTTTTTTTTTTAAGGTATTAGTAGGTTTATCATACGTGAACATTTATGCAGACATGTCCGCATTTTGAGAGTAAAAATTTCGTTTGCATACAGGTTATAGTTAAGGAGCCGTACTTCCCATTTAGGGAAGGACGAGAAACGCCATACTTTCAGGAATTATTCATTGACTATCTAGGATGTTAAAAAGTAGGTAATAGACTGAATTCTTGCCCTTGTACATAGGGTGTTTAGGTAGTGCAACAGTGAGATGTATCCTCGTGCACGGGAGATGAGAAGTAGCTGTTCTTAACTATTACCTGCATACATTTTCCAAACTTAGTGTCACACCGGTTTGTGAAATATCGTCATATTTAAATCATTAAATCTAGGCACACTGTGGTTCTCTCTTATAATGTGTTTGTATAGGGCTACATAGACGACCGCACCATGGGTGCTACTACACTTATATTAACTCCAGTCTCTATTTTTCTTACAATTCATTCGGTTTTGAATATCCAAAATGTTAATTGAATAATTCACATACAGTACATGCACTCATATACATTTACATGTCATCACACATTTCCTTGAATGCATGAATGTTTACAGGTAATACATTTTTACGATCCTTCTTTGACTGTATTCAGTAGGGCCTAAATAAGGCCGTATCCGCTTACATTGATCCACTAACTACAGGACGGGGCGTACGCGTACATAACCAAATTCACGGATTACGCTGGTTAAGCAACAGCCTCCGCTCCTATAATAGTACCAGCAGCGTCGAATCTAGAATATTTATGGCGCTCTGATACATAAATTGTTTTCAGTGAGGATCTTCGTTAAATTTCTCTCTCATAGACGAAGTCTTTCTTCCGCATACAATACTTCAATCTCTAGCTCAAAAAGAATAGGTAATGAAAAAAATTCCTAAGATAAGAATGCGAGAAAACTGAACCCAGAGAAAACCCACGACCACCATGTAATCCAATAAAAGTTCAGACAGTCTAAGATCAAAGCCACGGCCGCTTATTGGAAATAAATGCTCTACAGTGTCGACGCTAGCTTTGCTTTCTTGGGAGGGGGAAAGCGGAGGGCCAGAGTCGTTTGGAGCTTTTTTTTTGTATACTGAAAATAGTATATTACTAGTACCATTACATGTTAGGGGACAAATGATAACGGGAGTGCCCGCCCCCTTATACCCTCTCTGGCGTCGCCACTGCTGCTCTACCACTAATAGCTGTATCTTGAGTTCTGATAAATATGAATATTAGATTGGATTTGAGTTTAGGTGCCCCTTTCAGCAGTAAGGCTATATGAAACTTGCACCTACAACTTAACATATGATCCGAACAACATGGGCTCTCAATGGGAATCGACTTTAGAGGCTGACGTCCCCATTAAACCTGTCAATCGTTGGGAATAGAATCCAGGTCTTCTACCCAAAGGCGCCCACGGAGCTCATTAGGAAAGTTGGGCACTTAATATACGTAGAGCAAGTAATGCACAACCATTAATTTTAAGGGTATGACTTTGATTATACACGTATTGCTGTGCATATGTTGACAAGAAATTGAATAAGACCACTTACACCATTTACACAGATTGTAAACCTCCCCACCTCGTAATATTCGAAACTTTCTTACACCTACACGGTGCTAATCACTGAAATAAAATTATATCTGGTTAATTCTAATTGTGGGGGGCGGGGGCATTCAAACCATGAAGATAATTAAAAACGTAATGTAACCTAACCTAACCTAACCCAAAATGATTTTTGGTCTTCAGGTTAGATGGGACAGATGATTGACCCTTAAGTAGTAGTGCGAGGTGTACACAGACCCACAAACAGGTAAATTTTGTTGCTAGCCAGAAGTCCTGATTAAAAAATATAAAATGTCTCAAAACGAGTACAAAAAATCTAATTTTGGCGAATACTTTTAAAAACATGTCTAGAATTATGCTTACATTGTTTTAATTATTTAAAAAAAATATTGTATAAAAATAATAATTTGGGGATCTATTGGACCCCCGCGCGAGTATTGCTGTCACAAAAAAGGGGCGAGTGAATGACTCGAAAATAACTGGTAGAATGAGGGAGTGGGAGGAAACTGGGGGAAACCCCAGGACACGGCTATCACAAACTCACAGCCTGGGATCCACCTGGGACTCCTAGCACCAGAGACTACTAGTACTAGTGGTACTAGTACTAGTGAGTCATGATACAAATTACTTAAAAAATAATTTTCACTAAAGTTTAAAAAAATAAGAATAAAAAAGTTAAAAGTGGGAAGATGGCTATTTTTAGTTAAATATTTCTGTAGTTATTTTAGTATCGATGAACTGCAAAAATTTCAGTATTTCTAACTTTATGGACACACTGTATATTAACCCAAAAAATACCGTCTGAAATCTAATTAATAGTACTAAAATCATCTTGATTGAAGCAACAATATTAACTATTTCTTTAATAAAATAACCATTCGAAGGGTATGCAATGTTAAATTTCTTACATTTTTTTCCTTCTAAAAAGGTATGGAACATTCAGTTATTCCAATTTGGTTAAAGATAAACTTATATTATTATTCATCAAAAACAACAAAGGTCAAATATTCATCCACCTTTAGAAAATTACATATGAAATAATTATTTAAAAAACGCCGGTTTCACTATGAAGTCAAGTGGTATTTAGCTAACACAACAGAAGAAAAGATTTAAAATATTACTTACCTTTAGCGAGATGTTTCGTACTCATCGTTTTAAATTGACAATTAACTCGATTCTCTAAACAAAAAATTAATCTGACAGATGAGAACAGCAACCGGCAACCACTGATCAAGACGCTCCCACAACTGCGTTCTTTCTGCTCTGCTCTCTGTTGTCTGCCTGGTGAAGCATTTTCTGCTGTCAACCTGCTCCCCTGTTTCGACGACGCAAAGATTGCCAGGCGTACACAAAGAAAAATGCCATTTCTAATAATTGTTAACGAAAATGTATGTTTGTCTTTTCTTGCTTAAAATACGATTCCCAGCTGATAATTCATTGCTATTCCCCATTGTTTCCTGTTTAATATAGGAAATAAATGGCAGAAGGATTTTCTTTTTAAATGTAGTCGTGTAGTTTCAAACTCAAACCAGAAAGATACAGAATCTAGCTTGATACAGGACATGTACACTTCAGCAGGCCCGTATCCACGGAAAGGGGAGCTAGGGGGGCCGTGCCCCCCTAAATTTTTGCGCCCCACTAAAATTTTCACGGTAGGCTTGCAAATGAACTATAATATGGCGATGAACTATAATATTTTTTGGATCGGGCCTCCCCTAACTTCAGCCCCCCCCCCTGCATCTTTGGGCTCCTGATGTAAAGTAAGTTTGTTAGCGGACAACATAGTGACTATGGGTTTCCTTAAAAACTATTTCGTTCGTTTATTCTATGTTAAATGTTCCAGTTCTTCCATCATTAAGCATTTCTATTTATTATCCACATAAACGTGTTTGTGGAGGGAAGAAGCTACCCCATCAAGAAGCAATATTCAAAGAAAAGTTTCGAGTTTCCTCGTGGTAATATGGTTAACGTACGCATCTTTGGCGCGGAATACCCAAGTTCGTTTCACGGCGAGAGCTTACGTTCAGATTGCAAGTTAAGCTGTAGGTGGGTATCTCATATAGGCTCAATGCTGAACGGAACACTAAACTGCAATCAACCAACCTAGGTACTACATAAGTATACAGAAGATTTTTAATTTAATTACTTACGTTTTTATCATTTGCATTTCAAATTTCACTCGTCTCTGAAACAAGACGAAAAATTGCATTTTTAAAATTCGACACAAAATGAGATACATTACAATTCTCGTCTCCTTTCCGAGACGAGACAAAAAATTCACGGCTCTCGTGGACAACTCTGTATTATATCTCAAACAGTTTTAGCGTTACACAATCCATAGCACAGAAACTCTAAATTAATATAGTGATTGCACAAACATAATGAAGAGTATTTATCATCGTTTAAAGATATACAAGTCATTACATAATACACTCTAATAACAAAGATAGTTTAAGTGGCACATCGTATTCTTGAAGGACTTCACGTGACGTAAAAGGATTGTAATAACTTCCAGATTAAATCAAGAAAAAATCAGGGCATAAATTTTGTACATGAATTTCCAAAACGAGACGAGAGAAATTTCGATACGAGACGCAAAAGAATTATTCAAAAATGGATACGAGACGAGACGGAAAAGAATTGTTCAAAAATAGATACGAGACGAGTTGAAAACGAATTGTTCAAAATAGATGTGAGATAAGACGAAAAATGTTCAAAAATAGATAGGAAGAAACGATATTTAAGAAAAAAATAATTGTTCAAAAATAAATACGAGACAAGACAAAAAAGAGTTGTTCAAAAATAGATGCAAGACGAAACAAAAAAGAATTGTTCAAAAACAGATACGAAACAAGATATAAGAAAATGTTCAAAAATAGATATGAGACGAGAAGAAAAAGAATTGTTCCAAAACAGATACGAGACAAAAACAGGATTGTTCAAAAATAGATACGAGACGTGGTGAAAAAGAGTTGTTTAAAAATAGATACGAGACGACACAAAAATGAATTGTTCAAAAATAGATACCTGATAAGATGAAAAAGAATTGTTTAATAGTTGATACAAGACGAGATAAAAAAAATAATTGTTTAGAAGTATATACAAGATGAATCGAAAAAGAATTGTTCGAAAATAGATATGAGACGAAAAAGAATTGTTCAAAAATAAATACTAGACGAGACGAAATCACCTTATTTCTCATCTTGTCTCGTGGCCAACGCTATGAAATATATAAATTCTGCTAATATATCTTAATTACATTCACCTCTTTCACTTCGTATCACGACCCTCAGGTTGAGAAACCCCGAGCTAGAGCAATGTGAAATAAATTCTGATAAAGATGAGTCGTGAAGTGTCAATACATACCACCAGTGTTCTAAAAGGGAGGGAGGCTCTTCCCTTAAGGAATTCGACGTATACACAGAGGTTCCTTGCTATTTCCAACCTAACATCTTATGTTAGATCGCTCTACCATACCAACCGGCATAGCTTAGTATTATTCCTAAATTTCGGAAATATTTTGAAAAATGTAAAAATGGGTTAGACAAACCAGTAATACCGCGATGAGCACATTTTAAAAAGATGAGTGCTCAAATAGCTGTTGCCAAAAAAGTCTTATTGATTTCACGAAAATACTCTTGGCAAATGGAAGCACGGAGACCGTGATTAACTTCTATTTCCGCCATTAAATTCGATAGCACTGTAAAGGGGACCGCGTTAATTACCCTGCTACTATAGGGGAGTCTGTCTGGCGTAGATATAGTGAATGATTACTAAAATCAAAAGTTTTAAAACAATGATTTCTAATCTATTCTTAGATATTGTAATTGTTGTCTGTAGTCTGGCGTGGCATCGTAGTAGGAAAGTTTTATTTGTTTGTTCATTTATATGAACAAACATTGCCCTTCCTCCCTGTTTTCTTTTTTTTTTTTTTTTTCAAACTAGAACGATCTCCACAGTTTTTAGAACTCAAAGGTATGCTATGCAAAGATGTGGCATGCATTATAGAGCAACTCTGTTCCTTTTATTATTATTATTATTATTATTATTATTATTATTATTATTATTATTATTATTATTATTATTATTATTATTATTATTATTATTTTAGAGTAATAAGAATAAAAACGATAAGAGGGAGCAAAAAACTGTTTTCTTTTCATACGAAATCAGTGTTTCAAAAATAGGATCGATCTCCCTGCTGAAATCGGAAATGGTAGTTTTCACCATTTCCGATTTCAATATTGGATTTCCATAGAGCAGGCGTGCACTCAGAAATTCTAGTTGGGTGTTGTCCAAGCTTTGAGTAGGGGATCCAGTAATACAAGCAACTACATCTATGTAGTATTGAATGAGCATTATTCTGCATTCGAAAAGGCGGTAAGTAATTGTAAAATACTTCCATTGACATTTTGAAAAGAAAGAAAAAAAGTGATAGAACTGTATTGCTTTCATAAGCGAAAGAGTACAGATGAAAGGCAAGATCAAATGTTTATGCTACATCAATCATTTTAACCCTACCCTGTTAAACCCCCGCAGGGGCGGATCCAGGATGGGCTTCTGGGGGGCAGTGGGTTGTAATACTGCTACTGAGATCTACTTTTAAGAGTTTCAAACTCTCTCTCTATATATATATATAAAATAAAAAAGTTTCCTCTTCTGGGGGTCGATCACCCTGATCGCCCCCCCCCTCCTGGATCCGCCATTGAACATCCGTTCATGTTACCCTGTTAAACAAGTATAGTTTTATTGAGAAAGTACAAATGTATGTTAACTTTGGAAGTTTTTTGGGGAGAGTCCAGATCCGGTGGACCCGCCGTGAATGAGCCCCTGCAATAGAGTAAAAACGGCAAGAAATACCAAAAAATGGTTTGTAATATGTATGATTCAATCTCCCAAGAATATAGACTTCCACGTCGTCTTTAAAGCATTCCATAAAACCACAAGTTATATACTAAACAATTGTTAGATCCCCCAACATCTCACAGACCCATCATAGATTCTCACCCTCTGAGACGAAATCCACTTCTTATCTTACTCATAACCACGGGACGTAAAACTTAAAGATTTCATTTTATTTTATTTTACTCATTTCGATCGAAAGATTTAGGATTTTATGTTTTCTGAGCTGTCGGCATCTATGGTCATGTTATTCCGTCATGTTTGAGGAATGACGTCTCTCGGTGAACACACTAGCCAACGAAAAGGAAGGAAGAAAGGATTGGGGAAGGAAGGAAGCGGGCTGGAATCTCTATGTTAGGTAAGATCCCGGTATTTCCGTGGTGTGAATGAGGAAAAACCAGGAAAATCTCATTCAGGATGCACGACCTGACAAAGATTTTTACACTTTTTCGGCTGAGTCTCTTCACCAGGAATCGAATCCGGGTTCCTTCGAGCGAAAGAGTAACTTACTTTAATATTACCTACTGTTTGAAAAAGTGTATCCTTATTATAAGAAGGAAAAAAGTCTCAGATTGTGAGTACTGCTAATTCCTAAAAGTTAACGCTTCTGTCACGCACGCTGTCTATACCCAGGCAACACGTACGTGTACGACACATGTGCACTATCCACGCATAAGCCGTACATTTGCACATGTGCATTTGTGTGGATGATGAACACATACATAACCCGTGCATAAGCCGTACACGTGAATTTGCGTGGATGAAGCACACATACATAACCCGTGTATGTGCACGTGTGCATTTACATGGGTTATGCACAGGTACATAACCAGTGACTAAGTCGTGCATGTGAACATGTGCATTTGCATGGATAAAGTACACATTTACATAACCCGTGCCTAAGCCGTTACATACACATGTGCATTTGCGTGGATGAAGCACAAGTACAGAACCCGTGCTTAAAGCCGCTATGTGCACATGTGCATTTGCATGGATGAAGTACACATTTATATAACCCGTGCTGTAGTCGTTATATACACATATGCATTTGTGTGGATGCAGCGCACGTACGTAACCCGTGCTTAAGCCGTTATGTACACATGTGCATTTGCGTGGATGCAGCGCACGTACAGAACCCGTACTTAAGCCGTTATGTGCACATGTGCATTTGCATGGATGAAGCACACACTTATATAAAACGTGCTTAAGCCGTTATGTTTACATGTGCATTTGCATGGATACAGCGCACGTACGTAACCCATGCTTGAGCCGTTATGTGCACATGTGCATTTGCATGGATGAAGCACACATTTATATAACCCGTGCTGTAGCCGTTATGTATACATGTGCTATTGCGTGGATGCAGCGCAGGTACATAACCCATGCTTGAGCCGTGCATGTGCACATGTGCATTTGCGTGGATGAAGCACATTTAAATTACCGGTGCTTAAGCCGTTGTGTGCACATGGGTATTTGCACGGCTACTGCACGTGTGTATGAGACGTCCATAATACCGTGCAAGTGTATACTTTTACTTTCATTCTTTTACTCTCATTCTCATCAACAGAAAGTAACCTCCATTTTTAGTAGGTGTCGTTTTTCCTCCAGGCGGTGTTATAGAGACTTTTCGACGAATAACAGCTGAATGATTGTAAAAACTCCATAACGTCCACTGAGCTAGGATACAAGATAAACAGGTGGCAGCATTGTACTGATGTAACTACAGTCAGGCAGTTCATAGGTTTACAAAATTATTTTCATGACCGATTAAAGCAGAATATGTTGCGTTATTTGTTACTTGGCAAACATGTCAAAGATACTACCTAAAGCTTTGCTCGTTGCAAATAATAAACTCCAAACCTAAATTCTCACTGACAATTATTAGTTACTTGTTATATACTTTGAAGGAGATGTCTTTGCAGTCATCGTTCACATATTACAGACCTCACCAGTGATATAGCAGAACCGGCCACATGTGACGATTTATACCAGACTGTAGATCGCATTACATCCGCAATCCAGGAAGCCAGCAACTTGTATATTCCAACAACGAAATCTGTTCCATATCAGCCTAAACTTCCGCCACACTATCTCTCCATGATCAAACGTTCACGTCAGCTCTATCGAGAATATCTCCACACTCGCAACCCAGAAGCACTCCGACATCACAAACAACTTCAACGTACAGTACACAATTACATCAAAGCATATAAACTCCGGTGCTGGGTAAAGACATGCAACACCCTGTCTGAAACATCGCATCCTACTAAATTCTGGTCCCGCTTCAATGCGCTTTGTGGAAAATTCTCTAGTACACCCTACCCCATTTTATTGGATGATACACCTGTTAGTACCGATAGCGATAAAGCAAATGCCTTTGCAGATCACCTACAAGTTATCTTCACACCGCCATTTGAGAAAACGCCTCACCCTGCAGACAGACTCAGTACTTCATCACCAGAACTACAACCCAATCCTACTCATGTTTTACCTCCTAATACTGCTGTTTCCGCCCCAATCACCACTCACGAAATCTCTCAAGTTCTCAATAATAAACGAAATACTGCACCTGGCTTAGATAACGTGACGTATCGCCATATCAAGGAATGCCCTATTTCACTATTACTACTTCTTGCGAATATCTATACATTCATATTGCGAACTGGCTTCTTTCCTTTAGCTTGGAAAACATCTAAGACCCTAATGTTTCCCAAACCACATAAGCCTCCTCAGGATGTTGCGTCTTATAGGCCTATACAACTTACATCCACATTCAGTAAGATCTTGGAACGTATCCTAGTTAAACGATTACATATTTTCATTTCAGATCACGGCCTACTTCCAGTCACACAAGCAGGTTTCCGTCCAGCTTTCTCTATAAATGATCAACTACTTCGACTCACAACGCTCATTACTCAACACTATAATTCAGCAAATCCTTCCTGTTTAGTTTTATTTGACTTGGAGAAAGCATTCGATAAAGTCTGGCACCATGGGCTCATATACAAACTTCTGCAATTTCAGCTCCCTATCTCCTACATTCGCCTCATTTACCATTTCATCACGAATCGTATCACCTATATCTCAGTACGAGGCAGTTTGTCACATCCGATCTTTCTGTTCTCTGGAGTACCATAAGGGTTAGCCTTGTCTCCTTTACTATACCTTCTATATGTAGCAGATATGCCCCGACTGCCAGATCAGGTCCATCTCTTCCAATATGCGGATGATACGGCCCTTCTCGCACTTGGAACAAGTATCCAGCAGCTCAACATTAAGTTACAGACTGCTATTAATCACTTTCACACTTGGTGCACTCTTTGGCGGCTTACTATCAACGCAGCTAAAACCCAAGCCATCATATTCCTACCACCCAAAAGAACTTCCAAAGTCCGCAGAAATCCACGCAATCTCTCTCTGCACGTTGATGGGGTGCCTATTCAAATCAGTAATACTGTCACATATCTGGGAATTACCTATGATCACCACCTTACTTGGTCCCAACACCTGAAAGTCATTACTACAAAAGCCTATAATAGACTCAATCTATTGAAACGATTGACTGGTACCACCTGGGGCCTTAAAGCACACACCATCCTAAATACCTACAAGGTATTTTTACGACCTGTCCTTACTTATGGATTTACTGCTTGGATAGCTGCACCCACTAAGTTCTACAGTAAACTTTTAATTCTAGAACGCCATGCTTTCCGTATAGCGTTCCGCATTAAGTTGCCTAGTCCTACACAGGATTTATACCGCAAAATCACTTTTCCGACTTTACAATATTACCTAGAAAAGCTGCGGCTAACATTTATCACCAAACGCTTCGAAACACGACATCCTTTATTACAGGACACAATGCGTTATTTAGCACTTCATCCAACATTTCACCGTTATTATCATCCTCCACTTTTGCTCCTCTTCACATTATATCATTATACTCTACCACCGGTAGACCCTGCTTTACTTATAATCACAGATTACGTCATTCATGAACATCTTCCTCTCATTCACCCATCATTTCCAGCACAGTGATTACCATTATTTACTAACAAGGGCCTCATTCGTCTTCATCATTGCCTAGAGTAGCCCCTAGGCTGAAGATAACCTCATCTGTCTAATTAATATTATCCACGTGTTGTCCTGTGTAAGCACCTCACCACATCTTTCACTCCCATTGCTATACTTGTACATATCATGAATTCTATACCTAATCATCATTCCCATTATGTTATCGATTATTTGTTTAAAATATACTGTATGTTTATTTTCCTTGTGTATATACCTGCACCTAATGTTAAGGATTAATGTTCGTTAAGTCTCCACCTCCAAAATTACTTACTTATTTATGTAAACGTTGTTGCTAATAAAGTATAAAATCACTTAGCCCATCTAACATATTCTTTCCGTAATTAACTATCATGTCTCGTTCCTAAAAGAGGGCGTAACCCTCTGAAAGGCAGCTAGCCCGTCAGGCTAGCCTCTTAAAAAAAATTTGCAGTCGCATTCTTAGATCGATACTGAAATCGATCTCATCAGCTATTGACGTACCATACGTCTGAAAGCTGTCTTTTGTGTATACCTTCCTATTCCTCATCCCGGGTACTCTGTCGTTTCTTCTCAAGAGAACTTTGACGTCAGACTGATCCAGCCAAGGGCGTCTGGTTCTACTGTAAAGGCAACGGGAGCTACTCAACCTAGACTACTATCCAAACGGGTAGTCTAACCTTGTTCAAATTATCATCTCATCATCATACAGTTAGGTTCACACTGCTTTGGGTACGGCCTTCGGGCCAGAAATCAGTATCATGTCCCACGATACTTCACGAGACTTAGGGTATCATCAAGGTCTACCTATGGTTCTAGCTGCCCCTTCTGCTACTGCTTCAGGAGCAAAACGAAAAGGTGCCAACAATCCGAGTACGAGTCGTGACACCAGTCCTGCTAGGTAGTTAATCGGGAAACCCTATACTGACCATCAAAAGTCACCGCCATCAAAGAAAATCCATCAAGGCGACTTATCAGATACAGCTAGTGAATCAGGTCTTGTAATGGACCTCGAAAATTTTCCCGAATTAACAGAGACCACTCGTCCACAAACCTATCAGTTTCTACTTACCAACTTTGATCCAAAGTACTCGCAGGCACACCATCTGTACAAGCAGCTAGTTAAATACATGCCACGCGCCAACATCACTCAAATCATACCTACACGTAACGGGACTATCTTACGGACTCCCGACGCAAACTTTCGAACTACCCTGCTCAATAAACATGGATTCGAAATCTTTGGGAAAGGCACTACACTGACTAGGCTCGCAGAAAAACCGCTAAAACAACGGCCCCCACCACGTAAAGAGCCTTTGCTGTCAGTGGTTATCCGAGGCGTAGATACTGATATTACTGACCAAGAAGTCACTGACGAACTTACATTCGAAGGCTATACCATAACCAAATGCATTCGTATTCGTAACAACAACGGCTTAACATATATGGTGAGAGTGCTTACACACTCTCAAGAGACCATCGACGATCTTCTGTCAAATGGGGCATACATATATCGTAAACGCCATAGAGTCGAACCTTCTAGATCTCAGCCACCACTATCCTTACGCTGTGAAAGATGCCAAAAATATAATGCTCACTCTACTGACAAATGTCCGAACCAGCCAATCTGTGGGTACTGCTCCGGACCACACAATACGAGACAATGTCAAAACCTTGCTCAACGTCCGACCTGTTCAACCTGCCATGAGCAACATCCAGCATTCAGTTACAAGTGCAAGCAGCGACCTCCTCCGGAACCGACCAAACCTGAAATGACTGTTCCTTTGCAGCATCACACCAAGTCCATTCCGTCTTCTTCTATACCTACTGACAAACACCAGGCCGTCACTATTGAACAACTCCTTGCTTTCATCACACTCACACTTCAAAATATTCATCCTTTTCACCGCCCTCACATCCTACAACAACTGCAATACTCAACACGTGCAATCTTTCATATGAACTTCCATGCTACTTACAGCGGACATAAAGTATACTTTCATGTCAGTCCACTTGAAACCGAAGTCTAATTCCATCTTCCTTCTCTTACGAATCATCATGGCATTATCCTTTATATTTGTTAATATCAGTTCTCTCATCCAGCACAAACCACTCTTCGCACTTCTACTGCAAGAACGCCGCACTTCAGGATTTCTTCTCAATGAGACTCGCCTTACACCTCGAAGCTCCTGCAAAATATCTGGATATTCCGTCACAAGAAAAGACAGTAATATGCCAGCTAGACGTGCTAACGGCGGAGTTGCAATAGGTTTTCCCCCTTCTATACCGTGTCGTCATTACGAACTTCCACAGCACAATCTTCCAGAGTACCTAATAACAACCCTCTACTTCAAAAACTTATATATCACGCTTGCTACAATTTACGTTCGACCTGGTCATATTATTCCGTTAGATTTCTTCCAGTATATTTCAAATAACTTCCCATATTATATCATAATGGCCGACATCAATATCCATAGCAGAACACCTCAACAGCGACAGAATTTTCTCAACTTCCTTACAACTCACACCACTGGTACTTTTCATCAGCTACCTAAGCACACCCGGCCATCATCTCAAACCACACCTGATGTTGTAATTACTTCTACAAACTTATTATCTTCCTGTACCGTTGAAGTGCTGGATCCAATAGGAAGTGATCACCTGCCAATCAAGCTTACCATCAACCGCTCGCATCCTAATACCTCTAACCACAAAAGTTTAACACGCAAATCTCTTAACTATAACAAAGCAGACTGGATCGGATATCGAAATTTCCTAACTGCAAAACTCTCTAACATTCCCGAACCAACATCAGAAGACGACATGTATAACTCTATTAATCTCCTAACCAGTACAATCAATCAGGCCTCCAATAACTTCATTCCTACATCCAGTTCAAATCCATACAGTCCCAAATTACCTCCGCACTACCTTCCGCTCATACGTAGATCTCGTCAGTTCTACCGAGACTACGAGCGTACGGGAAACCGAGAATCATTAGTTCACCACCGATACATGCAACGCATCGTCACCAATTACATCACAACATATAAACATCGGCAGCGGGTTAAAACTTGTAATACGCTAGCTGATACTTCTCATCCAACGCAGTACTGGAAAAGGTTCAATCAACTCAGCGGCAAACGTAGTATCACCACATATCCTATTCTTCTTCATAATCAACCGCTTCAAACTGATACTGACAAGGCAATGCTTTCGCTACTTATCTGCAGGATATATTCACACCGCCTTTAACACATCCTAATCCTCGACATCCCGTCGATCGAATTGATTTTCAATCTTCACACCTCCAGCCCGCACTCAGCCACACATTGGGTCATACCCAAGAACTTACAACACCTATCACAGTCGATAACATTCTAACTGTCACCAAACGAAAACGCAACAGTGCACCTGGCATGGACAATATCTCTTACCGGCATATTAAAGAGGCCCCTTACTGTGTCCTTCATTTCCTGGCTATACTCTTCACATACATACTCCGCACAGGTTTCTTTCCTATCACATGGAAAATGTCCAAAACTTTAATGTTTCCGAAACCTAACAAACCTACCAATCTTGTTTCTTCCTACCGCCCCATTCAGTTAACCAGTACACTCAGCAAAATCTTCGAACGAATTCTAGTTACTCGCCTTCACACTTACTGCACAGATCATCGCCTGTTACCTCTTTATCAAGCCGGATTCCGCCCTCAATTCAGCATAAATGATCAGCTACTTCGCCTTGTCAACCATATTTACAATCAATTTCTCTCCACGAAACCTTCTTGTCTCGTTCTCTTCGACTTAGAGAAAGCCTTTGATACTGTTTGGCACCACGGCCTGGTCTACAAACTTACTAAATATAATCTTCCTCTCACCTACATACGATTTATATTCAATTTTATCACTGGACGCATAACCTACATCTCCATTAACAATTCATTATCTCATCCAGTATTTTTACATTCAGGCGTTCCACAGGGATCTGCTTTGTCTCCGCTTCTTTATCTTCTCTATGTGGCAGATATTCCACCTCTTCCAGCAACTGTCAGCACTTTTCAATGTGCGGATGACACTGCATTTCTGGCACTTGGCAAAACCATACAGCACATCAACAAACATCTTCAGGAAGCTATCGATCTATTCACCTCCTGGTGTTCCAAATGGCGACTTAAAATCAACGCCGACAAAACTCAAGCAATTGTTTTTGTGCCTCCTGGCAAACGCACTAGGGTTCATCGCAACCCAACTTTGCTGAATGTTTCCGTTCAAGGAACACGAATCCACACTTCAAACACAGCCAAATATCTAGGACTTCTCTTGGACAAACATCTCACCTGGAGACCTCACTTAAAATCTATTTTGACCAAAGCCTATAATCGAATTAATCTACTCCGTCGATTGACTGGCACAAACTGGGGTCTCAACGCCTCTACAGTTCTCACTACATATAAAGTCTTTCTCCGACCAGTACTGACTTACGGATTCACAGCCTGGATACCTGCAGCACCTTTCTTTTATAAAAAGCTACAAATCTTAGAACGTCATGCCTTCAGAATCGCTTACCGAATATCCTTACCTAGCCCCACTGCCGATCTCTATAGTCGCATTACTTTTCCCACACTTCTTTCCCACATAGAACATCTTCGGTTAAAATATATCACTCATCGACTGACAATGAACCACCCTCTACTCATGGACACAGTATATACTGCAGCCGACTTCGTTACTCTCACACCATTACGCCCCACCCCTCTATCTCTGCTTTTCACCCTTTATCGATACACTGTCCCTCCGAATCATCCCGACATTCCTCTTCTCGATGCATTTCATCTCGATATTCATTCACATTTCATCTTTCCATCACATCATCCACAGTAATCCTACTGTACTAACAGGGCACCAACTGTCTTACATTAATGCCCCGCGTAGCCCCGGGGCGAGAAGATAACCTCACTTGTTCTTCTAACCTCACCTATGTGTTGTGATGTGTATTGCACGTACTCATTACTTTCATACCACATAATCATTTCATATCTACCTTATGCTAATGTTTATGATCACAAGATCATAAAATCCAATGACCATTAAATGTTAATAAATAAATAAATAAATGGATAAATATCACTTATCCCAACAACAGTAGTCCATATTCCATTTTCCTTATTACCTCTTCCCGAGTCGAGGGCGTAACCCTTGGGTGGGGCTAGCTTCAGGCTAGCAAAAAAAAAAAGCTTTGCAGTTATACAAGGGCCTCCTTCGTCTTCATCAGTTCCTGAATCGCCCCAGGAACAGAAGATAACTTCATTCGTCTGAACTAACATAACCTTGTGATGTGACGTCCAAAGCACTGCATTTCATCCATTCATTACAGTTGTTCATTATATTACTGCAGCCCTGAACTTTCTTTTCCTCTCATATTTTGTGTTTATGTAATAATAACTGACAATATTCTCTTCTAACCATTAACCTATTAGTGTTTGTGTTATATATATATATTTTTTTTCTCTCCTGGAATCATTTCAATCCATGTATGTTTCATATTAATGTGATGAATAAAGAAATAATAAACCTGGCAACCCTTAGACCACCTACATTTCCATAGAGACACTTGATCTACAGTACAACACTTACCCGAAGAAAGGGCACAACCCTTTCTCTTCTGATCATGAAAGCTTGGAGGCCTTATTCCACATAAAAAAAGTTCACAGAATAAATAAATATTACTCATCTAGTAAGCATCGAGCTCCTTTGTGGAGGAAAGCCCCTTGGGTTGACATTAATCGTGCCCTGTCTCTAATTCCATGGGACATTCTTGAAGTGGGTTCTGTCAATGAAGCCCTGGACTTCCTCAATGATATTGTACATGCAGCATGTGAAGACTTTGTTCCTAAAAAGAAATGTAAGTCTAGTAGGTACCCTCCATGGTTTGACTCGGAGGCGCGATCCGTTTTAAAAAAACAAAAAACTGTCATGGTCACTGTGGAAGCAACATCCAAATGAGAATACATATAAGAAATTTTCTGAGATAAGACGTTACTCAAAACAGTTGCTTAAAATAAAATATGAAAACTATATTGCCAGTATAACATCTGATATTTCTACAAATCCAAACAGATTTTGGTCCCTCATAAATTCAGGAAGAAGTGCTTCCCGCATTCCTGAAGAAATTTTTCACGACTCGATTGCAGCAACTGGTGAAAATAGAGTTCATATTTTTAGTGATTATTTCTACAAGAATTTTTGTGTTCAGACTACTCCTACGCCGCTTCCCCCTGTTCAGCAAGTTTGTTCACACTCGTTGTCTTCACTCAGTACTTCTCCTGATGAGGTAAGGCATCATCTTTCTTCTTTACCTTTGAATCGTTCTCCTGGTCCTGACAATATCAGTTCAATCTTCTTACGTAATACTACAGAATCTCTGGCCAACCCTTTATCACGATTTTTAAATAGATGCTTTAGTGAAGGTGTTTTTCCTAGATCGTGGAAACAGGCTAATATTGTACCTATTTTGAAATCTGGCAGCGCGAACAATGTTTCATCATACAGACCCATTTCTCTCTTGCCCATCCTTTCTGTGGTGTGCGAGAAAATAATCAAAGATAGATTGCATAAGTTTGTTTCACCCTACTTAGATCCTGCTCAACATGGCTTTCTTCCTGGCAGTTCTACTATCACAAATTTATCTTTATTACTTTCGGAAGCAGTTAAATCTCTGTCCAATAATACACAACTTGATGTAATTTATCTAGACCTAACTAAAGCTTTTGATCGCATTGACACTAAGCTTCTTCTTCATAAACTAGCACATAGATTTAATATTCACGGCAACTTCTTCTCATTGTTACGAGACTATCTCACCGAACGTGAACAACGTGTTGTTCTCTCTGGATCTGCTTCGAATTTTGTTCCTGTTCTCTCTGGTGTTCCGCAGGGTAGTATTCTAGGCCCACTTCTTTTCCTTCTCTTCATAGATGATCTCCCGTCTTATCTTAAGTTATCTGATACCAAAATTCTTCTCTTTGCTGACGACTGCAAATTATTTCGGGAAATTAGGACAGCTCAAGATGTGATTGAACTGCAAAGAAACCTCTCCGATCTTCTGGACTGGTGTAGCATGTGGAATCTAAAAGTAAATCCCTTAAAATCTTCTACCATTACATTTTCATTAAAGAAAAACAAAATCCCTTCTACCTACTTCATTGGAGATGATCCTATTGCTAAGGTCTCATCTCAGAAGGATCTCGGGGTTGTGTTCGACGAAAGACTTCTGTTTGCTGATCACATTGCTGCCATGACCAAGAGTGCTATGCGATTATTAGGTCTCCTGTACAGGTTTACTGAGATTAGGGATATTACAGCCTTAAGTATATTCTATAAAACGTTCATTTCAACCAAAATAGAGTACTGTTCCACCATTTGGAGTATGGCTAGCGTATCAACTCTCTCTCGCATTGACTCAGTTCTAAATTTCTTTCTTGCCATTGTCAGGAAAAGAATACCTTCTGTACGCTGTTTAAGTAAACCTGAATTGTTGACTGTTCTTGGCATCCGTACACCTTCATCTCGTCGCATGCTATTTGATATGATGTTTCTTCATAGAATTCTAAATGGGAAACTTAGAACTGAAGAACTAATCTCTAAATTTAATATTCGGGTACCTGCAAGAAGAACTAGAAATAGTGAACTACTTCATTGCAACACGCCTCGATTATCAATTATTCAGCGTTCTTTGTTCTATAGACTGGCTTCTGCATTTAACTCCATTGCTTCTGACGTGGATATTTTTAAACCTAAGAATGTTTTCCGACAGGAAATTATTGCTACACTTATGGAACCTTAGTTTTATTTCAATTTGTTATTGCTACACTTATGGACCTTTATATAGCTTTTTGTTTATACTTGTTATTGTTAATTTTATATTCTATGTTATATAGTTTCAGTGTAAAATGGCTGCCTTGCTGTATCTGGAACTTTGGCAAATAAATAAATAAATAAATAAATAAACGGGACGACGAACAAAAAAAAAAATTGCAGTTATAGATGGTGTTACTGCGTAAGACACCAAATATATAAACTCCTTTTTTCGTTGCATCTCGAATTTGCTTTTACATCACCTCTGTACTACGAGGAAATCACCTGTGCAGTACATGTAAATCATCTGGGTACTGCTTCAAATCACCTCTATCGTACATGTAAATCATCTGGGTACTGCGTGTAAACCACCTCTGTCCTACATGTAAATCACCTGTGTGTTACGTGTAAATCATCTCTGTCCTACATGTAAATCATCTGGGTACTGCGTGTAAATCACCTATGTGCTACGTGTAAATCACCTCTGTCCTACATGTAAATCACCTGGGTACTGCGTGTAAATCACCTGTGTGTTGCGTGTAAATCATATCTGTCCTACATGTAAATCACCTGGTTACTACGTGTAAATCACCTGTGTGCTACATGTAAATCACCTGTGTACAACGTGTAAATCACCGCTGTCCTACATGTAAATCACCTGTGAACTACATGTAAATCGAATACGTGCTATTTGTAAATCACCTGCGCGGTAGGTGTAAATCACTTGTGCATGACGTGTACGTGTGCATTGCACATGTTCTGTGCACGTGAAGATGTTGAATAGAACCTGGCATGTATATGTGCATCACATGTACAGGCGTGCATTTATACAGATGATGCACATGTTGCATCCGTGCAATTGTACATGTATTATACGGATATTGTACGTGCATTGTGCTGTCTGGGTATTTGCCTGGCGTTAATAGATGGCGCTAGCGTGCAATTTCCAGATTTAAAATTGTTGTGACTACTTGCAACCCTGTATTGTTTGAATTGAATTATTTCAAAATGGACAGAGATTATGTTTAATACGTACCAACGTGCTTTGCTGTTAATTATTAAAATTAAATGGAAATAATTACAACTTTTAATTAAGAACAATCTTAACCTATAGCGCACAGTGAACCGAAGATTTTGGTGAGGAGAATGAGAACTAGTTTCTTTCCTATTTAAAAATTCAGTATAAAATTCACATAAATAGTATTTATATAAATACAAATGAAAGTGACTATGTTTGTAACTTAATAACTCTTGAACCATCCAACCGATCTCGATCAAATTTTCAACATAGATGAGGTTCGGGCCTGGGATGGTTATTATCATTTTCCTTTGACGTGCAAGTTAGGGGAGAAGAAGGGGGATATATAAATAAACGAATATGACCGACATTAGTCTCGAATCCATAGTTTTAGGGATCACTGAGATGATCAGTGACTCTTCCGATGCCCTTTAAACTCAAATTCAACCCAAAATAGTAATATTTAATTTTTATTTATATACATTTCTTATTATTTTCTGACTTTTCAGTATATCTTCTTTCTATCTATCGATTATTTTTTTAAACCAGCAAAATATGTAATTGACGCTAGTACATGATAAAAACATTTTAACTCTTACAGGATAAACAACATTATACTAATTATATAGAATAGTTCAGTGTTCAACGCGCCCAGCATAAGTGTCGTAAATTCAGTGCTCCTGTTCTATGAGGGAAAAATGAAATCTTTAAGTTTTACGTCCCACGGTTATGCCGTTTAGGCTAAAGGAGACGGTGATCATGAGAGATGAGTGAAATGGTGGAATGAAGAAAGTGGGAGGAAACGGGAGAACCCTGAGAAAACCCACGAACATGGTGTTTGTCCACCACAAAGTCCACACGGCACGAGCTGGTATCGAACCAGGGACCCCAAGCACCGGAGGTGAACGCTCTACCACTGAGCCACCGCGCCCCCCTGTTCTATGAGGATCTGCAACTTTCCATAGGCCTATGTAGGTCTAAGAGGAGGGTTGCCCATGAGATGAGAAATATAATTTACATGACAAGACATAGCTCTCCACATCTTTTTTCCGAGAGGAGTCTTAACTTTCACATCATTCAGAGACGACACAGCCTCAAACTCTGCTCTCGTAGGTAACATGACAGAATCTGGCCCTCGATGTCCGATAGTTTCTTCCGGTAAGTTTGAGTCTATTTCACTAATTATAATGAAACCTTATTTGATTTGCTCAAACCTCGCAACAACTATATAACTACAGTATATACGATCTTAAGAAACCTGAAAGTTCATCTCCGCAGAAACAAAAACCAATATATTGGACTTTCTCCTGTGCAAAACCAATTCATTCAGGTTTGTTGTTACCCACTTCCCTAAGAAATTGTCTTATCTATCCTCCCATTTCTTCCGAGGCTACCCAACTTTTTCTTGTCCTTTGGGTTCCTGATTATAACTTAACTAGCAAATGTGGCCCCGCGTGACGTAATCATGAACGCTGTCACATTTTGGTGCAAGCAGTCCTGGGTTTGATTCCCGATAAGGACATTTGGTCGAAAAGTAGTAACAGGATTTTTTAAGGTTAGCCCTGCTCAGTCAGGTTTTCCCTGGGTTTCTCTCATTCACATGGGTTAAATGGGTTTTATGGTGGACATATACCACGTGCTTGGATTTTCTCAAAGTTATTCCGTTTCCTTCCATTTTCTTCCTCCACCACTTCTTTCATTATCATCATCTTCACAGTCTTTCTTAGCCTCAGAGCAATATCGTAGCAAGAGAGCCGATCCTAGGGAGCCGGAGGCCTGGACCCCCCAATGCTCATGTGGGCCCCATGTATTTTATGAATATTTTTATACGCATTTTATTGTTATATGTATTTTTTATATATAAAAATACTATATTTGGCATAATTTGAATTCAATTTGTCTTAAAATTCTCATATATGGCTTCTTGGACCCTTGTCCCTCCAAATACATCTGGATGTCCCTCCCCCCCCAAGTTACAGAGAAATCGGCAAAAAAAAAATGCAAACATTTATTAAAATTTAGTGAATCATAATTTTCATTCGCTTTTTCGCTTTTAGCAAAAATAAATAAAAATAAAGAAATAAGATAAAATAAAGCGGTTTAAATCCTATAGCATTGTATATTTTACATTTGAAATAACTATAATTTTTCTCGGTGATTCTTTGTATCCAAGCGAACAATGCCAATCCTTTATCGCTAGTTAGTTCGAGTTCAATCCCGAAGGAATAAAAACTCGAACAATAATTCAAATCCTACTTCCGAAAAAAAAAAAAAAAAAAAACTGAACAGTAATTCAGATCAAACTTTGATCACTAAGTCGCGTCTCGTATAATCTCAATGCCACAAAAAGAAATGAAAATTCTAACTAATGCAATTTGTACTGGAGTGAAATTTTTAAAAGAAAAAGAATAATATTGGTAATTACAATATACCTGGCAACCCTTGAGTGCGATCGAAGTCGCGGTACAGACTAAAGCAACCGCAGCGCCAAAACGTTTGCAGTATCAAGTACGCTAACTACAACAAAATACCGGTATGGACTACCACTCTCGATTTCGGTTGTTTAACGGGGGTTGGAGGGGTTTAAAGTTTACCTGCTGAATTATGGACGCTCACTTGCCTGTGTAATTGAGCGGAAGCATTTTAATTCAAGCGCAATTGACCTTGGGAGTCAAACAATGTAGATAACTCAAGAGATAGCAGATTGACAATCGTGTTGTTCACACAAAGTAAACAAATAGAGGCAACAATGAAGTAAATACGTTTTTACATTCAAAATATTGTAAACTTTTCCGTTTTCCATATCTTATGAAGTATCAAGACGTAGATGAATTATGTTAGATTGTGTTAGACGTAGATGATCTTTTTTTAAATTTATTACCATACAGGCTTATGCTCAGGAAGTTACAAAGAATACTTCTAACTTTTCCCCTACACAGGAAAATGTATAACATTGAACGAAAGAAGCTACATAAAACAGGAATTGTAACATTGGTTCCTCTTATTTTCCATGTTGCTTAAAATTATCATACACATGTCCCGATTGTTTCCTCCGTTATTTTTTCTCCTCGTCATTCAAAACTTGCAAACTTCGTTGCGAGTTGAATGGATAAATCAGGTCCACAACCAGCCACAAAGATTTTTTTTTGGGGGGGGGGATGTTAGGGGGAAAAATCATTAAAATTTCTCTTACTCATATCTAAATTGTGTTATTTGTGTTGAGGTCTGGAGAGGCCACGAAAAGTTTAGGGGGGCCGCGCCCCCCTTAGCCCCACTCTTTTTGCGGGCCTGGGGTAAATTGTTACTAATTGCCATGAGTTTCTTGTCATTCAGTTGAAAAGTTTCAGAAAAATGTTCCAATTTCTCTCTGAAAATATGGCAGCCTTAATGTTGCTAGATTTGAATAGCCAAATTTCATTGTTACAAACTCACAGGTCCCTTTCCCCTTTGACAATGTGAAAATAAATAAATAAATAAACTTTATGGATACATTAGTAATTCACATCCATAATGCTTCAGGTTTAAACTCTGAGCTAGGCAACTTGATTATTTTTTGTTATTTCCCTCAATAACAGTAGCAAGTTCTGGAATAGTTACTTCTCCTCAACATAATGTTTATTAAAGAAGATCAACAAAATAAATCATTTGTCATTAGATGGGAATTTACGAGATTAACTCCATCATCATGTACACATTTAAGAAATAGGCAACCATGAATAATTTTGTAGTAGCAGATTGTATAGCTATACACAAAACAGACGGTAGTATTTAGTACTTCAATGTAAAAGAAAACAATGAGCAACTTATTTTCAGGTCACGTAATTATTTTGGTTAAAAAAAAAAAAGTATTTCGGAAAATGGGAAGTCTAAAATGTTAACTATGTGACAAATACTATTTTTTAACTTATTTCTATTGCTAATAGGATGTTTATTTAATCTATCATTAACAGTTTTCCAATTTTCATTTCTTGATTTAAGACAGAAAGGAGGTCACTCCGTCCGCACACACACACTCACACATTGTGTTGGCTTCGAGATGAGAATTTTTCGTCTCGTCTCGAAAACAAGTGAGATTCGAGACGAGAAATAATCTCATCTCATTTTCGAGACGAAGATCTATGCGAGACGAGAAATTTCTTTACTTTCGTAGTCAATGGACAACTCTAATGTACCCAGTCTTAGATCTCAAACACTGTTTTAGTGTCACATAATTCACACTAAAAATCTAAAAACCTACAAATTGATAAAGTGATTGCACGAACACAATGCAGAGAATTCAGCAACGTTAAAGATACTCAAGTCATTACACAATATTTCTCAATAATGAATATGGTTTAAATCAGCCATGTGCAACCGCCGGTCCAGGCCCAATGAATAGGGTAATGGCAGTAAATATCGAACGCCTCCTAAATATCGAACACCTTGCTCATTTCGTTAAAAAAAATATAAGGATACCGAAAACGTTGCGCACTATCTGAAATTTGTGAACACTCCCTTCCAAACCTTGGCTTATGAAAATCGATAGATCGATACGTTTAAATATTAGCGAACGCGGGAAAGTTTCCTAGTCTGTGGTTTTGGTAGGAGATTAGAGAAATCCTATGTTTTTTGTAAAGTGCAGCACCGCATTAATAATCTTTTTTTCCCCAGTGTGATGGTGTCATCATAAAGTATCCTTTTAATGATACGATGTGTTAATATCAATATTTGTTATAATTTTTTTTTTCAGCTATCATCTTATTTGACGCGAAAAGAAAATAGGTCTAGTGTTCAATATTCGAGACCCATTTCGTAATATCGACATGTCGTTCGATAAAAGAGGTTCCTTTAAGAAAAAGTGACCTTTTATACCGAACATTATTGTGATTGAAAGGGCAATTGATGATTTAAATATTAATTTAACTAAGTTGTTGATATTTTTTTGCCCTAAATATCGCATTTTGCACTGAATTTTAAGGCATTTTGCACTAAATATTTGGGACCCTCACGAGAGTGGGGCCCTAAATCTTTCTTTAGCTTAAATGTAAATCTGGCACTCTTTGAACATTTTTTAGAGTTAAACGCTAAGAATGTTGTAGAATTTAGTAGCGACAGTAGCGACATCACCCAGTGCACCTGTAAAGTTTTGCTTCCACCGGAGTCGACTTAATCCATTATTTAGTAGTTTCGTAGGAATAATAAAAGATTTAGTACGTGTGCTATTAGTAACAAGTGTTTCTTCCAGACATTCTTCCGGAGGCTTCCCTTCCCCCAGAATTGGCCAACCTTATTTCCTGTTGTTAAAATAAATTAAATTGTGGTTATGTGTTAATCTTGTGCAGTGCACGCCATTATTATAGCAAATAGTGTCAGAATATAGCCCCTTCACATTTTGATTTTGTCTCCCAGACTCTATTTATTTATTTATTTATTTATTTTATTTATTTATTTATTTTTGTAAGAATGTTTGTTAATAACTAGGGATAGCACCGAGGTGTCGTCCCGAAATTTCGAGATGAGGCCGAGATCGAGACGGGAGAATATACCGAGATTTATTTGAGACGAAATCGAGACCGAAACAAACACTTGAAGTTCGAAACGATGCTGAGACGAGGCTAGGATCAGTCTCGTCTCGAATATTGACAAAAAATTACTGAAATTATGTTGACTCAAAATTCTTGCGTTCTTGAGTTACATGTGGGATAGTGGAACAAAAATTACCCTTGAACGGCCAAAGTCATAGGCGTATTCACAGGAGGAAAGGGATAAAGGACAGAACCACTGATAACGTGGTGTATCTCAAGTTTTTTTTTTTTTTTTTTTTTTTTTTTAGTACATAATTTTAAGTTGGGATGCAATATATTTTATTCTCTGCCTCTGACATTTTAATAACTCAAAGAACATGTTGCCAACATATTCGGAATCCTGGCTTTTAAAGCAACCACATGAAGTTTCAATCTACTCGCATTTTCCTATACATTTCAGGAAATATATATCCAGGGAAGCATGAGTTTAAAATTTCTTGTTGGTTTGCTAGAAGCACTCAGTACCAACTTTCCTTTGAAAGTGAGGGCACTAAAGGCGACAGCTTTTTAAATCTGGGGGATCGGATGAATCAAAATCAAAATCCTCTTTCCGACAAAAGTTATATATGCAAAGTTGTCTTAATTTCTTTAAATACATTTGACTAAAATCTGGGGGGACGCGTCCCCCAGATCCCCCGCTAACGACTCCCATGCTGAGGGTAAAATATTCAAATTAAAGGAGAGTAGGAACATAAATTTTAAAAGGATAGGAAGATAATCGAAGGAGAAAGAGCATAAAATTGAACCAGAGAAATAGTTAGAACTATGAACCAGCACTTTATATTAAAAATATATAACAAACTAGATTTTAATAGGTATTTCCTTTTAATTAAAACTAATAACCAATAAAAAGTGCTACAAACACTTTTTCTCTCTCTATCTCTACGCGGATAATGGATTCAGTGCGTTCTGTAGTACTTGGGACACAATAACACTGAAGAACAGAAAGGAAATAAACTATAGTACTGGAGTTGATTGATTCGAGTTTAATTGTATTGTCAATACTGAGGCTGTATGAGATAAGATTTATTGCTTACAGTAGGATGTAAATCACTATTCGGGTTTTAGCCAAGGCTTGATACGCGCGTTGAAGGTTAATTCAGCAGACGAGACACACGCACAGAAAACACGAGCATTAGAGCATTAGTCACTTAACAGTGTTAGCAGCTATAAATGAACCGCGGTCTACAACAAATCTCTACTCAAGAATGAAATTAAAAAATAAGAAGAGAATACTACAAACTGTAAAATGACACTGCTTTGTTTCTTTTTTAATTTAACAATTTATTTCGAGATTTTCGAGATGAGATCGCACTTGGCTCCCGAGGCGAGCACCTGTTGGTTGAGACGAGATCGGGACAGCGGTATTCGGCTCGAGACGAGACCGAGATCGGGACCCCTATTTGTTAATTATACGAAACCGAAATTGAGACCCTAAAATTAAGACGAGAGCAAGACTGCATGAAGTCTCGTCTCGTTTCGTCTTGATATTATCTCTATTAGTAACAGGGGAGCCTTCAGGGAAATGTTAGGAAACAGGTTGCGCCCATGACATTATTTGGGAAGACATAATTTTTCATTGAAAATTGAAAAAAAAAAAATGGGAGCAGAATGGTAAATTTGGGGGTAGAATGGTAAGTTTGGAGGGTGAAATGGTCGTTTTGGGGCAGAATGGTAAATTTCAGGGTAAATAATGATAAATTTGGGGGCAGAATGCTAAATTTAAAGGTAAATAACGGTAAATTTGGGGAAGAATGGTAAATTTCAGGGTGAAGAATGGTAATTTTGGGAGCAAAATGATATATTTGTGGGCAGAATGATAAATTTCAGGGTAAAGAACAGTAATTTTTGAGCCAGAATGGTAAATTTAAGGATGAAGAATGATAAATTTGGGAACAGAATAGTAAATTTCAGGGTTGAGAATGGTAAATTTGGAGGCAGAAGGGTAAATTTTAAGGAAAAGAATAGTAAGATAGGGGTTGCACCAAATTCCTGACGTAATGGGCACCCTTGATTAATAATATATCTACACTCCTCGTCATTGGCATTATTATTATTATTATTATTATTATTATTATTATTATTATTATTATTATTATTATTATTATTATTATTATTATTATTATATGCAATATTCTGCCTTATTGAAACATAAGTCTTGACAATGTGTGAAGTTAGAATCACGAGTGGTAAGAAATAAAACAGTCACAAAGAAAACAAAAAATGTTAGCCAGGGCAGGGCAGAACTCACTCAGTTTGAAGCAAAATGTACACTCTGGAAAACTGTTTCGTTTGAAAAGTAGGATGCAGGGAAGCAAATTGGACCTCCCCTGATTTTTATATATTTTGTTAACTAGATCACGAGGAACAGGAATCTGAAGGCGTTTTGACATTCCGACCTCCGGAACTCGAGATATTAAAACTTAAAGTTTAATATAGACGCTATATGAAAAAAACACAATATTCTCTATACGAAACATATTATGTCCTGAGAGATATATAAAGGTAACCAAGAAAGTTCTGTCGCTTTTTGTGGAATTCTGTGTAAAATTGACCCTCATACCGTGAGTTTAATGCGAATGAAGATAAGGCGAAGGTCAGTAGTTGGTGTGGGTATATCCGACATTCTACCTGGTTGTGGAAGTTCAGTTACAAGGTAAACGTATGTAAGGACGGAGTGAATATGGAATCTCCACAGAGCGTCATAGGGGCGTGTATGCTGTACGAGTTCCAACTTGGATCAAATGCCACTGTAGCGGGGCGGAAGATACCTCAGGCCTTTGGTGAGGGTGTCGTGATTACGCAGACAGTGCAAGGGTGGTTTAGCAAGTTTAAGAACGGTGACGAAACACTCACGAAAGACGCACCACACGTGCCGGAAGACCAACACATGTACAAAATGAGGATCTTCAGGTAGCAATTGAGCCGAACAGACATGTGAGGAACTGGTGCTAACATTCAATGTTAGTCGAGAAACCATTCGCCAGCACCTCCATCAATTTGGGAAGCACTACAAGTTGGGTCTATGTGTCCCAGATGATTTGTTTCCGGGCCAGAAAGTCCTCCTGTGTGTTTGGTGGACTGCTCACGACATCGTGCATCGGGAACTGCTACCGGGCGGTCAGAGAAGAACATCAATGCAACTGTCTACTGTCAGCAGTTGAGCCGTGTTCAAGAAAAACTCAATACCCTGGAGCCAACACTTCTTAATCGCTAAGGGGTTCCCCCATTACCGGACAACGCTATGCCCCACATAGCTAGAATGAGCCGGAACACCATCCTACACCTTGAATGGGAAACACTATTGCATCCGCCATACTGTCCGGACATTATACCGTCCGGTTATCACCTGTTCCTTTCCTTGGACACTCACTTTAGAGGACTCCAGTTCAACTCCGTAGTAGAGGTGCTAAATGCACTTGATACCTTCTTCGCTTCACGGCAAACCAAGTTCTACCGCGAAGGAATCCATGCCCATCCCGAACGTTGGCAGAAGGTCATTGATACTGATGGGTACTATTTTTGATCTTCCAGGTACGTCTTTGGTGACATATCTATGCTCTAAGTGATAGGTCAAAAAGCGACAGAACTTTCTTCGTTACTTTTATACATATTACATATAACTATTGTATAAGTTCTAGTATCTCGAGATCGGGAAATCGGAATGTCAAAATTCGTTCAGATAATTGCTAATTTTGGTCCAGTTTACAAAATATATAAAAATCAAATAGTGTCCTTTTTGCTTCCTGGTTACTTTATGTTCGAATATCTCGAGTTCCGAAATTCGGAATGTCAAAATTCCTTCAGATTCGTGTTTCTCGTGGTTTAGTTTACAAAATATATAAAAATCAGTTGGGGTCTAGTTTGCTCCCGTTTTCACTTGATGTTCGAATATCTCGAGTTCCGAAATTCGGAATGTCAAAATTCCTTCAGATACGTGTTCCTTGTGGTCTACTTTACAAAATATATAAAAATCAGGTGGGGTCCAGTTTGCTTCCATGGTCAATTTATGTTCGAATATCTCGAGTTCCGACATTCGAAATGTCAAAATTCCTTCAGATTCGTGTTCCTGGTGGTCTAATTTACAACATATATGAAAATCAGGTGGGGTCCAGTTTGCTTCCCTGCAGCCGAAAAGTACATTGAAAGTGTCGTCAAAGAAATAACTAAAAAAAAAAAAAAAAAAAAAAAGCTAAGGATCGAACGTCAGTATTTGTCACCCTAATTTAGCTGTGACTTGTACAACCATCGAATTATCCCTTTCGCACTGTGCTGCACATATTACCATAATAGTCTTGGAGCAAATAAAAAAAGTTAAAACACACATATAAATCAATACATTTGTCTCGATCGATAGATGCTTTCACAATTGTTAAAAGGTGTAATTAAAAACAGCAAACATTGTTTCTGCTTTGAAAAGGACAATCCCTTATAAAACCGCAAACACGGTTTTGGGCGGCTTTCGCTTTCGAAAAGAGCTTTTTCGGTTTCAGTTTGGAAAACCGCATTTGCGGTTTCGGTTTTGAAAACCGCTTTTGCGGTTTCGGTTTTGAAAACCGCATTTGCGGTTTTCGGTTTTCAGAAAATCGGTTTTCTCAAAAACCGAAAACCGCAAATGTCACAAAAATTCAACAGCACTAATCTGAACCACATGACCTCCTACTAGTGTCGAACCCGGTCTCACGTGTCGAAGGTGAGAACGAGGCATAAACGAGAAAATAAATAAAGCCTCGAAGAAAGAATAAGATCTAACTCAGATATTGTTATGGAATATAAAGTAATAAATTCGTAATTGTTGAGTTGATTTTGAATTTAACGTCCCTTTCAGCAGTGAGACCACATGAGACGGGACCTACTGATTAACGTAGAATCCGAACGAACCACATAAGATCCCGCGGGAATCGAACTCCGGTCTCCCACGCCAGATACTCTAACTGCTTAGCCACGTAATTGTGTGCGTCTAGTTAGGCAAATAAGAACAGCAAATTTCAGTTATTTAAATATTATAACTTGTTGTCTCTTATAATCGTAATTTATTTTCTGCTAAGTGTTGAAATCGTTTAATAAACACGCAAGAGACAAGCTCCATTTGGGGTGCCGACCCGCATTTTCCCCCTGTGGCTGCACTTCTTAATAGGCGTATAATATCGTTCAACCACATATGCTATATATATTCACTGTAAACCCTTTGTGTAAGGTGTAACAAGCCTCACTCTTGCGCTGCAAGTTTCTCTTTAGCAAAGCCACAAGGTACGAAGCAGGAAAAACAGTTTTTCTGTTGTTGTGATTATCCTATCTCCTTTTGTGACCCTATTTCTAAACGATAAATGGTGTTTGAAGGTTGTTGAAAGCATTTGTATTAAGTGTGCTTTGTACGACGTTCTTTGGACACAGTACTTGTGTGCGTTGGTGAATTAACTTTATTTCTGAGGTAGGCTTTGATACTTTTTTTTTTCATAAGCTTCTTATGTAATATTTTTCAAAGATAATTGCACTATGGAAGGATAATTTTAACATAGCACAGGACATTTTTTTTTTATTGCAAAGGAAACCCTACACTCTCGTTAATCTGTGCATTTATTACACAGAAGAGTGCCGTATTAGCGGAAGTGCACTTTACTAAGAGCTCTTAAAATTTTTGTATTACGTTACACGCCTGTATTTAGTTGATATTGCAAATACAATTTCATTGCAAAGATTGGATCACAAATGCTATAGATAGGGTATAGTAATATCACCATAAGTATTCTACCATTATTGGCAGGTCACTTGTAGTCAACAGAGAGGTTTCCATGCACCACTGTCTACAGCTACCCTCTTCGCTGCCTTTCTTTTTTTAACCTGCTGCAGTATAATCTAACACGGTCCTCATGATACAGTTATTATCAAACCAATGTCTCCATTTGTTTCTCTTTCTTTAATTACATCAAATATTGAATTTTGGGGAGTCTCCTATTATTTCTAACTTTTCCTCTTTCATTTTCCGTTCGACTCAATTTTCTCCGTAACAACGTCAAAATCATCTAGTTTTATACCCGTGCTGAGCAAGCTAGGACTGGGCAGGGATCCCTGCCGGGGCAATATCTAAACATTATATATAGACCTATATATAATAATGAATATTGAATAACATGCAAAGTAAGATAAAAACATGTCTGCTGTCTTGGAGCATAGTTGTTCGTTGTAGTTTGTTCCGTTCTCAGAGCTCGGTGTCCCCCAGTCTTGGGGTCCCATTATTGGAATGAAACCAACAATATCATAAAGTCCTGTTTGGGGCCTTTTGGGGTTTGTGGCCTAGTAAGAATATACATAAACAACATGAAGAATGGGGCCCCAGATTCATATTGTCTAAATGTGTATTATTGGAGCCCAATTAGTGATGAGCAAATGCAAGACCAAGACCAAGACCGGGGTGGTCTTGGTCTTGGTCTTGCTTGCAAGAGTCTTGCAAGTCATGCATTTAAGAAATCTCAAGATTTTCATAGGTAAATTTCACTCTGGATTTAAGGGATAATAAACTCTACAATGCGCCAATAGTAACTGAAATACAATGCATGTTTCTAAATGTAATGTAGTTTAACTTTGTGTAAGTATCATGATAGTGTACAACATAGGTGATGACCTTTCCTTTTTTAATGGGTGCCAACGCTTCACTACTTGTAAGATATGCCTAAATCACAACGTTTCGTAATCTGTTTATATTTTTTAACAGATCCAACACTCCACTGGTTCCAAAATTGGGGAGGCTACCCCTGAGACGCATGAAAGAAAATCAAGACGACACAGATTATTGAAATACCGTGAATTATTTTTACACTCTAAAGGCGTCAGATTTTTCTTTTCAACCACGATTAGTTAATCCTTGTATTAAACAAACTTCCAATTAAATATTGAGATTTTGTTTTACTGATTCCAATATGTAATCTATGAGTAGAAATATTGACATTACGCAAAAGTGATGGAAAAAATTGCAGGCTTTCGATACATGGGCATGGAGAAAAAATGAAAAAAATAGCTGTGTTGAACGGACAACCAAAGAGAAGTTGTTAAAAAAATAACAGTAGGGAAAAAATGAAGAATTTTAGATATTGTTAAGAGGAGGAAGAGGAATTAGTTAGGATATTGGCTGAGGAGGATCTGTATTATGAGGGACGTGCTGGAGGGTATTGTGGAAGGAAAGAGAGGGAGAGAGCGAGGGAGACTAGTTGAAGGAAGGTATTAAAACAGAAAATTGCTACGTCAAGAAGAAGAGACTAGCTGAGGACCACTGAACGTCGAAGCTTCTCAGTTGCAGCAAGTAACCTGCCAATAATGGCAGAATAGCTATTATGAAGATGATGATATATTTAGAAATATTGAGTAAAAAAGAGAGAGTGGGGCCGCGGTGGCTCAGTGGTAGAGCGTTCACCTCTGGTGCTTGGGGTCCCGGGTTCGATCCCAGCCCCCGCCAAGTGAACTTTGTGGTGGACAAACACCGTGTGCGTGGGTTTTCTCGGGGTTCTCCCGTTTCCTCCCACTTTCTTCATTCCACCATTTCATTCCTTACTCATCATCACCGTCTCCTTTAGCCTAACCGGCATAACCGTGGGACGTAAAACTTAAAGATAAAAAAGAGAGAGAGAGAAAATTAAAATATTAATTATTAAAATCAAACCTCTTAATATTTTAGAATAATTTGAGTGAGAACTGAAAACGATTCAATTGTCTATGTCTTTTGTGAAAATTCAATCTATAAAAATACTTTTAACCTGTATTGGAAATACAAAATAACGGCATCAAACTCCAAGTTATTTGGTCTCACTTGTAAATATGGATTACTAGTATCAATTACCCACTTCGTTGGATTAAACTTTAAAAAAAATAATAATAATGTATTACGTTAGTCAGTCACTTTTTACTATTAGTAAAGCGCTCTCTGATATCGGTCATTTTCGATTATTTTTATATTTCTCTCCCTTCCTTCTCCCCAAGTTGCGGGGCTGAATTTGAATTTAAACGGCATCAGAAGTGTCACTGTTCGTCTGAGGGACCCCAAAAACTAAGGATTCGGCACTAATATCGGTCATTTTCAATAAACTTATATATCACCTTCACCCCCTGTTGCGAGGTACGGCATCGGAAGTGTCATTGTTCATCTCAATGACCTCGAAAACCTCCTCCTCCCCTACATTGCTCCATCAAAGTGAACTGACAGATAACATTCCAGGCTTGAACCGGTTTAAGAGATTAGCTGTCACAAAAATAGTCACTTTCAATTTTATAATATAAATTTATTGTTGTAGTATAATGTTATATCGTTCAATCCTCGATATGCCGTATACCTAAGGAGGCTAAAAGTTATATTAATAATCAATTATTCAATGTATAAGCATCCGCCCATGAAATCAAACTTGCGGTCACATGCACTAAGTTTTTGTCAATGTCATGAAAATTTTATTTCGATATTAGTTTTAAGAGCACACATTGAAAATTTCCAACGGATGCTTGAGTCTCGGAGCCAATGCCCTACCCATGTAGTCGACACCTATGATGTACGGTATTACCAATGTTCAATACTACATTTCTCTTTAGTTTTGGAAGAAGAACACCACTAATACGCTTTGAAATGAAATGAAGTATCTAGTTTAACGTCCCATGATTGTGCACCAAGGCTATAAGGGAGATAGTGATGATGAAAAATGACTGAAATGGTTTAATGAAGAAAGTAGGAGGAAACGAAAAAATACCGAGAAAACCCACGCACACGGTGTTTGTCCACCAAAAAAGCTCACATGGTGCGAGATGAACCTGTGTGGCTTGAAAACGAGAAATATCTACAGAAAACGCGAACAACCAATTCAGAAAACTACATACTGTTGATATAAGCTACAGGGGTAGATCGACTCTCACGGATTGCATAAACTACTGCGAACATATTCATTCTAGCAGCATTTTTAATGAAGCCAAGAAATCCATCTCCTTCTTTTTTACATTATATAAAAAAAATTCAATTAGTGCCGGTACTTGTGCAAGACTCTTGCGCAAGAGTCTTGGTCTTGCACCCCTTGGTCTTGGTCTTGGTCTTGCATCGGGATTCCTGGTCTTGGTCTTGCATGCAAGACTCTTGCAAAAACTGCAAGACCAAGACTCTTGCACTCATCACTAGGCCCAATAAATACCGAAATGAGACTGATTTTTATAAAGTCTTGCTGGGGACCCCTGTTAGTCGTTTGACGAGTTATTCTAACACTATATATATATATAAACAGAACATGTTTCCACCCTGGGGCCCCATTACCACGCGTAAATGAAGCTGACAGCTTTATGAAGAAAAGTCCCCCTCCCCCATCTCAAAGGTTTTACAAGACTTTGTAACTTAGTATACTTTGTGAGGCTCCTACATGCTACATTGAAAGATGGGGCCTGCCGGGGACTCAGGCCCGTAGCCAGCCCAAAAATTTAGGGGGGCGGTAGAAGTTAGGGGGGCCTGACCCAATCATATTATACTTCATCACCATATTATAGTTCATTCATTTGACTAATAAGAAGCTCCAAGATTGTATACTTGCAGCATTTTCTAGGGCGATTTTAAATAGATCAACTGGAATCTAGTAAAGTTTTGTGTCTGTGATGATACGAATGAATAAAAAAATTAAGTGGATACATGAGTTGTGACATTGTTTCAGTAGAACTACTGAGTTCACTTGGTTTACTTTGAATTTGTCTTTTTTTACCTGAAACTATGGTATATGGTCTGACAATTAGCCTAAAATTGCCAACGCTGAATCAGTAATTGTGATTGCTCTGTGAAATCCTTGCGGAACGATTTTCCGCCACAAAGACCCTATTCAAATCTAGACTACACGACTACAGCTCTTTCCTCTCGCCTACACAGACTAATCTTTCAATTATGAATGCAGTAGAGAATAAATGTACACAATGTGTCCATCAGACGTTTTAGGGAAACAAGAAAAGTCAATATAAAAGCCGAATGGAAGAAGAACATTCAAACGAAAACATCAATCCACAAAAACACTCGAGAGATGAAAAGACGGAAAAGAAGATAATTAATGTGTTTCAGCAGACTTAAAAATAGATTTTTAAAAAATAATATTGAAATTGATGGCTTTGTGTTTGCTTGTCGTAGCAGTAGCGTCATTTCAGATTTTGTTCCGGGGGTGGGGAGGAGGGGAGACAAAACTCTCCGAGATAAGTTTCACGTTTTTCATTGTACCTCAAACTCAGGAACACGATCTCTCCAACAGCAAATGGCACCTTTGTTTTTTAGTACTTGCTATTGAGTTGTTATTCGTTAAAATGAAGTCTACAAAAATGTCAAGGAAACGTGGTAGGTCAGTGATAGAGCGTTCATCTCGGATGCGTGGATCCCTGCTTAGATTTCAGCACCCACCAAGTGGACTTTATGGTAGACAGACACCGTACGCACGGGGTTTCTCTGAATTTTTGTTTGCTTCTACTTTTTCCATTCCACCATCTCAACATGCACCATTCCCGCGTCCATCTAATCACCGCTTCCCTTAACCCGGCGCATAATCGAGGGATGTTAAACTAAAGAAAATGAATGAAAGAAAGAAGAGTAAGCGTAGGAAGTTCTTAAGATGAGCAATAGAAGGTCAAGGCAATGACGCCTATTTCTGTATAATTTTGGGGAAGGGAGGCATTTAAATATGTGTGTTTCATTGTCAGAAATCATCTAACATGACATCAATGAGGATTTTCTTAGAGACATCGGGCGCTCAAAGGAACTTCGGGGGTACCCGGCACCCTTAATTCTCCTAGGATCAGCGTCGGTGTCCGTACAGGCCCTTATCCACGGGGGGGCTAGGAGGCCGTCGCTATAAATTTTTACTGCCCCCTTAAATGTTCACAGTAGGCTTGCAAATGAACTATAATATGGTTGGATCGGGCCTCTCCTAACTTCTATCGCCCCCTTACATTTTTGAGCTGGCTATGGGCCTGTATCCGTATTAGAAAGGCTCCAAACCAAAGAACCCAGACCTGTAAAGATCTTATCGAATTCAAAATCTAATGACAAATTTTAAAATTCCACGTTTTAAAAAATGTTCATGTTAAAATTCCTATAGCAACTGCTGTACTCGAAAATCATTCCTAAATTTTAATTAGAAGCAGTTGCTTTCAACTTACTAAAGCTATATTATTTTATGTGAAAATTTAAAAAAAAAAAAACTAACGTCCCATGGTTATGTAATTTAGACTATAGGAAACGTATGATTATGAAAGAATGAGTGGAATGGAAATGTAGGATGAAACAGGAGGGTCCTAAGAAAACCAACCGGTCACGATGTTGTCCACCACAAAGCCACATGGGCTGAGATCGATCCAGGTATCCCGTTCACCAGAGGTGAAATCTATACTACAGAGGCACCGTGCCCTAAGGGACTACCAATAGGAGAGTTGCACACAAAGATACCTAAAGCTATAACGGCCTTTGCAAAACTCAAATCCTAATGATATTTTAAAATTTCACCTGAAAATAAATGGTTTTCAGTAAAACTTTTATAGTATTAATATATTCTAAAAGTGTTTGTAAGTTTTAATTAATACTAAAGGTCTTCACTTTACTAAAGCGTCGCAATTTTATGTATTGTCTGTATATGACAGAATTTCACTCACAAGGGACATCACCCAGGTGTACGGCTCCGATTTCAATGAAATTTTGTTTTCTGATCGAGGGCATGTATACATTATTTGTGATTATATAAACTTTTGCTATGGTGCATGTTTTCTATTTTTTTTTAAAATTATGGGTGATGTGGTTATTAGAGATTAGTGCAGAAGTCCCTTACTAAAGCGTCATAATTTTATGTATTGTCTGTTTATGACAGAATTTTACTCACAAGGGGCATCACCCAGGTGTCCGGCTCCGATTTCAATGAAATAAAAACCATGTAGATACATATAAGGGCTAGGGGGAAGTCATATGATAGGTATGACCTTGACGGCAGCCATCTTGAAATCCGCCATTTTGAATTAAGATCAAGTTTTTTTAAAAAAAATTGGAATGGGGTAATATGATACATAATTTCGAGCTAGAATTTTATCAGGAAAACAATGGTGAAGTTAGTTTTAAGATACCCACATTTGGGGAAAAGTTACAGGCATATTAATTGTTTATACTTACTATGTGCGTAAGTCCCTTACCTCCGCTTCTAACCAGCGATAATAGGTGGATAAAAGCTTCGGCAATACATAACTTATTATGCCTAGAGGCAAGTGTTACGATAAGGATAACCTTGATAGCAGCCATTTTGAAATCCGCCATTTTGAATTAAGGTGAAGTTTTGAAAAATGAAAACCATAGCATGTGGCATCTCATTTTAATAGCAAATTTTCCAGAAAAGAGAATGATATGCTTATTTTTGTTCTATAGTTAACCAGTATGAATTTAGGACTTCTTCTAATGTGCATCAAACGTCAATTATTCGATCTTTCAAATTGGCAACACTCCTAATTTTCACCGCATGTTTTAAGATTTTAACTAGCACTTTGCAATTATTGCTATGGCTCATGTTTTTTAAATTTATTACATTTTTTAAGCATTGCGATTTGTCAGTAAGAGTGTGTTTTCACGGGATATTCTTATAACTTTCGACATTTCAATGTTGATTTCCATTCCATAGTGTCAACTATTTTATCCGTCATTTCCTGTAGTCCTTCTTCTAGTACTCTTACGCTGAGTAATCCTATTTTATTAAAGTAGATGCTAGTTGTATTTTCATAGTCGTTCCTTGGATGATATACGATTATTAGATGTTCTGAGCGATCTGAAATAAATTTGTTCAAGAGGCATGCGTGAAGTGAATAAAATGAAACATAATTTTTAGTTTTACGTCCCACAGTTATACCGTATAGGCTAAAGGGAACAGTGATGATGAGAATGAATGAAATTGTGGAATGAAGAAAGTAAGAGGAAACGGGAGAAAACCAGGCACATGATGTTTGTCCACCACAAAGTTCATGTGGCCCGACCTGGGATCAAACGAAGGACACCACGCTTCAGAGGTGAGCGTTCTACCACTCAGCTATTACTGTCTCACATATATGAAGTTTTACGCTTAAAACATAATCTCCATTACTCTGAATGATTCTGCCAGTGCTTTAGTAAAAGTGACTCAAGTTGTTTTAGAGACAGTCGTGAAATTCACTACATATTTATAAGCACTATTAACCCCTTTCTGCATGATTTTTTTTTCTTTTAGCGAAAAAAATAATCAGTATTGGAAATCCTCATATGGAAACTTGAAAATGAATTAAAACTTGAATTTTAGATTTTTCACATAATTCCAACGAGAAATAAGTAAATGCCATATATGACACACTTACAACTCACAAAGAAAATGCCAGATGACACCAAAATCTCTTATTCATACACGTCAATATCTTACACACCAGACAAAACAGTCATTTGATGCCTTTGATAAATCACAAGAAAGCTAAAGTGAAAAAAGGGTATGTGCCATATATGGCACGGCATGCGGTAAGGGGTTAACAGCAAATTTGAGAGCGTTCTTACAAAATATATATATATATATATATATATATATATATATATATATATATATATATATATATATAGCAATAGAGATACCAAAAATTCACCGTAATTTTACACATGTATTTACCAATTGATTAGCATAAGCGATATTTCACTGGGAATTTTACAAAAAAAAAAAAAAAAGTAAATATTTCGGAAATATCTTCATCAATATTCTCCGAAAATTTTACAGATTGATGTTTACTGGGAGAAATTGCTGAACCATTGATATTTGACTACAAAATTTACACATATTTCATTCGAAAAAATAATCTGAATTTCACTAGGACCATCGACAATACACTGGAAATTTTATAGAAAATTTTATAGGCAAATTACCTGAAATATACAACCTATATTTTAGCTGAAAATAACAAAATAGAAAATAATCAAAAAAACAAAGAAAGAAAAAGATGAATGCATTTAATATAAAATTTAGGGAGACTTCAATTTAATCTCACTAATTTCTCCATGGATACAACAGAAAACAAAATATTTTTTATAAGATTACCTAAAACATTTTGTAAATTTAACCCAAATCGTAACTAAATTCAGATTTAAGACCAGCTGAGAATGCTCCAAAAGCATTGCCAGAACAAACTTAAGAAGAATTATTTTTTCTTATTAACTTCTACAGGCTTTATATCAGTTGTTCTATGTACTTTATTACTACCTAGGTATACTGATTAAACAATTCTTGTAATAGAAATATATGTACACATTTATAATTACTTTGAGTACTAAATGTTTCCCACATGTTTTGTTCTGTTCTGTTAAAACGTTCTACGATATGTTGTTTTACAAAGATACATACTTAAAATGGAGGACTCAAAATTGAAAAATTCGCAAAATATCATCTGTCTATGACTCACGGTTCATGGATATGGCTCCTCAAATCTCCCAAAATCCGAACTTTCTTGGCCAATATCTAGTGAATGGTGGCCAGTTGGCCAGTGGCCACCGGTTACTATAAATATTTGGTACTAAAATGTTCACCATTCTTTTAGGTATTGATCGACACCAATATGATTTCTCTATGACTTACGGTTAACGAGATATGGCTCCTTAAATCTCCCGAAAGGGCCGATATCTCGGGAACGGTAAAAGTGACGCGAAAAATTCCATCACTTTCTCAAATAGTTGTTGATGATACTTTAACGAATGGAGGGCTCAAAATGGAAAAATTCGCAAATATCATACACACACACACATCGAGAATTCAGTAACGAACTCTTTAAGTTCCTTGAAAATCATCTAAAATGCTTTGTAAATGTAATCCAAATTGTAACTAAATACAGATTTAAAACTTAGATATTATTTCTGAACTTAAAATTAAAGCAAGAAAGAAAATGAAGGCAAAAGAAGAGAACCTACATATTTCGAAGTCTGTAAAACGAAAGAAAAGCTACTACTGCTATACTTTGATGGCCTGCCAAGGCCGCACACGATGGACTCTTACTTTTCATTCGAAGACCACAATGAAAACTACAAATACAAAGACTTCCCTAGCATCTCTCTCTTTTCTAATTGAACGAGGAGAAAATGTAATTAAAGCGTCCTTGCTAAGGAAGGCAGTGCTAACTGGCAGCAGCAGAGTTTATCAACTAACAACCATTACCACTAGCTTTTTGGTCTTCAGGACGTGTTGGATAAGATCAGGGATTGGTGTAAAAACCGGAAAAACCGCAGAAGCAGAGTTTACAGAGCGTCCATCAGTTCCCCAGCCACAATTTTCAAAATGTTACAAATTATAAAGACTGGTCTTATAAATTTCAGCGTTATTTTCTAGTACGTACTTCTAGTAATTACTAGTTACTGAAGTAATTATGTGATGTCAAGACAAGGCCAAACTAGGATCCGATCCGTGTCACTGTTTGATTTTTGGCAACTTCGCTCTCCATTCCGGAACTTTTAATTACTTTTGTTTCTAATAACGCAATGTTATTAAACTTAGAATGTATATGCATTAAATCACACTTCTGGATTTTGACCTAAGTCGAAAAACTTAGGGTGTCTACTAAAATTCCACAATGAAATTTCGTGACTTTTTCGTGACCTTTTCTTTACCAAATCATAATATTTCCTAACATTTTCAAGAGCGAATTTGGGTGCGAATTAGGCCGAATTTTCATCCATGCGATACAAACGTACTTTGCTTGCGATTTGGTAGCGTCTAAAGCCGACCATAGACATTTTTGGTGTTGAATTTTGATGTTCTATAGAACAAAATTTTCCAATCTGTACTTACACTTGCACAGTTAAAAAAATCGTGACCCAAAAGCTCAATTTCGTGACTTTTTCGTGACTTTCATAACTGTTTTCTGTTTTCGTGACATTCGTGACTTTCGAGACCGATAGACACCCTGTTACAGGAACACTTTTTAAAAGGAGAATCTAGAAGCTCCCAGTGAAAGCAAACGTTTTTTGGGGTCAGGGGAATCTTATAACGATGCCATCCATTCCTTCACGTCACTTCCCTTCCAGCAGCGGTATTTTCACAGGGTGAACAAAAAATCAGATGCGGAAAGGTCGGGTGAGTAACTAGGATGACATTGAGCAAGGATACGAGGTTTGGCTAGATATTCGTGAACTGGCACATCAGTACGTGGTCTCCCAAATAAATGCACCAACAAACTAAACAATGGGTCGTCAAACATAATTAGGGATGGGCACGAGTCGAGCTAAAACTTGACTCGACTCGAGCTCGGAGCGAATTCGAGTCGAGTTCCGAGCCGAGTCACTGTTTTGAGGTCAAGTTTCGAGTTGATTCGAGTTTGATAAATGGCTCGCTCGTTCAGCTCGTTTTGAAATTATGCCTGATTAGGCTGGAAAGTGAAAGCCATGAGAAATGTAATAATGTGGACTATTTTCACTATTGGTTACGAGATTATATTTTTAGTGTTGCTCGCATCTCGTCTCGTCTCGATTAAAGAGACGACAATGTATTTTTTATAACGAGACAACCTCAAATGTTGTGAGCACTAATATAAGTATGATAGATATTCTTATCATCAAGACTGAGACCTGCATGGTCGAAATTTTGATCCCTAGCAGAAGCCAAACCCAGGTAGCGATGTCAACCGGCTCAGCTCGGTTCAGTTAGGATGAGCCACCGACCCAGCTCAGGCGAGTCATCGGCTCGAGCCAGCTCGGTTGGGTGAACTGTTGGGTCGACTCTATAGTGAATGAGCTGTGAGCGAAACCGCTCGAGCCGTTGACAAGCCTAAACCCGGGCCGAACAATTTTGAACATGTTTGGTCGGCGCCCTATAACTGTTAACAATTTTTGGCTCGAGCCCGAATACTTGCTCCTCCGGAACTCAAACCCAGAATCTCTTGCCTCCTAGATTTCACGACTACAGAGGTCAGCAATCAACTAGTTTATAGTATTCAGATATAAACCACCAATTTTTCATGTTTATACACGGTGTTATAATAATAATAATAATAATAATAATAATAATAATAATAATAATAATAATAATAATAATAATAATAATAATAATAATAATAATAATAATAATAATAGAGTAGTAGTAGTAAGTATCATTGATAATAAGTATATTGTCTATGTAGGATACTTAAAGAAAGTACTTGAAGCTAGTGTAAAATTTCCGGAAATTTTGAACCTGCTGGTAAAAAACCGTTTGTAGCTCAGAAACGGCATGTTTTTCGACCAATGTTTACTAGAGCTTTTTTTCTTTCATTTGATATACCGAATCAACTCCTGGAGTTCGGTCACCGACTTTCTAAACATACAGTAGACCCAGATTTACGAACCCATCTGTTTACTATCAATTCGATGAACGAACAAGATTTTTAAACAATTCGAAAAACGAATAATACGAGCTCGTATTTCGCGATACGAACACACACACACACACAAACTTGTAACTACTATTGCAGCAATGTTCGCAGTTTCAAGGAAATATCCCTGATCTAGGGGAACTTCGTATATAAATTTAGCAAAAAGGGTATTTTTCGATAAAACGTGAAAATCCAGGGAAATTCTCTCGCTGACTGATTGACCAAATATAAAAGCTTATTTCCTTGTTCTTTAGAAATAAACCAATAGGGCCTACATTTCAATAGTTTTGTGTGTTGAAAGTTGCATAATTGACACCCATTGTTGGCTTTTTTTTTTTTTTTTTTTTTTGTAAAAAGCAACGTGAAGGAGAAAGTAAAAACAATAGAAGCAGCAACAAATGACTAAAACAAATGTGGTTGGCACTTCCTTTAAGAGTATTCATCCCGGCGAAATTAAAATACCGCTAATTTTACAGTAATTATGTGATATCTTCAAATAGATAAAATATAATCGAAATGTGAAACAAGAGAGCCCTAGACAATATTATTTTACATGAGAAACCGTTTTCACGCCTCAATTATCTGCTTTCGATTTCGAGCCATTTTGAAATCGGCATTTATTTTCGCGTTTCTAAACAGCTGAAAACGGAAAGCCACTAGGTGACTTGAGATGACGGTACCTCATGCAAAAAAATATTGTCTAGGGCGCTCTTGTTCCATATTTCAATTATCTTTTATCTATTTGAAGATATCACATAATTACTGTAAAATTAGCGGTATTTTTAATTTCGCTGGGATAAAGACTCTTAATATAGTTAAATTTATTTTATGACATAACTTCTATCATAGGAACTGAGTACTCCACAAATTAGGGAAAATTTGGTGTCAGTCGAGGAAATTTTCTTAAGGCAACTTACGAACACTGTATTTCACGCGGCTAGGAGTCCTTTTGCATGTTTGCTGTAAGCACTATCTGTCTGTTCGAAAACTACTTTTTATTCTTCCTTCCATTCTTCGCTGTTTATCTTTTCTTTATCACAGAAAAAGCACAAAAACGTATGCAATGTTTCTGTGGTAAGAACGGGTTAATTGTATTACAACATTAATTTCAATGAGAAAAATAATTTTGACTTAACATTTCAGTTTACGAGCAGCGTTACGGAACAGACTAAGTTCAGGATCCAATAAATTTAGTTATTACTTATTTTAAATTTAGTATATAAATACTAAACTTATACATCTTTCCACAGAGGAAGGTGGTATTAAAATAGATTTGAGGAAGAAATCACGAAAATGAAACCACCAAAATTTCAGTCCATTTCAAACAAGAATAGGTAATATTTTTCTCCTTCCCTTTTCCTCTACCATATGTGCAACACATGCATTTACACGGAGTGGCAAGTTTCGACGGGCGGGAAAATTTATCATAACTACATTATTTAAAATAAATATTTCTTGTTGGAAACAGATTTCGTGATGATGGAAGTTAAATTTACGAAGCTCTCATTCTATTTGAATACTGTACTACATTCATAAATCAAGTTTAGGTCGCATTAGTTTAAGATCACATGGACAGTGCTAAAGCAAATGGTCAAACAAATCCCAGCATGAATTTGCTTGATTGTTGTCAAATACAACATAACTCAATTCTCGAACAGTAGCGAACACCTGTTCAAGTTAGTTAGTTATCACAGTTTTGATATAATAAAAAGTCTTGTCTTTGTCACAAACAAGTTCCTTACCATTGAAACTTGAAACTTTTTTTTTTTTTTAATTAACAGATGTAGAAGGAAAATCAAGAAATAAATATAAAGGAGCTAGTTGCACTGGAATTGCAAATTGATATATTGAGATTGAAGCTTTATATTGAATTCCATAAAAAGGATTACCATCTTTCCTCTGCAGGTGTGTTTGCTTCATTTTTCACTAATATAATAGAGTATTATTTAAAGAAAAACAGACACAACGAGATTGTATTTATAATGTTTAGGCGTTTCTGAATGCACTCCCCCCCCTTCGTTGTTCATGATGAAGTAGCATACTTAAAATCATGGCTTTAAAGATTATTTCTTTCTGGAGAAAGGGGGCGGAAATGATGCCATTGCACGGGGCGGAAAATTGCCTAGGGCAAGCCCTCCGTCCCCATATTAATAAATGGGCTAAAATACAAAGATGGAAGAGGTACTTAACACTCTTTAAGCTGTAGATTTACGTTTCATGTAGTATTGGCGCTGAAAGCGACGCTAAAACTGAAAACTAAGTAAATTAAGTACGCTTTACTTTAGATACGAATTGTGTGTGGTGTTTTGTAATATTCTTACTTAGCAACACTGCTATATACAGTTTAATAGTTATCTCAGTTGTAGGCGAAGCAGAAAAAAACATATTTTCAATACTCGTATTTATTTTGTGAAGACCGTTTGGTAAATGAATCTAAAATTTCTTCCTTTTTTACAGAACATTTCTCTCTCAAGTTGTGAAACAACATTATATTGATAGAGAAACATTAAAGTAAAACAATGACGGAGTCGATTGTTGATGATGATCCATTGTTTTGGACGAATTATATAGCTCCAGGAGTGATGTTTGTTTTATGTGTTTCTATGGCTGTGATATTTGGTTTCTGTTCTCGATGGTGGCCAAGCACTTTAAGTGAATATGAATATGGAGGAAAGAAAATGCACACTTTTCCTGTTGCAATGTCTCTTATAGCAACGTAAGTACTGTCGGTTTCTTTTCCTTTTTTTTTTTTTTTTTTAGACTATGTAGGCCCTATATAGGCCTATCATATAAAATTATGTTAAGCCTGTCATACGTCCCGTAAAATACGGAACAATCCCGATTTTGAACCTGAGTGTCCCGCGTCCCCGCCAATTTAGTCGGGTCAGGCAAATGTCCCGTATTTTAGTACCGTCCTATTTCTACCCTCAATATTAGCTTATCGATATCAGCAAGATGTAACGTTGAATGTTTAAGAAACGAAAATTATATTTCGTACAATATATGAGTAACATCTCATGCACTAATTTCCTTTGTGTGAAAATCCTATTATTATTATTATTATTATTATTATTATTATTATTATTATTATTATTATTATTATTATTATTATTATTATTATTATTATTACGTGAGCCTGTCAAAACTAGATCAACATTGATGCAAGGAAAAAAGGTGAGTGATAAGCTAGAAGTAAACAAAAAAGCACAAACAAAAGCAGTTTTTGTTCAAGACTCGATCCAACCGTTACATGTGAAGAATTATCGAATTTTGTTAAAGACATTGCTGATATAGACGTACAAAAATGTGTAAAATTAAAAACAAAATACAACAGCTACTCTTCCTTTTATGTTTCCGTCTTGTCAAATAATTTTGATGATATTTTGAATGCTAATGTATGGCCGAAAGGAGTACTTTTTACTGAATTCTATGGAAGACTCAGAGATAATATTGTGTGCGTAAATACTGTTTAAACTAAATAGAAACATAATGAGCAATCAATTAGATAAGTCAATTATATTGTTTTATCAAAATGTAAATTGTTTAAATAGTAAAGGATCAGACTTTATTGACGAAGTTAATTGCACTGATTATGACTTAATATGCATATCTGAGAGTTGGTTTAAACATGACAAAGTTCATTTTGAACAGCTTACTGAGAAATATAACGTTATACGTAAAGACAGAAACCTTCAACTGACAAATAAAAGTACAGGTGGAGGTTGTATTATGTTTGTAAATAAAAGATTAATGTATGACGTAGTACAGGTACCGTTTCCGAACCTAGATGTGATTATTATAAAGTTATATATACCCAATAATCCCCCAATATTAATAGGTTTGCATTATCTTCCACCTAATTTGCCACCCAAAGAATTTGTAAATTATTGTGACTGGCTGAATAAGTTATTAATTGAAAAAAGTTTGAAAATGTTGCTTCTTGGGGATTTCAATTCTGCAGGTATTGATTGGCATAATGGAACCGTAAAAACTAAGCATTCTTATTTAAAAACAAAAGCTGAGAAGATGTTAGAGTTAGCGTCTATATTTAGCTTAAAGCAGTATAATCAACCATACGACTCTCAGTTGCCGTATAATATATTGGATCTTGTTCTAACTGATATTACTGAATGCTCAATATGGTTTGATATGAGTCCATTAGTCAAGGTAGATAGGTTTCACCCACCTTTCGTATTCGAATGGCAGGTTGACGAAAAGTTAAATTTCTTAAATGCACATACAGCTCAAGCTCAAGGTGAGTTATATGACTATGTAAGAGCAGACTTTTATCAATTATACGAGGACATTAAAATTGAGATGAAAGTAGATAGGTTTTCAGGAAATGTAAATAACAGTACGGTATTATTGCAAGATTGTTTGGAAAATATATTGAAAGCAAATGTACCGAGAAAGCATATTATACAAAAGAAGAAATACAAAGCTCCTTGGATTACTAAAGAGTTAAAAGCATTAATTAATAAAAAAAAAAAAAAAAAAATGTAAAATTTAAGAAAACTGGTAATTTAGCCATTTATGAAAAATTTTCGGTTTTAAGAAAAAATGTTAAAAGAATGTACAATAAACTTAAAAAATGTTATTTTGAGCAGTTGGAGAATAGTATTTGTACCAACAAAGTGTATTTTTGGAATAACTTCAAAAAGTCTCAAGACAAAAGTGTACCAATTAGAATTTTGTTCAATGGTACCACCATTACAGGGACAAAGCAAATTGCTGAAGTTTTTAAAGATGTAATTTACAATAATTTTAATTTAAAAGTTAATACCCTAGACTGTGCTGTAGTTACTAATCTGAACAGCAATAATATAACGATTCCAGTAATATGTGAAAATGATGTTACTGAAGTAATAGGTAAACTTCGGCCATTAGCATCTTCAGGACCTGGGAGCTTTCCAAATTATATACTTAAAGCATGTTCGAAAGAAATAGCTCCAGTCTTGTCAAAAATATACAATACCTCATTAAGAACAGGGTCATTCCCATCTAAATAGAAACATGTACATGTGGTACCGGTTTACAAGAATAATGACAAGTTAAATCCGAACAACTACAGGCTGATAACCTTATTGAACATATTTTCTAAAAATTTTGAAACCATCATTCACAAACACTTGTTTTTTAATGTAAAGAATATATTGCAAAAATCACAGCATGGCTTTTATAAAGGGAAATCAGTTGTAACCAATCTCTGTGAAATAACGGATTTTATCTACTATGCAATGAAAAGTAGATCACAAACTGATGTCATATACATTGACATGAGTAAAGCTTTTGATTCAGTTGACCATAGATTACTGTTACAAAAAAACTGTCAAATACAGGTGTCATACCCTTGTACCTAAAATTTTTTGAAAGCTATTTGACTGGTAGAACATACCAAATTAAAATTGGAAATGTTATGTCAGATTCAGCCAGCATTAGTAACGGTGTTCCTCAAGGTTCTCCTCTGGGCCCATTACTTTTCTCTATTTTTATTAATGACTTACCAACAGTCTTAAATCATTCAAATGTTTTACTTTATGCTGATGACATTAAGCTTTTTAGTGTAGTAAATAATATTGAGGACAACGATAGGCTACAAGATGACTTAAATAGAATCATTATGTGGTGCAAGGATAACGGTATGAGTATCAATTGTCTGAAAACTAAGTGCATGACCTACAGTAACAAATCACAATACTATGTAAGTCAATACGAAATACAAGGTACTGTAATACAGAAAGTTGACACAATAAAGGATTTAGGTGTAACATTTGACAGGTCACTACGCTTTGGTGATCATATACAAAATGTACGTAATGAAGCAAGAAAAATAATCGGTTACCTGTTTAATCAATGGCCTGCTTTCTGTCAATCAAATACATATGTACTCTTATATAAATTACTGGTAAGGTCGAAACTAGAATATGCATAAGTGACTTGGAACAGCCTAACAAAAACTCTCGTAAACAAACTCGAGATGGTGCAAAAGTGTTTTATTAGAATACTTTGTTTTAAGTTAGGACTTGACTATTATTCTAGCACGTATGAATATTGGATAACGTATTTTAATTTGGAACGACTGGCTGACAGGAGAAAATTGATTGAATCTGTATTTGTAGGAAAGTTACTTGACAACCAATATACCTCAAGACTATATTTTTAAAAATGTTGATTTTAAAGTTCCAACATATGGTACAAGGGCAAAAATTTTACTGCAACCGCATAATAGAAAACATATTTTAATCTGTAGGATTTTAGAAAGCTATAATGAATGCATATCTTAAAATATGACTTTATTTTAGAATTTTAAATATAACAGTAGTTTTAATTTTAATTTTAATTTTTTTTTTTACTTTCAATTTTTGACACTTCTTTGTTTTAATAATAATTGACGTACACTACACTGTCAATGTTTTTATTATTAATAATTTATGATATAGATGTAAACATAATTTCATCACTAGTACTATATATTCATTGCTAAAATAATGTAGAATAAGACAAAGTGCTATATTTTAGCTGTTCTCAGCACGTAAAATAAAGTCTATTATTATTATTATTATTATTATTATTATTATTAATAATAATAATAATAATAATAATAATAATAATAATAATAATAATAATAATAATAATAATAATAATAATAATAATAATATTGTAAGAACATTTAACTGTCTTGAGTTATTCTACGTAGAACGCGCAGTATTGTGTCTATGCAGGACATTGTAGGTTCATGATTTTTTTTTTGTCTGCTAGATCTTTTTTTCGTCGCCAAAGCACCTCATTTGGGTAGCATTTTCAAATAAAGTCTCATGTAAATGCAAAACACTCATGAGAGACTTCTCCAGAAGCATAAAATTTCCTGAGAACAGATTGTACTTCTTATATCCATTTCAAATATTGAGTGGCCGCGGTGGCTCAGTAGTAGAGCGTTCACCTCCGGTGCTTGGGGTCCCGGGTTCGATCCCAGCCCCCGCCAAGTGAACTTAGTGGTGGACAAACACCGTGTGCGTGGGTTTTCCCGTTTTCTCCCATTTTCTTCATTCCACCATTTCATTCATTACTCATCATCACCGTCTCCTTTAGCCTAACCGGCATAATCGTGGGACGTAAAACTCAAAGATTTCATTTCATTTTTCCATTCAAATAATCGAGTCAAAATGTTTCCAAAAAGTATATTGTGTTCTAAAGCCTTTTTTGGGGGGGGGGAGGGGAATCGAAGGTGTCTCGTATTCTCATGAGGAAACTGACAGGTTTAAATTACGTTAACGATATGTCTAACTGTAGTCGGAATAATTATGTAAATAAATCTTGTTTCTCTGTTAACGTTTATGCTCCTAAGTAAACGAAAAACATGTTGATATTTTCTGTTGATATAATCTATGTAACTGAAACAGGGGCGGATCCAGGGTGGACTTCTGATGGGGGAGGTGAGTTGTAATACTGCTACTTAAAAGAGCTACTTTTAAGAGCTCTCAACTGGGATGGGTTTCATTTATATATAAAATAAAAAAAGTCTCCTCTTCTGGGGGGTGATCGCCCCCTGGATCCGCCCCTGAGCTCAGCTAAAATGTCCGTTTTTTCAGTTTTTCGAAGAATAGATTAATGGTAAATATTTGAAAAAAATATTTGAATCCTCTTTCTGTCCGTCAATGCTTGTTTGAACTGAACTGAAATGATAAAAACCCAATCCAACCCAAGTGATAAGTTGAAAAATTCATTTTAGAAGATGCACTTGTTATTCTTTGTGAAAAATGTAAACAGCTTTACCTAGGATTATTATTAGAGATGAGCAAAGTCAGTGTATATATATATATATATATATATATATATATATATATATATATATATATATATATATATATATATATATATATATATATATATATATATATATATATATATATATATATATATTGATTACTAAGACATATATATATAAGCGGAACCGGGTTCTACAAAAGCCGAAAATCAAAAAAGCCAACATTTCGGTTTTCTCCAAATACGGTTTGGGATTTCATCGAAACAAGTTTTTGATAGAAAACCGAACCAGTTTTGAAAAAGTATTTTTTTTCTTTTCAAAAACTGATTTCGTTTTTCCTAAAAATCAGAAACCGAAAACCTGTTTTTGTGCCCACTCACTAGTTACTGTACTACGTATATGAAAGACTTTAAAAAATGGCAATTTTAGATTTCATAAAATTATTTATATTACTGGACATATCTGTTAGCGAGTCATTTGAAGTTGATCCAAACGCATTACAGAAATATAAATATTTTCATGTCAAGACTTTAATTAGTGCACAAATCCACACAATTAGTGCTCAAATTGTTCTAGTGATAAACATATTGATTACCAAAACGTATTGATTGCTAAGATATTTGGGCCAACTTAACACTTTCTAAAATCAAAATTAAACTGCATAGGGATTTTGGTGCTTAATTAGTGCTCTTCATCTCACGTGGTTACAGAATCAGTGCTTAATAAATAAGGACATACCAGACATATTTATGTTTGGAGTATATGTGAAGTTGGCCCGACCACTTAAAAAAAATGAAATGAAATCTTTAAGTTTTACGTCCCACGTAATGTCGGCTAGGCTAAAGGATACGGTGATGATGAGAAATGAATGAAATGATGGAATGAAGAAAGTGGGAGGAAACAGAAGAACCCCGAGAAGTCCACGCACACGGCGTTTGCTCACTACAAATCTCATTTGGCGTGAGCTGGGATAGAACCGAGGACCCCATGCACCAAAGATGAACGCTCTACCACTGAGTTGACGTCAGGAGTTAGCGCCTAGTTAGTGCTTTCAATCCCACACGGTCCCAGAATTAGTGCTCAATAAATAAGGACATACAGGACATATTTATGTTTTTTAGGTGTATGTGAAGTTAACCCAACCACTTTGAAAAAATGTAAAATGTTCACGTCAGGATTTGGCGTCTAATTAGTTCTTTCAATAATCCAGTATGGTCCCAAAATTACTGCGCGATAAATAACGATAAATGGGGAGTAGTCCTATTTATGTTTAGGTCATAATTTTTCACCTCAGAAGTTAGCACCTAATTAGAGCTTTCAATCCTACATTGTCCCAGAATTAATGTTTAATAAATAAGGGCATACGGGGCAATTTTGAGGATGAACAGTATTCATACTGCAATCCTTTTATCGGTCATTCTCTATTTGGAGACATATTTATCTTTGGGATAGGATATACCCCTATGTAAAATTGGCCTAATCACCATGATAAAATGGGAAAGTTTTATGGAAGAATTTAGTGCTACTTGGATCCAGGTGATTTGGTAAAATATTAATAATGTACCGTACGTATGGGGAGTTTTGTTTAGGCTGCTCTTATATTGATTTGTATTGTGTTTGTGAAAGTTTCAACTTTTTATGAGGTTTCCAGATTAATTAAACTTCAAAGGAATTTAGTGCAATATTAGAAGTCAACGTCCTTTGTTGTACCATATTTACTTTAAATCCATCGATATATAGGGTGTTTCAAAAAGAATGATCTGATTTTAAAAGTCAATATGTATTGATAAAAACACTACAGAAATGGGATAAATTCGCAAAATACTTACAAAATCTTCAAGTTTTAGCTATGCTATTACAAATGCTCTATGTGTCCACTAGTAGCAATACGAACAACGTCTAGACCGGAAGTGCGAGGCCGACGTGGACTCTTACTTTTGCACAAGCATCCTGCCGGATGCCGAAACGCCGACGAAAAGCACGCTGGACCTAAATCACCGACCCAGTCTTTGCAAACTGCAGTACACAAAACGTCTTCTGTTGAGCGGACACCATCTTACTTCTGACTGACTGCAAACTGTTAAGACGCATTGACTGACATCTAACGACGATTTCCTGAAACTAGGCCACACTCATTCAAACATGACTCATTTTCTTGCCGGCACGTCCCATGTTCCGTAATTATTACCGCCCAAAATCAGGCCATTCTTTTTGAAACACGATCCTATATAATATGTTATTAAGGTGTACAAACTAACTTCATGCTTCTAGTATTTCCTGAACAGGTGATAGTGCTTATTAGTGTTTAACGTTGTAGAATATCGCAGAATTAATGCGTGATTCTTTTTAACTGCCGGCGTTAGCACTTGAGCTTATAATTTCACTGCAGGTATATAGTGTATTTATATTATATATAGTGTGGACCATTTTTCTTGATTTGTCCTTGCAACTTTTAAACTAATGGATAAAAAACGCTGAAATTTCATACCATGCAAATATCTACATCGAGGCATTGTCTTATATACTCTGTGATACCATAAGGTTAACAGCATTGCCAACACAGCATAAAGTTACATTTTTTTTAAAAAAAAAATGGCACTATTGTATCAAGAAAGCGAAAAGAAATGAAAACTTTAATTTAATGTCTCATAATTATGCCCTTTAGATTAAACAAAATGGATTTTTAGTTTATAGTCCCATGAGGCTACTAAGGACCCTAGGCTAAAGGAGACGGTGGTGATAAAACTGAATGAAGTGATGGAATGAAAAAAATGGAGGAAACAGGAGAAAGCCCCGAAAAAGTCCACTGTTTACTACAAAGATACTGTTTACTACTGTGAAAGCTCTCTTGCCGCAAGATGGGATCAAACCAGGAATCAGGCGTAAACGCTCTACCACTGAGCCACTGCGACGTCTTAGAATAAAGAGAAAGGTGATTAATGGAAGTAAATGATCATGCGAGAACTGCTGAAACGAGGACGTCCGCAGGATCTCGGGAAAATCCACGGACACGAATTTGTTCAGCAAAAACTCATTTGGCTTTTGGATCGAACCATTTATACAATTGAGTGCTGTATCACTGCGCCTTCGTACGTATTTCCTAAACTTAAACCGAACATAATCTATCAATAGTGGCACTTTCAACTTCCACAATATCAGAAGTCAAATTTTATAAATGAGATGTGGTTGAGAGTCACCACATTTCATAAAGTAAAAAAGAGGACATCTGACACATGTGGCGACAGTTTCCGTTATGCGCATTTACTTTCCTGCACAGTGTTAGCATATGAGTTCCTTCAGAGTTGTCTTCAACTTTTACATATTTTCTTTGTGGTTAATAAAAAGAAATATAGTTACCATAGTAGATATGCATCAGCAGTTGTCTTAGCAGCGAGGTCATAGCCTATAGCCATATACTCAGTTCAGTCAAATTACATCAAAAATGGGCCAAACCTAGACATTTAGAATAAAAACATGGGAATTTCTGAAATTTGTTTGCGATCATTAACCTCCAGAAAATCCCAAAAAATCCAGATGCGAGTTTTCCGCCATTTTGAATAAATAGTCTGCCATCTTGGATTTCTCACATGCACTTAGCTTATGCAGCATAACTTCTAAACTAATTAACGTAGAAGGATTATTCTTTCTTTATTATACTTCTAATATTATAGGCAATGTAACAAGTCATTATCACTTTTCTCAGAGTAATCATTTTTGCATAACTTTAGGATAAAGTGAAAAATTGATTTGTATTAGAGGACATATTCTTTTCATTGCCTCATTCAACTTAACAGAGTAGAAATATGAAAAAAAGTGCTCGAATAAAAGTTATTGGAAATTTCATAAACTTTAAAACGATGTATATATTGTCACTATATGCAATGTCAGAGATGCGCAATGAAGCTTCAAACGTCATCTGACTGTGCACAATTTCTCTAGAAACATATGAATGAATCATTTAACATGAAGAAAAAGAGAGACTATTTAGTGATTTGAGACGGTTTTTCATTGCAATTTATGGTAAGTATCAACAGGTTTGGAAGTCCGGCTAGTTTAATAAATAGTTCGTAAACAGTGGCGTCGGCAGGGGGTGAGCAAGAACTCTGAAAGTAGACTTTCGCACTATCTTTCTGTATGTAAGCCTATGTGTCCATCGAAATTAGTGTTTAGGATAAACGTTTCAAAAAGGTGAAATCTATTGAAATATGTTTACTGATGTTATTATCCTGCAAAAAAATCCAGTTGCTGGTTTTCCGCTTTTTTGAATAAATAGCCCTAGTCCAGTGCAATTACAGCAAAAAGGGATCAAACTTAAAGATTTTCTTTAAAAAAAGATTAAACCTGTTAGAATATGCTACATGTATTGATACTATACTGAAATAGTCCCAAAACTCTAGTTGTTGGTTTTCCATAATTTTTGTGGCCAATTATATGAGCAATATGTCAGGTTTATCACAAAACACTATGGTAAATAAATTATTGTATTTGCTGGTTATGATGATCGACCTAGCGTAAAGGATGTAAAACAGTGGACATGAACAAAGAAACCATGAATACGCGTAATCGTTAAGGATAACATTCACGTTGTTCGTTTATCTAAACAGGAATTTCTAACACAAAGAACAAATCCGAATTGATATCACTTCTGTCGAAATGTATCGAGAAATCTGGTTGTACCGTACATCAATCACCTGGAGATGCAGACACATTAGTTGTGTTAATCGCAACAAATCTTGCAAAATCTGGCTCATTTGTAATAGTGGAAGAAGATTCATATATTTTGGTTCTGATGGTAGCATTTGCAACAGCTGAGACTATTTATTCTTGGCTCGAAGCCACCACATAAGATATACAACAGTTCCAAACTTAAGAGCGCATTGGGCGATATGGTGAACTGCATATTATTTCTGCATGCCTTCACTGGTTGTGATACAACTTCTGCTCCACACAGTAAAGGGAAGAAAGTTGCGTACAAAATACTGGGAAAAAAATGAAGAACTGCGTCGAGAAATGGATGCTTTCAACAACCCAACATCATCTTCTGCTGATGATGTGACAGCTGCTGGAGAAAAAATGTTCTTAGCGTTATATGGATGTGCAGAGAAAGAAAATCTGGATTGTGCAAGATTCTGCATGTACAGAAAGATTGTATCCAAACAACGCATTAGTGACACTTTCAACTTAGCATTACTATCTCCAACAACAGCTGCTGCAAATCACTATAGTCTCCGTGTGTTCTATCAGTTCAGCAGTGGAAAAATCAAGAGATGACTCTAATTTAATGGGGCTTGAGACTTTGTGGTGATTGCCTTCTTTCTGTAACAACATTTGAACATCCTGTTTCAGAAGATTTGTTAAAGTTTATAGCACGCAACTGCCAGGTGAACTCCGGAAACAATTGTGGGTGCAAAAGAAGAGAACTAGATAGTACATAATTTCGTGGGCAGAGTAGTGAACACGGATGTGGTAATAGCACTACTTTAATTGAAGATGCAGATGAAAGTAGTGATGATCAAGCTGTCACCAAAGGTAAGTTAACGAAAACTGTGGACATTCAACTGCAAAACGCCATTGAGAAAAGTAAGTCTCAAAATACACTGGTATATTTGGAACTTTTGTTTAAGTTCATTTATCGTCGCAAGGCTTTTTACTTTGCCATATGCACTGATCAGCGGTTGAATTAGAGACAGCAGGAAAGTTGCAGAAAGCGCCCTGCTGATACTCCACAAGTGCATGTGAATGAAATGCATCGCGAGGGTACTGCTGAAGTGTACTTCCTCTCTCGGTATCCGTGTCAGTGCAGTGTATCATGCACGTAGCCAAGGAGTGGGTCCGGGGGTCCGGATCCCCCCCTTCGGATCCAAAAATGAAAAATATTAAAGAAGGATGAAACAAGGTATTTGGTTACTCTGTCTTATGAGGAGCTTTGTGTGGACGAAACCAGGGGGAAGAATCAAATTGAAAATGGATATTATTGTAACGGAGCATCTGAATTTCATCTATCTCCATGCTAATCCTATGGACTACAAATGACGATCGATAAACCGATCGATAGACTCTCAGGTAAAACTTAAGAAATGCCCAGAATCACTATGCATGAGTCATTTTGAATTTCGCGGCAACACTAATCCATTTTAGAGGATCTCTTTACTCACGAAAGAGATAGCGTTGCTGTTCTTGACATCAAACGAAGATAAGAAAAAGAAGAAAAAAATGAAATGAAATTTTTGAGTGTTACGTCCCACGTTTATGCCGGTTAGGCTAAAGGAGACGGTGATTATGAGAGATGAATGAAATGGTGGAATGAAGAAGTGGGAGGAAACGGAAAAATGAAATGAAATCTTTAAGTTTTACGTCCCACGGTTATGCCGGTTAGGCTAAAGGAGACGGTGATAATGAGAAATGAGTGAAATGGTGGAATGAAGAAAGTGGGAGGAAACGGGAGAACCCCGAGAAAACCCACGAGCACGGTGTTTGTCCACCACAAAGTCCACACGGCGCGGGATCGACCCCAAGCACCGGAGGTGAACGCTCTGCCACTGAGCCACCGCGTTCCCTTTGGGAGGAAACGGGAGAACCCCGAGAAAACCCACGCACTCGGTTTGTCCACCACAAAGTTCACTTGGCGGGAGTGGGATAAAAAGAAGAAAGAAGGCAAGTAGAACCGAGTTCGAATAACCTCGGAAGACTATATCTTTTTCAATACTTTTTAAATATTTTTTTATTCGAGATTTCTTCATTGTTTGTTATTAAAATACTTATTAACATATCCTCATTTTATTGTCCTAACAAATTAATATGGGTATGTTGCCAGTAAAATAGTTTAGATTGATCGATCCCCTGGTGTGTAACCACAGTATTTCATGTCACACACCCCTCCCACTACGAAATCTTGGCTAAACGAACGAATATATGGTATCAGTCAATTAGTTTAGAATGGTCGATCCTCTGGTATGATAACCACGGTATTTCGTCACGGACCCCCCCTATTGCGAAATCCTGGCTACGTGCCTGAGTGTGTGATGGGCAAGACGAATGACCTGAGTGTACTTGCCCGTGGTCAATTCGTAGGGGTCAGACGACTGGGTGGCACGATTTCGGAAGTGGCTGCGGCACACGGATATTCAAAACTGTGTCAAGGGTGTATCGTGACTACCTGGCTTCCGGTGAAACCGCATCCACACGGGCAAACTGCCGCGGTCAGGGGCGTGTCGACGACAGGGGTAGACGTTGAGTGGCCCGCATCGTAACAGCCGATAGACGGGCCACAGTGCGTCAAATCGCGGGGTGGTTCAATGTAAGACAACAACGCCGTGTCAGCAGCCCCACAATTAGCAACCACTTGCTCGCCATGACGTGCACAAGCAATCGACCCACTCGAGTATTCCTCCTAACAGCACAACACAGGAAATAACGTCTAGCATGTTCAAAGGAACACTGCCTCTGAACCGTGAAGATATGGGAAAAGGTTTCCTGGACAGTTTCACATTGGTACATACCGATGAATCGGCAAGTGTGCGACGCCAACCGCAAGAGGAAATGGATCCATCGTGACAGCGGGCAACTGTGCATGCCGGTGGTGTTGGTATTCTCATTTGGGGCATGTTTACGTGGAGTGAAATGGGTCCCCTAACACGTGTAACACAGTCCCTCACAGGTAAACGCTACCACAATATTCTGGACGACAATGTCTTGTCATTTACTCGAGTGCTACATCCAGGTGGTGACCTAATCTTGCAGCAGGACAACGCGCCGGCCCACTGCTCTAGGATTGCAGCAAACTGGTTTGATGAGCACTCCTCTGATCTGGCAACACGGTCATCGGACCTCAATCCGATCTAACGCATCTGGGATGCCATGGAAAGACGCCTTCGGCTGTGGACCCTCTTCCAACTAACCTGCAAGCTCTGTGGGAGACTTTGCAGCAGATATCGATTGAGATTCCACAACAACACTTCAGGTGCCTCGTGGAGCCCATACCGTGGCGGATAGCCTCCGTTATCAAAGCGAAAGGTGGTGTTACATGCTATTAGGTAGGTGTCTACAATTCAACTGGTGATCAGTGTATATTGTCTTCCTTTTTATAACCACAGTACTTTTAAGTTTAGCGGTTTAATAAATGCGCAGAAGAATCTAAGCACAAAGCTAGTACCTATAGTGAAATAGTGAAAATCATGACAAAGGATATGATGGTATTTGCTGTAAATAGGATACAAAACGCACCTCAAATAATTCCGGTAAGTGTATTTTCCTTCATTTTTAATAATTAATCCCTTGTTTAAATCACCATTTTTATTTTTTCCTAAATTTATATTTTCAACCACTAATAAATAAAACTTTAAGGTACACTGAACTTTTGGTAACGCCAACGCGGAGAAAGTGATCACTTATTATATAACCTATAATATTAGAAGTATAATAAGGAAAGAATTATACATTTAAGTTTATTGGCTTAGGAGCCATAAAGCAAAAACCAAGTGCTGGGGAAAATTTCAAGATGGCGTACTGCTTATTTACAATGGCGGGAAACCAGCAACTAGATTTTTGGAACTGTTTTAGTATAATATCAATACATATAACACATTCTAACAGGTTTAATTTTTTTAAAAAATCTTTAAGTTTGATCGATTTTTGTCGTAATTGCCCTAGACTAGGACTATTTATTCAAAAAGGCGAAAAACCCGCAACCGCATTTTTTGCAGGATAATAACATCAGTAAACATATTTCAATAGATTTCACCTTTTTGAAACGTTTATCCTAAACACTAATTTCGATGGACACATAGGCTTACATACAGAAAGATAGTGCGAAAGTCTACTTTCAGAGTTCTTGCTCACCCCCTGCCGACGCCACTGTTTACGAACTATTTATTAAACTAGCCGGACTTCCAAACCTGTTGATCCTTACCATAAATTGCGATGAAAAACCGTCTCAAATCACTAAATAGTCTCTCTTTTTCTTCATGTTAAATGATTCATTCATATGTTTCTAGAGAAATTGTGCACAGTCAGATGATGTTTGAAGCTTCATTGCGCATCTCTGAGATTGCATATAGTGACAATATATACATCGTTTTAAAGCTTATGAAATTTCCAATAACTTTTATTCGAGCACTTTTTTCATATTTCTACTCTGTTAAGTTGAATGAGGCAATGAAAAGAATATGTTCTCTAATACAGATCAATTTTTCAATTTATCCTAAAGTTATGCAAAAATGGTTACTCTGAGAAAAGTGATAATGACTTGTTACATTGCCTATAATATTAGAAGTATAATAAAGAAAGAATAATCCTTCTACGTTAATTAGTTTAGAAGTTACGCTGCATAAGCTAAGTGCATGTGAGAAATCCAAGATGGCAGACTATTTATTCAAAATGGCGGAAAACCCGCATCTGGATTTTTTGGGATTTTCTGGAGGTTAATGATCGCAAACAAATTTCAGAAGTTCCCATGTTTTTATTCTAAATGTCTACCTCAAACCTTATTTTGACTGTACTATATAGACCTACAACTTAATGTGGGATCCGAACTACATGAGCTCCCGCCAGGAATCGAACTCGGATCTCTCGTGCTTAAGTCATGTATGCTACCCAGAGAGCCATGAGGGAGCACTTGCGAGAATCGAGATGGAGTTATTTATTCCAACTTTCGATTTTTCTCAAACCGGTAGAAAACGTGGATAATTTCATCCTTAGATATGAGATAAAGTCCGCCCATATGCTTCCCTAGGTATTTTACTCTTAAAAAAAAAAAAGAGGACCTAAAGGAAAATCATTTTATGTTAAATAGTCTGAGGATCATGCGTAATCCTCGTTTTGTCTAACATACCGGACAAAAATTTAAAAAGTCAGAAATAAGGAAAAAGTACCATTTTCGTGATTTTCTCAAACCTGAACTTTTAATCCATCTTTCAGCAAATCAGAATGTGAAAAGATACAGACACAGTAGAGGGTGGCATTTCAAATGGAACATACGACCTTTCAAGCATCTTCCAAAGTATATAAACTTACTGAAGAAATGAAAGATGAGCAAGCGGGGAGCGAGATTGATATCAGAAAGCTCAAATAATCCCATTATAGTCTAACCAAGAGAAAGAAGTTGAAACAGCTGTATGATCAACAAGCGTTTTAAAAATCAGACTTAAAAACAGAGAAATATGTTTATTTTCTTATTTCAATGTTCTAACTTTTTTTAAAAAAATAGTTTAACATTTAACGATTATGCTTCGAAGTTATAATAGACATTGATGATGAACGAAAAAAATAATAGAAAATGATAAAATAAAAATCCACGCAGATGATGTTTGTTCACCACAAAGTTCACTTGGCGCAAACTGGTTTGAACTAGGAACCCCACAGTAAGAGTTCTACTTTTAAACTCCCGCGGCCCCACTGTCATATTATTTGTTTAGAATGTTAGATTAGTGAGACATTACACATTGTCTACTCTTTCAAAGTATAATATAAAGGTAACCCAAAAAGTTCTGTCACTTTTTCACCCACCACCTTCGAACATCGATATGTCATTTAAGACATAATGTTCTGGAAGGCCATGGATTCCATCGCGGTATATTTGTTGGGCCGTGAAGCGAAGAGGGTATAAGTGCAGTTTGCACCTCTACTAGGGGTTTGAACAGGCGTCCTCTAAGGTGATTGTCCAAGGAATGGAACAGGTAATAATCGGACGGTGTAATGTCCCGGGAGTATGGCGGATGCAATAGTGTTTCCCATCGAAGACGTAGAATGGTGTCCCAGATCATCCTAGCCACGTGGGGTTTATCGTTGTCCTGTAACAGGAAGACCCCTTTGCTATTCAGAAGTGCTGGCTCCAGAGTTTTGAGTTTTTCCTGAACACGGCTCAATTGCTGACAGTAAACAGTTGCATTGATGCTCTAACCAGCTGGTAGCAGTTCCCGATACAGGATGCCGCGAGCAGTCCATCAAACATATAGGAGGACCTTTTTCTAGTGCAGTGCTGGTTTAGGCTGTTTTGGAACTGGTTCATGGGATGCTAACCAATGATGACGTCACCGTGGAGCTTCATACAGGACAGATTTCTCATCACATGCCAACACTTTGTCTCAGACGAGGCAGAAAAGAAACACAGATGTCTGCTCGCGTTGCCTTCTGGCCCGGAGTCAAATCATGTGGGACCCATCGACCCAACTTGTATTGTTTCCTAAGTTGATGGAGGTGCTGCCGAATGGTTTCTCCACTCACACTGAACTGTAGTTTCAGTTCCTCACATGTCTGGCCACTGTTCGCCTCAATTGTTGCATGAAGATCTTCATTTTGTACATGTCTTGATCTTTCGGACGAGGTGCGTCTTCAAGTATTTCGTCATCGTCCTTAAACTTGTTAAACCACCGCTGCACGGTCCACGTAGTCACGACACCCTCTCCAAAGGCTTGGCATATAGCGGCGTTTGAGCCCACTTTGAACTAGTGCAGCATACACGCCCTTGTAACGCTCTGTGGAGGCCCCAAGTTCACTCTGTCCTTACGCAAGTTCACGGTGTAACTGAACTTCCACAACTACGTATTATGTTGGATATACCCAGACCAACAACTGACCTTCACCTTAATCTCCATTCGCATTCAACTCACGGTGTGAGGACCAATTGAACACAGACCTCCACAAAAAAAGACAGAACTTTCTTGGTTACCTTTATAATAGGTTTTCCGAGACATTGTTCTTTCTGTGTGAATACTTCTTTCGAAATTATTTTAAAACTAGACTAAGATATTCTTAAAGATATTATTATTAAACACTTATCGAAATATTTGAGACGATACGAGGATCACGAACTGCCTCTCTCGAAAATTCAAGAGATGGTAGGAGTTTGTGTATATTGTATCCAGGCCCGTATTTAGGTAAGTGCTATTCTGTGCTCTAGCACAGGGCGGCAGAATTTAGGGGCAGTAAAAATTTCGATTTTTTAAAGATTCACAATAGAGTAATATTTAAAACTAGCAAACCATAGAGTCCCGCGCAAGCGCGAGAAAATATATTAATGTGTTTAATTCTTTCTAATTACACTAGTTACTAGTTTTTAATTAGCTCGCTTATCTGATTATTTTTAAAAAGTCATCCTCTCCCACCCCATCCCAAGGGGTGAGGATGAACTTGAACATCATGAAAACTGATACCGTTAAACTCAGCGACCTTGAAAACTATGGGCCTTATGCAGAGTCGTTTTGAGGTGTGATTAGTGTCATACTAAAGAGTTCGACTAACATATGTTTCCTGCAGTAGTCAGGCCTTTAGTATGACTCTAATCATATGTCAAAACGACTCTGCATAAGGCCCTATGAATTCAACACTAATGTCTGTCGTTTTCGATTACTTTTAAAATCTCGTTCCCTCCCTGGGGAGTGGAGTATGACCTTGAAGTTGAGTTGTATTAAAACTGTTACTATTTATCTATGTAGATACCTAGAACAGATTATTTGGACCATTTCTCTGAGAGCTTTAAAACATATTAAAATGTTATATGTCTATCAATCATGGTTCTCGAGTTGAAAAGCGCTTCAGACAGCTTATTGTATTATTAATATAGATGTTATTAAGTCATTATTGACGGTGAATAATGTAAACAATTATTTTTCTTATCAGTTATCACTAATAATTATTGGTGTCTCACAGTGACGTCCACCAATGGTCACCTACCTTCAGGCAGAACACCACATTATAATCATCATTGAGAAAATTAGGCCATTTAAAATTACGTTTTAACTTTCCTAACTTGTAATACCTGATCTGCTACTCAACAAGAGCTTGTACAGTACGTTTGTAAAATCACAGCTTGTTTCTTTGTTTGAGACATAAGTTTGTGCGACGGGATTTGGGGACTGCAAATTATTTAGAGCACAGGAGCGAACAATATATAAATGCGGGCCTGATTGTATCCAAGTCTATAAAGCGCAGAGACGAGACAAAAGTCGAGACTGGCCTCATCTCGTATGCACCCTTACTTGGGTCCCACTAACTCGAATTTTCAAACTGATTTTAACAGTAAATACACGATAGTTCAAAGTAAAATATTAAGAAATAATAGTACTTTAATAAAAATGAACTTTTAGAACCAATGACAGTAGCCCACGTGTAATGAAACGTATGCTCAAACAGAAAACTTGCTGGGTACCCGGATAGGAAAGAAACGTTTGCATTCCAGGGCAGAATGTACTCTAATTTTCCATTCGGATTCTAGAGGCAATATGGTACGAGAGAGTAAGTGAAATACGGTGTATAATAATGCTGAGCGGATTACGATGTACTTACTGGCTTCTGAAGCTAAGAGCCATTAATAGGGGATACCTTGCATCAGTCTGTAAGTTGACATTATTGTGTGCTGAGCGATACAAAACGAGCTCTGCGGGGCTTCTAACCCCTTTCGCACGCTGACGCTTAATCAGCTATACTTAACGTAACGTACGTAAATTACTTTTTTTTTATCAATAAAGTTGTTTGTGCAAAGTGAACTAATTACCACGCGATATTATGTCATGACGGGATGGTGCAACTTTGATGTAAATTTAACTACATCCACGGATTTACTAATGTAGTTACGGCTTGAGCCGCTAGGTGCCATTAGTATGGAACATCTTGCATCAATCTGCAACTTGGTATTATTCTGTGCTGAGTGATTCGTTCGTAGTGTTGATTTGTATATAATGCAGCGGCAAGAGTCCGACGATTTTTGATTGATCGTTGAGATGGCGGCCCACAAAGATCAAAGAACCGAGTGAATTGAAGAGTGAACTGCACAATGATCGAAATTTTCTCAAACGAATTGTAATTAGGAATGAGTTCTGTTGCTATGGATACGATCCTGAATCAGAACAAGCATCCAGCCTAGAAAACTTCAAAATTATCACGTCCCAAAAAAGCGGGCCAAGTTCGATCCAATGTGAAAACAATGTTGATTTTTTTTTATGTGAATGTGGTTGTCCACAAAAAATTTATTCTTCAAGAACAAACAGTGAACCAGCAACTTTACTTGGATGTTTTGAAAAGATTGCGTGAAAGTATGCGACGAAAACGTCCACAAGAAACAAAATTTAACACAGATCCTTTGATCCTTGTGGTACACCATCTCAAAAATCAATCAAAAATAACCGGACTCTTGCCGCAGCACCATAGACAATGCAACAATATGAACGAACTGCTCAGCACAGAATAATACCAAGTTACAGATTGATGCAAGATATTCCATACTAATGGCACCTAGCGGCACAAGCCGTAACTACATTGGTAATCCGCAGGTGTAGTTAAATTTATATCAAAGTTGCACCATCCCATCGTGATATGTCACGTGGTAATTAGTACAGTTTGCACAAACAACTTTATTGATTAAAAAAAGTTATTTACGTACTTACTAAATATAGCTGATTAAGTGTCAGCGAGCGAAAGGAGTTAGAAGCCCTGCAGAGCTCGTTTTGTTCCACTTTTGCCTCATGATAATACCACGTGACATTACGTCACGCTCGGGTGGTGCAACTTCGATATAGATCTAACCTCACCCGTAATTATGTTTCTAGTTTTTTTTTTTTTTTTTTTGGTACCCTCGTATTTCATTTTCAGTCAAAATATCATTCATGACGCACATAGGTGCGTAGTAATCATTTGATGTCGTTTACGTTTTATATCGATTATAATGAATTTTTAAAGTCTTGTTGAAAGTGAAGATTTTACTTAAACAAAATTTTACCTTATTTTATTTATATTTATTTATTTTTAGATTTGTATCTGGAGTAACAGCAGTGTGCTTACCTGTCCATGTCTATTACTATGATTTCCATTATTGGATCAACGCTATTGTAATATTTTTCGTCGTTGGACTTGCAATACATCTCTACTTACCTGTGTTTTCTTGTCTGCAGTGTGTATCAGTTAATGAAGTAAGTATGGAAGGATACAAATAAAGTTGCATAAATATACGAGGCGCATCCAGAAAGTAAGTTTCCTAAAGGCCTTGAACAGAAACAAAACACCATTGAATGGAGCCAAATACAGGATGTGTTTAGCTATTTTTCAATATATTCTCTACCGGATTTCATACATTTATCATACCGTGGGACCCATTTGTCTATAACTGCGTCATAGAAAACGGCAGCCTGAGATTGGAACCACTGTTTGACAACCTCCTCCGCCTCTCCGTCATTCTGAAAATGCCTCATCATGGTATCGTTGCAAAAATGTCAAAGCTGACCCCATGCGCCTTGCTTTGTGTTCTGGAGTCAGTTGCTTCGGCACACACCTGACATACTTCTTGAACAACAGGCGCTCCGCGACTATGGTGTGCAATAAGGAGCGGGAAATCTACAGGAATTGTCGCTGAGTTCTGTTATCGTGAAGCGACTATACTGCATGATGCATTCCCGAACATTGTCCACACGGTTGGCCTCCCACTGCGCTCCTCATCCTGCATCATTTTGGCGTCCTGCTGCAAATTGTCTATGCCAGCAACGCACTGTCTGCTTTCTCATGCTGTTAGACCCATAGACCTGGCACAACTAACGATTGATTTCAATCGGCGCTATGCCCTGTGCATTCAAAACCTTTATCACTTGTCACATTTCACACGCGACTGAAGCTGGAATGGAACGTCCATCTTCAACCACTGCCACGATGCTACTGACTAGGGATGTACTGGAACCTGAACCCACAAAGTGAGGGTGATGTACATATTTCCTAAAAGTCTGGGTCAAGGTAAGATCAAAACCGGTTACCAAAATTGGGGAGGTCTCATGCATTTTGCTTGAGGGCAGCACATTACTCATTTTTATCAATATTTTTAAGCCTTTGTACGAAGTCTGTTGCGACCCCGAAAAATCAGAAACGGTGAGACAGATATGAAAACACAAAAACATGTCTTTCATCATTTCAAAAGTACTACGTATCAAAGTAAAATAAATTGTTCCAGGGTCCCAGACTGGGTCCAACTCAAAATTTTTAAATGGAAATGGGGAGCAACTTGCATGCCGTGTGAAAGTTGGTGTTAAATGCAAGAAGATAAATCAAGTCTCGACTCTTTACGATAAGCCTGTGCAAAATAGCGGAGGGTCAAAATATTAACACAATCTTCATTGCAAACTCTATGGCCACTCGTATGATTCTGAAACGGTGGGATAGGTGTAAAAACAAAAAACACGGATATGTTATTATTTCAAAAGTATAAAGATTCGAATTAAAATAACAAAATGTTTCAGATTCCCTCGCAGGGTCCCAGACGGGGTCCAACTCAAGATGTTGAAACGGAAAGGGGTTCAAGTTGAGTATCGTATGAAAGCTGATGTTAAGAGAAAGATGAAACAAGTCTCGACTCTTGATGATAAGCCTATGCAAAATGGCGGTGAGTCAAAATGTCAACATAGGGGTCATTGAAAAGTCTATGCCCACTACTATTAATCTGAAACTGTGAGACAGGTGTTAAAAAATGGAATGTTTTAACACGATTGTGTTATTTTGACCCACCGCCATTTTGCACAGGCTTATCGTAGAGTCGAGACTTGATTTATCTTCTTACATTTAACATTAGCTTGCATACTATATGCAAGTAGACCCCCATTTCCATTTTAAAATTTTGAGTTGGACCCCGTCTGGGACCCTGTGGGGGACCCTGGGACAATTTATTTTACTTTGATACGTTGTACTTTTGAAATGATGAAAGAAATTTTTTTCTGTTTTCATATCTGACTCGCCATTTCAGATTTTTTGGAGTTGCAACGGACTTTATAGACAGGCTTAAAGATCTTAATAAAAATGAGTAAAGTGCTGCCCCCAAGCGGAATGCATGAGACATCCCCAACTTTGGTAACCAGTTTTGATCTTACCTTGACCCAAGCTCTCAGGAAATATATACATCACCCCCACTTTGTGGGTTCATGTTCAACTACATCCCGGGTAAGAGCACTGAGGGACATTCTGCTGGCGCGTGCGCCATGCTAGGACCTTACTCTCTCACGTATCGCTTCGCGCAACATACAATTTCCTAGCTATGGGACCTGTGGGAAAGTTACTTTCTGGATGCGCCTTGTAATAGTCTTAACATCTCTATATACAACACGAACTACGTTGCATGTGAAATTTGGAAGATTGGGTGAATCATCAACTTGCAAGTGCTTGCACGGTTTAACACACATACCTGTACTCTGGTTCGGGCCATATTTAACATATTGCTGCTCGTTCAACATCAGAAAATACTTGTGTCGAAAATTTGAGAGAGTGAAGTGAATAATCAATATTTAAGTGGATTAATAAGCGTTGAAAATTGTGGATAACTCAAAACTTAGTTAACAATAGAAAGGTTTCGAAATTACGATAGAAGACGGTTCAAGAAGAGAAGTACTTAATGATTATATGAGTCATAACTGAAATGCTGATTACTACCCTCTAGCCAGATTCTTATTACACGTAGGGGTAAAAGTGGATCTGAAAAGGTAGGGGAATGGTAGGTAGCGGCATGACGTCACGCCCTCCCCCTGCCTATCTTTGCCCGTTGTAATTTTTTATGAACTTGCAGGACGTGGTATGCATTTTTTTTTGGATGAGAGGGTACGGCGTCCCCCAGCGTTCCCCCTCACTTTTACCTCTGATTACACGGATATTTACAAATGTTAAAATCTCATGTCATAACCGTACACACATATATAATAAAATTCTGAAATTTCCAGGAATGTAAAAATACCCGTAATTGGTCCGAGAAAATTTACTGCTCAAAAAAAAAAAAAAAAAAAAAAAAAAAAAAACTTTACGTCTCGGTTCATATCCCAGGTTGGCCCATGCATAAATGCGACCCTGATACTACTACATTTTAAAGCTTTGATATTGAAAAGAGAATTTCTTAATACAGTAGAACTCCATTTATCCGAACTTTTAATTTTTTGGGATCGATATCAAGAAAATAAAGAGTTTCATTTCACAATATGAAACGACGATAGGCTTCCAACCTATGCGAATTCATTACTTGAACTTGAAGTACTACGACTATAACTGCTAATTGCAACAGAGGAATGAGATCAAAGAAAGAACCTGTTCCTTGGACGCTGAATCCATATCAAAGAATCATTACTTGCTGCTATCTTTTACTGCTTTTGCTCTAGTAAATTAACAGTTAAATTGGAAGTGATATCTGTCACATCTGGTTGCAATAAAAAAATAAAATCAGAGATGAAACATAATCTTGGTACTGAAACAATGTCAAAAAACGGTTGTCGCTAAGTACTTCTGTTTTAACCACTATATGATTAGCGTTGTAACTGAAAAATTGTAAGCTATATTTTCACCATTTCTGGTTTCAACAGCTAGGTAAAAATCGGGACAAAAGTAGCTAATTCTTAGGACACTGAATCTGCGTCAAACTTTTTTTTTTTTTTTTTTAAATATCCCTTACCGTTTTCCCTTCCTCTATGGAACCGTATTGAAAGCCACTTGTCGCTATCTATACCGTTTTTGTTTTATGGCGATCAACGTTAAAGCCAAAAACGGTTGATTTCTACCACTTCCGATTTGAATAGAGGGTTAACGGAGAAGGTGGGACACTGAATCAATTACAAAAAAAAAAAATCTTTTTCTGTTTTTATTCTATGGAGACCAATATTAAAACCGGAAGTACTAGTAAATTCCAACCACTTTCGGTTTGCGTAGAGTTTTGTGGGTGATGAGGTTATATCCTTTTAACACTCTGAATCGATTGCAAGAAAAATACTTCTCGCTTTCTATTACCATTTCTGTTATATAGCGATGAACGTTGAAACCGGAAATGGTTGATTTCTACTAGTTCTCGTTTGAATGGAGGGTTAACGAAGGAGATGGAATATATTCTTTGGAAGCTGAACTGCTTACAAAAACGCTTCTCAATATATCTTACCATTTTTGCTCTATAAAAATATTAGTAAACTCAAACAACTTCCGGTTCGCTACTGTTGCAGGTGGTGATGGTATTTTCTCTTGAAACACTGAACCGATTACCAAAAAAAAAAAAAAAAAAAAAAAAAAGCTTGTTCTTATCCATTACCGTTTGTGTTCTATTGGGATAAACATGGAAATAGAAAATGGTTGATTTCCAAGGGCGCCCATATTGTGGTTTCCAAAGGGGGAGGCAAGTATAGGTTCAATACATTTCAAATATAGGTTCAAATTTTGCTGTAACTAATGTAAAAATTCCGATTTCCTCTATGGGGGACGAGCGCCCCACCTTGCGTGCCTGATGGGCGACCTTGATTTCTAGCACTTTCGGTTTCGAAAGACGATTCACTTAGGACACGGAACCTTTTCTTAGGACATTGAATCTATATCTTTCCGGGCCGGTAGCCAGCCCAAAAATGTGAGGGGGAGGGGGGCTGAAGTTATTGGGGCCCGATCCAACCATATCATATTATAGTTCATTTGCAAGCCTACTATGAAAATTTTAGAGGGGACCAGCAAAAATTTAGGGGGGCCCGGCCCCCTACCCCCCTGAATACGGGCCTGTATCATTCACTGGAACTACTAGTAATCTTCAACTACTTCTGGTTTTGCAACAGACCGTTTGTCGTTATCTATTACAGTTTTTGTTCTACGGCGAAAAACGTTGATACCGGAAATGGATAATTTTAACAACTTGCGATTTGAATAACAGGTTAACAGGGGGGATGGAACCTATTTTTGGGGTGCTGAATCGATTGCGAAAAACAACTTCCCGATATGTCTTACCACTGTTGTTCTAATAACTTGTCGACAGACAGACGAACGAACATGGATGTTGTATAAGACTTCCGACACTTATGCAGATCTAGACATCTAAAATACATACAAACTGAATGTATACGTTCGTAAAAATATAATTTCCTTGAATGATAAGTCATGCTAATTCCTTACAATAAACGGACACGCTAATAGATGTCGCTATCTGCGCTATCACTTGCTTTACGTGGCACTAATTGATGTCACTAGCATGCACGTAATTTGCCGATTAGAACAATTCTCACGATTTGAAATGAAATGATTGAGTTTTACGCCCTACAGTTATGCAGGTTAGGCTAAAGGAGACAGTGATGAGAGATGAATGAAAATGGTGGAATTAAGAAAGTCGGAAAAAAACGGGAGAACTCCGAGGATTGCCTGGCAAATTTTTGTTTCTCAGTTGCCGACATTGATTTGTATTGTTGCTCTACCCAAACATTCCGATTGTCCCCTTAGTCTGAATATCTCCCATTTCTTCAGTCTGTGTCTAGCCATGGAGCAACGTGTGCTAATTGTGAATTTTTTTTTTTTTTAAATCAGAACGGAGAAAGTTATGCAGCAACTGGCAGGCGATTTCGCGCCGTTCTAGGGCGAAATGAGACACCGAATGAATCAACAGTTCGCAGACTTATGGAAAAAGTTAATTGAAACGGCTTCAATAGTGAAAGTTAAAAGTCCTGGGCGTCGTCGTAGTGGACGTTCTGAACAAAACATTGCAGTGGTTCGTGACAGTGTGGCTGTTAGTCAGGCAGTCATAGCAAATTTCACGAAAAGAGTTATTGCATGCCAGCGCAGTAGAGGAAGTCATATGCCCGACATCATTCACCATATCATAAATCGGAATGTGTGATGAACATATTTATGAATTTTGTTAGTGTGCTTTGAAAAACATAAAGTTCATAATTTGATGTAACAAAACCGACACGCTTTTTGAATAACCCCAGTGGCGGCGTAAGGGCGGGGCGAGCGGTGCCCCCGCCCCGGGCCCCACTTCTTGGGGGCCCCGAACAGTAGGTAAAAAATTACTAAAAACCTTGTTAGCATAAGCCTTACAAGGGCCGTCAAAGTTTATAATCCACACTTTCCGTAAAAGTAAACGCAATTAATTGTCAATCAATATTACACCAAATAATAGATCAAACAACAGAAATATCTGTCTGATTAAACTAATCAGTGCCGGGTTTCCGTATAAGCTAAAAACTATAGCTTAGGGCCTCATTCTCTTGGGGACCTGCAAAGAAATTTAAAGAAAAAACAGAATATAGATTAAAAATAAATAAAATAATGGTTTCATTATCTTGAGGAGGGAAACAAAGAAATTTTAAGGAAAAGACTGATTATCCGGGAAAAATAATAAACGTTTCACTCTCTTGGGGGCCTCAAAAAATTAGAGAAAAGCTGAATCTAGGTAAAAATAAAAAATAAAATAAAATAAAGGTTTCACTCACTTGAGGCCCCAAAAAATTTAAAGGAAAAAATGTATGTGGTTTAAAATATGAATAAAATAAAAATTTCACTCTGTTCAATAACTTCAGAGAAATTAAAAATAAGTAAAAAACTGAGTGTAGATTAAAATATAATAAATGAAAAGTCGAAGTATATTGTGTTGTTTACATTCTAGGATCCTATATGCAAGTAGTGGAGCCCCGTCTGCTAGCCTGCTTCTAAAATATCACTGTTTATTTATTTATTTATCAGTTCAAGGGAAGGGCACAAATAAGGGATCAACGTACTGTACATAATGCTTTATTAGGGTACTAGCATTCTGTTGCTAACTAAAAGCTCTTTGGTGCAGACGCTATAGTCGCTCATTCAGTTCTTTCCTTCTCTTTTTTTCTTTTGTCCTTTACAAGTCGAATTTTTAGCGAGCGAAACCCTTTTGCTTAGATGATTTCCCCTTTTTTGCTCTTGATTTTGGCGTATGAATTTATACTTCAGCCCACAAATTTAGAGCGAAGAAAATGTTCAATAAGAAAACAAGTGTTCAAATATTCAAAAGAATGTCTTACTTCTGGGTATATTTAGATGGAAATAAAATAGAACTATTTTTTTACTTTGCCAACTTTGTACAGCAGCTATATGATGAGAGCGAGGAAAGGCTAAAAGTATCTTGCTCGGATTTGGCCTTGTTCAACCCGAATGACTTGGATGGCGTAGAATTATTTCAGGATTGTAAGGATATAATCCGTTCACTAAGGTATGCTCAGAAAGATAAAACCAACTTGACTTTTCCCCACAAGGCATACTGAAATATGTATCTTCAATGGGACTTGAAGCTTACAAAAGTTTGGCAACCGCTCTTCAGATTTTGATAACACTGCACGTATCTGTTGCATCATGTGAAAGGCCTTTCAGCAAACTGAAGCTGATAAAAGCATACTTGCACTTCACAATGAGTCAAAAAAGACTCACGAATCTGGCCATTCTTTCTATCGAAAATGAAATAGCATCTACTTTGGATTTTGATAATATAGTTGAGACTTTTGCAGCTACCAAAGGAAGGTAGCATTCTGAATGCTGGTGGAGCACAGGCTAATAAGTTAGCGAAACTATCGTCGAAAATAGTTTCATATATCAACTTTACTCAATAAAAATACAAATCTACTCAAAGAATAAAAAGCAGTAAATATCTGTCATTTGCTTGTTGATGGTTGGTAATGGAAAGTAAGATGATACCACCCGTAGTAAAATTCTGTGCTCACATATTTAATCTATGGTATATCTCCAGTTATTCAATATATTCAGGATTTTTTGTTATATTCTAATAATAAGGGGTAATGGAAAGAGTCGTAAATGACAGAACATAAATATGACTGAATTATTAAATACAAAATAATGTAATCATAAGACAATTGTGAAATCTGGAAACAATTGTAAAAAAAAAAAAAGATAATCAGGAGAGAAACGTTCTAGTGCTTAACTATTCAGTGATATTTCGGAAAAAGCAGTGGGTTTAAATAGATCGTATATTATCACTAGAGAGAAACCTAATAAAAGAGAAATGAAGACGACACACAAAAGAGGAATTATTCTAGCCATTATTTATTGATAGTTCGATTTAAAAAGAAGTGTTTAAGTATCGTGTATGATCGCTGGAAAGAAACAATGTTAAAGTGAATGGGGCTAATTGTAGGAGAAAACTCTAATCAAATAAAACCCATGTAGCGTAAACTCAGACAGGTGAGAAACCATGAAACACTTAACCATATGAGAAACTGCACAGGAGAAACACCAAAGGCCAGAACCGAACAAAGAAGTTCTAGAAAACTTAGAGCTTATATTTAAAAATCGCATCAGTTATATTATTATTTGGATTTTTTTCAATATCAGCTCATTGTTATATTTTGTACGTAAATTTGACTCTAAAGTATTAATAGGAGCATACTTTCACTATTCCATCCCATGTCGTAAACGTCGCCAACACGTAGTGGCCCACTTGCCGGTAAATGTCGGTCGTCCCTATAGCAACGCGTCGAAGGACTAGTGTGCCACTGGCGGCAGGGTTTCGTCGAGTCGAAAGAGATATCTAGAGTCGGGGTATTGAAGTTACCACCGCATAGCAGCAAGGACTTCATTTTAGTCCGTGCTTCTTCGATTTGTCGCGGAGAAGAGCGAAGAAACTAACACGAACTATCGCCAGTCATGTGTAAGCGGTTATTATTATATATTAATTTTTCGTGACGAATTGTTCCTAAAGTGAGCTACGGGGGTCAAGAATAACCCCAGTCTCTACATCATGAAGTGAAAAACCTTGAGATGAGTGCGTGTAATTGTATGAATTTCGATGACAACTGTAGCCGATCATTTCAAAGTGAATATGGGAGAAGCATGAAATAAAGTAAATAGACGCGCATTATTTTGTTATAAAATTACATGGCGAATGGACTTTATCTGATTTCGAACGGTTATCGTCGAATATACATGATTGCAGGAGCACTCTGATTAGCTAAATTAAAAATACCTCAAGGATTTATGCTTCTACAAGCGACTTTTTCATCATCACCTCCGTGGCCAAGTCGGAAGAGCACGCGCCTAGCAACCCAAAGGTTGGTAGTTCGCTCCCATCCCGGGGCATGTTTTTAAAACTTTTCAAAAGTGTTTTTCAGACTCTCCTTAATGTAAACAAATTACGCATATAGGCGATTTAACATATTTTGGGGAATACTTTTGTTGTTCATTGGCGTTTCGTCTCGTCTCTGACGCTGGTGGTATAATTTTCAAAACGGAAGTGAGGCCACTGTGGATCGTCGCTGCGGGGCCACCAATTTTTGGCGAGATATCTCTAGTTGCCCATCGGTGGTGTACCGACGCTTACCATGGGGCATCTAATTACAGTACGCGTTTAAATTACGATAGTATAACTTAGATGTATGATAAATTCTGGATTCTTTGTTATTATGTTTTGTTTGTTGTTAAGATTATTATTTTTGTCGTGGGTTACAGTTCCGTTACACTTGTATCCCTAATCCTTTTTCTATCATGTCCCTTGTTCAAAAATGAATAAAAAAAGAAAAAAAATATGCAATAACAGCCCTGGTTCTGTTTTATTTTTAGATACCAGTCTGAAGGTTCTAAGCATTAAAAAAAAATAGATATGGGTGCTGAATGTCACCCCTATTTATTTCATATATCCCAGATTAAGATGGTTTAAACACATCACCAACATGAAAAGGGGAGGAGGAGTAAACAGAAAGAATGGTTATGCAAATGAATGCAATTGTTAAATCATGATTGTTCGAGAAGGGGCCCCATCTACTTCACTGGCCCCGGGCCCCAGTTTGCCTTACGCCGCCACTGAATAACCCTATAGGCTATATAGCGGCTATATATCATCCTGCTGCGTCATAACGGAAAGACTGGCAAGTGCTTATTATGTGCCATGTCTTGATCTTAATATTTGTGTATTTCTACAGTAATATATTGTGATGATTTCATTACAATTTAAACTGTATTGTTTCAATTTAATTATTTGAAAATGGATAGATATTGTTGATCCTAAATATGAATGTGCTTTTTGCTATTTATTATTAGTACAAAGGCCGTAACCATAGATATTTAGGTTTTAAACATTAATATTTAAAAGGTCTACTAAAAAAAATAGTAGTGAGAGAGGGAGCTATGCCATTTCGACATGAAACGGAAACAAATTCAGTTTTCTAAAGCATCCTGCTGTGTCATAATTTGTATAATAAACGGTCAACTTCTCACATCTGAACTTATTACCTGGTAAATTGTGCAAAAGGCATATGAGTTTCAATGTAAACAGCGTTTATTATGAACTACATGGTACAATGTTTGTAGTACACCTATGTGGAAAAATCAATATAGTACATCAAAGAGTTTTAGCATGACTTAGATACTTTCATCTGAGTGAAAATAATGATCGCAGGTTTACTTATGAACTACAGAAAGACTGCATATCTTCTGGAGTATCTTCAGTGTCTATTGTTTCTATTATGCATTCTTAGTGTTTGGCAAAGACCATGAAAACTGGACGAGTATAAGGCATTATTGCCATTTTTTAACTCCAGGGCTGATATGTATCGCCCGTGTGAATAGAGAAGTGATATTTCTTCAAGAAGTGTAATCACATCAGGATAATGAATCACGAGATCTCTTCTGGTTTTGGAGCAACGAAATAACATCTTCTTGAAGAGTTCTATGTCAAATTCAAAATAGGTGTACAGTAGAACCCCTCTAATCCGTCATCTTTGGGACTGGAGGTATAGTTGGAACGCAAAAAAGTCAGATTATCAGAAAATACAGAAAAATACGGATTTATAGTAAAATAAACTATCTCTGAACTCAAAAATGAGTATATAGAAGAAAACTGTCGTAAAACCAATGAACAATAAGCATTAAAAGCTGCACATTACGCAAAAAACACGCACAACGAAATGAACAATACAAGAGATAACGGGGCACTAAAGCGGACAAGCGGTAGCAGCAAGTAAACAACAATGCCGTGACAGCAATAAACGGTAATGGGCCTCGCGAATCACCGACGAGTCGGGACAAGTTCGGCTCGAGCACGGTCAGATGAACCGGAGTGGCGGACCAGCCGAAGTCAAACAAGAGGGGTTCTACTGTATTTGAAGAAGACTATCAAAGTAGTGTAGTGTTGTATCAAATTTCACAGAGGTTATTTTCGTCATATGAAAGCTAGCACCGGATATTGCAACATCACACTGTACTATTTTACTGTTCAGGTGTTGGTACTTCATTCACTGCCATATCAGACAACATCGGTATGTGGTATAGTTCCTTCTCTCACTCAAAATGCTGCGAGAATGTATTTACGAATTCAGAATATCTGCTGCAGAAAATGCAAGAAAATACAACGTCACATGATTGTAGTTCACATGATAGGTGACATATGACAGTAGAAGACTAGAAATGGCAAAAACTAAAGTTTCAAGATTTGTGGCATAACTCCCTCTCTCCTCATTCGTGTAACCACTGTTGGTTACTGGGCAAACTAAAAAGAAAAAAAATTAAATGTAAACTATTAGAGTTGTTAATTTAAGCAAGACTTTAACTCATAGTGTACAGCAGGCCGAAGGTTTTGGCTGCAACAACTGGTACATTTACTGAAGATTGTTTTCTGTTCCTTTCAGTATTTGGAAATGAGATTTAACTTCGCCACTCGATTAGTTGGAACTTTTCTCTTTCTTGTACAAATGGTAAGTTCAGTTTAGCCATACAATGAAACAGAAATAAAATAAAATAAAATAAAATGGCCATATTTTGCATAGTTGCCAGAGCTAACAAAATATTTATTTTATAAAATGTAATAGGCCTACTAATAATAACTTCGAATTATCATTGAAAAGTTCAATATGAAATTTAGAAGAGTTGGAAAACGTACTTTTTATAAAAGGTCTATTTACGAGAGATTTATTGTTGTATGGTTTGGTTTCCTGGTAACACTGTTCTGTGTGTATAAATAATGACATTTTTCCTCTGTCAATATAACGTAAAGACTGCAGGGATAATGACATACCATATATGTGACAAAGACTAATGTTTTTTTCTTCTTTCTTGAAACTTAATGCGTTCTCACCGAACAATTTGTAGACTGAGTAAGAACACACAAAACAAATATCACAATTACCATAACAACAACATATTCAAGTGATCGATGGTCGAATTGGAAAATAAATTACTAGCTGTTTGCTTGTATGTATATACAATCTTGTTTAAAAATCTTGGTCACCCCCCTTACTTTAAAGGTGATATTCTGGCAACCATAGGTTGGAAATTTTAAATACAAATCTCAGTTGGCCAGAGAACATCTACATTAGGGGGAGGCACCCAGACATTCTTGTTGGGAGAGGTCCTATACTGCAAGCTACTACGTCTATGTAATATTGAACGAGAATTATTCTGCAACCAAAAAGACGATAAGTATTTGTACAGGGTTCCTACTGGTTAGGGAAAACTCACGGAAAATGGTGCAAGTCAGAAAAACTCAGGGAAAAAGACTGAAAATTAGGGAAAGTCAGGGAATTCTTATAAAATATGTTTTTTCTAACATTAATTGTACACCAATTTCACTTTAGCCAGCCATTAATGATCGCAACGTTGCTCAGATTTTTATGGGTAGTAAGTGGAATGTATGTATGAGCAATTGATTATTATTTGTCTTTATGGAATAGATGTTGTCATGTATAAATATTCACCGTTATTTATTTCTTATTTATAATGTCAACGACATTCCACACTTGTCGTGAAAGTCAGGGAATTTCCTGCCAAAGGTCAGAGAAGATAGGAGAAGTCAGGGAAATAGATTTCTCCAGATCAGTAGGAACCCTGTTGTAAAATACTTCCACCTATATTTTTAGAAAAATATGATAGAACTAGATTGTTTTTGTGAGAGAAAGAATACACATGAAATGTAAGATAAAATTTTCATGCTACATCAGTCATTTCTCTGTTAAATAAGTATAGTTTTATCAAAAAAGTGTAGAAATATACAGAGTGTCCCAAAACCAGGTATACAGACCTGCATCTATCAAATGTCATTTTTATTGATTAAGATAATGAATTTATTTGCTTTGGTTTGTTCCGAGTTGAAGGTATACTAAGTACAAATAAATTAAGAACAGAAACTAAGTCAATACCTGTATGGATAGCAATAAGTAAATGATATAAACTGTCATGACCGATCAGTACGGGACTGTATATCTACTTTTGGACCACTCTGTATGTTGAGCTAGGAAATTTTGGAACCCCTGAGTGCACTACTGACTTATTTTAGTTTGATTTAATTCTAACTGTAAGTTAAGAGTACAGGGTTGTGTTAGAATATATTTTTGAGAAGTTGTTAAATAACTTATTACTTTTCATTGTTACTTGCCTTTATTACTTACTTGATTACTTACTTTTATCAAAATTAACGTACTTTTGTCTTTTCCTGCGCACATATTGCAATGCCATATGTGTTATCATGCGGTAGACATATCTTAAAACTGCAGAAATATCCAAAAACAGATGCACAGTGACGTATCAAAAATTACGTTTCCTTAAGTAAGAAAATAGTAAATTTTAGAAGGGCGTCCCTGGCATATTAAAATTGAAGGGAATGATAAGAACAGAGTGCTTGAAGGTAAAACTAAAATTTACGTCAATATCATGTCAAACACAATGTTCTAACTTCTTTCTAGTTATATCTATCTTTCTTCATTCAATTGAATATACAAATTTCCGAGCACTCCGTAATTTTTGTCTTTTTCCGTAATGTTTACATTTCTCTTAACTTGTTGGTTAAGAGAAATTCATAATATCAATTTTTCTGTTATATCAATCTTCATTTAGTGATTTATATAATATGCTTCTCATCATTATTATCACAATCATCTTAAAGATTTTTCAGCATTTGTTCCATTGCTTTCTGTTTCCTGTTCACTTTTAAAATCTTCATTAATAACAATATCTATGTATTCAATTAAAACTAATCAACTGTTCTACTTTCTTATGACTCATATAGTTATCACAATCTCAATCATTCCGGCTAGCTTTCGTACTTTTAATATTTGTTTTGATCCCAAGTCTTTTTCTCAGCTTTCTATAACATCCACACCCTCATGTTATCTGATATGTAATTTTAGATTCAAATTTTGAAACAGCTATATCACCTGGAAAGGAAATATAGGTTATATTCCTTTCTCCTATCAAAACAACCTCTTTTCCAGTCAACCCTTTCTTTACTTTGTTTCTCGGTAGTAAATGTCGGTAAAAGCCGACATTTTCTATTCATTCCTACTTCAAATCCAATTCTTAATGCTTGGTTCTTCTGAGTCTGTGGTCTTTCTATTTAATCCTTCTTTAGCATCTTCAGCAAATCTATGAAGTTAAGGAATTATAAGTCTTTTCTTAATCAAAGAACACTACATATAAGTCCTTCGTTTTGTCTACAAGTGGTCGGAATTTCCTCACTTCGTCCATAAGTTCTTTCATGTCCAAAGCTGATTTATTTTGTTGCGTGTTATGTAAACACAATATAAGTTATTTACTAACATCACGTTATACATCGTCCGATTCGAACGAAATTCGTATATGGTGAAATTTCTCGGCAGTTAGCAACGCTCTTTCAGCAGACAGTTTTAGTCACGTTCAAATAGAGCGACAACGTTCTGGCTGCCGTTACGCATATCATGTCTTCCTCCGAGTTTCAAAACGAAAACTAGCCTGTAAAAGCTAATTAAATACTTTATATGAAAAAGAGAAACTATAAAAAATATTTTTGTATTGTCGGTAAATATTTAACTTCTTCAAGATAAGCTACGTAGTGAAATCTGTTCTGTTTAAGGGAGTAAGTACGCAAGCAGCCACAATACAGACCAAACCCTGGACAGCTTATATTTCTGCATTCCTTCGCTCATTTATCTTATCAGTCCTTTAACATCGCCGTAGTGCAATTTTCACTCTCCTCAACACCACTGAGCATGTGTTAACCGTAACACCAGCTCTGTGTCAATCGGTACCACCGAGGATGTGTTAACCGTAACACTAGCACTGTGCCAATCGGTAGCACCGAGGATGAGTTAACCGTAACATCAGCACTGCTAATCGGTAGCTCCGAGCAGTGTTAACCGTAACACTAGCACTAGCAGTGTTAACCGTAACACCAGCACTAGCAGTGTTAACCGTAACTTCAGCTCTGTGTCAATCGGTACCACCGAGCATGTGTTAACCGCAACACCAGCTCTGTGTCAATCGGTACTACCGAGAATGTGTTAACCGCAACACCAGCTCTGTGTTAATCAGTACTATTGAGCATGTGTTAACCGTAACACCAGCTCTGTGTCAATCGGTACCACCGAGCATGTGTTAACCGTAACACCAGCATTGTGTCAATAGGTACCACCGAGTAGTGTTAACCGTAACACCAGCTCTGTGTCAAACTGGTACCACTGAGCGTATGTTAACCACAACACCAGACCCTTGCTGTTGAAATAACACACTAAAGTGGTAGACATGCTTGAACCTCTAGCATGTGTTAAAATTGAATTTTAAAGATACAAGACAGTAAGTTCTTCATTCAATTTATTCCCTAAATGTAATTTACAATGCTGAATTTTCCTGTATCCCAAACTTTATTTTGCTATACGAAATATATCACTATAATACGAATTAGAAAAGGGGAAAGATCGAATTTATAAGAGACAAAAGGAGATATTTTCAAATCTAGTGTTATCCATACGTCCATTCCATGAAATACTTAAATTCGTTTCATATTCCAAATATAGATTGCTTATCCGGGATTACGTGTACTTAGAGACGAGGTGTTAGGAAGGACACGAATTCATAAATTATCTAAATAGTGTTGCAAAAGATACATCGTATCTCCTAAACTTTACACTACGCCCCTTAAGACTGGATGCTAGCCATTATCCTCTTTGCTTGACTATGTTTGACGAAGTGAAACGACTGGCGAAATGCTTGACTATGTGTTATACCATCTTCTTACTGTGCATGCCCTGGGATTACTGAGCCACTATATAACGTGAATCGAAAAGTGAACGACAAGGTGAACTGCTCTATGTTTTCACACTAAACTGATGGTAATATTATTTTTGTTACAGATCTTGTTCATCCCTACAGTAATGCTTCTTGCTGCAGAAACAGTTGTTGAAGGTTAGTACATAACACGATTGAACACTAATAATAATAATAATAATAATAATAATAATAATAATAATAATAATGATAATAATAATGTTTATTTCTGTGCCATGAATAGCCTAACGGCAAAAATACAGCACTTTATCAGACAAGATAAACACATATTACATACAATGTAAGCTACATACTAAAACAATAAAACATAATGATAAAATAAAGTAAAATAATATCTGATTAATAATTCCTTGTCAAATTAACACCAAATTTTTTTTAGTCTCAAAATAGTCGTCATAAATACTAAAAATAATATTTGTCAAGCTCTAAAATTCATGCCTTTATACTGATAAAAAATAAATTAAACTAAATTAAAAGAATTGGTCAATCTTCTTAAAATTACAGATTTCGAATTCAAAGGATCTAATGTTGATCTATTTCTTGTATTATACATTGGTACCCTTATACCTATATTATGCAAGCAATATTCACTATGATAGCTATTGTCTAGTACTTTTTTAATAAAATCTCTTTCAATAAGTTGTCTCCTGTCGCTCAATGCCTGCAATCCCCAAAATTGACACCAGTATTCATAACTACGTGAGTAGTAATCTCTATTTATTTTAAAGCAGATTAACCTAATAAAACATTTTTGTACTGACTCAATTTTGTTTGCCAATGTTATACCTATACTATTCCAAATAGCTACACCAAACTCTAATTTTGATCTTGCAAGCATCTTGTATAAATATACATATGAACTAGCATTTCTAAACTGAGACCATTGTTTGAAAATAAATCCTATTATTCTACTAGTCCCTTGGATTGTATCATTTATATGATAGGTAAATTTCATATTTCTGTCAAACACTATACCCAAAATCTTTAATCTATTCGGCTTTATGCAATGTTACTCCATTAATTACATATTTGCTCACGTAGTATTGGGTTTTGTTAGTATATGATATGTATTTAGTTTTCTCACAATTTATTTTCAATAAGTTACTTTTACACCATGTACTAACAGTATCTAGATCTTCCTGTAGTAAGTAGTTATCATACTCACTATTTGCTATTCTAAATAATTTTAAATCATCGGTATACAACAAAATATTTGAGTACTTAATTTTCTCAGGCAAATCATTAATAAGTATTGAAAAAAGAAGGGGTCCCAGAGGAGATCCCTGAGGTATGCCATTCTTTATATAACTGTAACTAGAGGTTATTTGAGCAATTTTTACTTTAAACGTTCTGTTTGCTAGATAGCCTACAAACCAGCAAATGTACAATGGAGATAGACCTATGTTTCTTAATTTATCAATAAGAAGTTCATGCTCTATGGAATCAAAAGCTTTTGACATATCTATATATATAGTGTCTACTTGTAATCTATTCTTAAGTTCTAAATGTGTAAAATCAGTAAAATGTACAAGATTTGTTACAATCGATTTCCCCTTATAAAATCCATGCTGAAATTCACTTAATTTTTTTTTATATTAAAATATAAATGTTTGTGTATTATAATTTCAAAAATCTTGCAAAATGCATTGACAAGTGTTATTGGTCTATAATTTTTTATAATTCTACGATCACCTGTTTTGTGTACTGGTATAATAATAATAATAATAATAATAATAATAATAATAATAATAATAATAATAATAATAATAATAATAATAATAATAATAATAATAATAATAATAATAAAATTAAAGCTCGACCAGTTTCTAAGTAAATTACCAATTACTGTGTTTGTTTAATAATATCAGTCACGTGAAGATTAAATGTGAGTTAAGAATCAAATATTGCAACTAAAATCCTTGACAAGATTCTACTTTTTCAGTAAGTTTACCATTTATGCTATATTTAGTCATTATAAAATGAGTTCTTTAGTTACATGTTTGCATTTACTATTTATACTCATATCATTATCATAAGCCCACTTATACGAGATGCATGTTGAAAAAGGGCTATATATATATATATATATATTTAAAAAAAAAGACAATGATAAAAGACATTTATTATGATTAATAACATACCTTAGCTGTTTTTCGACGTAGTCACCATGAACCTCCAGACATCTCTAGTAGCGTAGCTCAAGTTTCCGTGCACCCTTTGTCTAAAAATCTGCCACCTAAGAGTGCAGCTAATCCAGAACTGATGTCTTGAGTACCTCACAATCGTTGAAACACTTCGATGCAAGCCACTTTTTCTGGTGAAGAAAAAAGAGTTGTAAGGGGGATGATTGAATAGTTCCTATCGAAATTTTTGAATTGTCTCAATTCTACGAGCAGCTGTGTGTGGGCAAGTGTTGTCATGGATCAGAAGAATTCCAGAGCGTAACATTCCTCTCTGCCAATTTTGGATAGCACGTCGCAGATAATGCGATTTGGAAATACACATCTGCTGTAATTGTTCACCCTGGTTCCAAGAATCACACTCTTTTGGTCCTAAGACAAGGTTGCTATGATTGTTTCGTTTTAGGGAAACCAGAGTGCGCCATTGTATTGACTGTTCCTTCGAGTCCTCACTGACGTACGATATCCACATTTCATCCCCTGAGTATGTGAGAGCGAAAAAGTCACATGCAGCTGTCATTCTTTGCTCTTTGTGAGCGTCTGTCAGTATTTAGGGTACCTACCTCGCACACAGTTTGTGATAATCCAGCTTGTCGGTCAATTCGATGCACTGTTTTCGCAGACATTTCCGGAAATTCTTTGGTGAGTTCAGTTATTGTAAACTGGCGATTGGATTCAACAAATCGTTCATCTGAATACTAGACCTTACGCTATGCTTATCGTCATGAAAATTTGAACTCATTCTCGAAACTCTCTGCATCATTGCGCGATCTTCCCTTCATTCATTACTGTCAGTCCGGAAATGGCACACAATTTCCGATGGATGCCAGCTGCATTCTGTCCTTTGGGATTCAGAAATCGCATAACAGATAACATTTCACAATTAGCGAGATTTTGTATTTGTCATTTCACCTTACAGCTACTCATGCATACAGAACTCCACTCGGACGATTTTTATCTCTGTTGCAAGAACAGACTATTATGGCGTGATCCTGCGTATGCTCAACTTCATTAGTGTTGCCAATACCGCGTAAAAAATATCGGCCTTTTTACTTTACATGCGCCACATAGATACCATCTAATGCTTTCCGAATACATTGTCAATTTATATTAGTCATCATTGTAAAAACTTTTACATCGTCAGCATATAATAAAACATTTACATTTTTGAGGTTGTAAACTATCTCATTAATAAAAACTGTATATAATAATGATCCTAAGCGTGAACCTTGAGGAATACCTTTTAAAACATTTTATTCTTCTAATACAACATTATTAGTTTTTACCCTAAAAGTTCTATCTCTAAGGAAGCTTTTAAACCAAAATACAAATAATGGTGATAAACCTTAAAAGAGCTAACTTCTGTAGTAACAAAGAATGTGCACCATATCAAATGCTTTTGACAGATCAGTATATATTACATCAACTTTGTGGATAATGCTGTAATTTCTAATAAGTATGTTGTTATCGACTTGTTTTTGATAAATCCATGCTTCTGTTCGATTATAAGTGCTTTGAACTGAAATGAGAAATATTCATAAATTAACATTTCGAATACCTTTCCGAAAGCATGTAGAATAATAATTGGACTATAATTACTAGGATTCATTTTGTCTCCTTTAAATATTGGTACTGAAAGAGATTTTCCACTGTTTCGGAATAATAATAATAATAATAATAATAATAATAATAATAATAATAATAATAATAATAATAATAATAATAATAATAAAGGTACACTAGTACGCTCCACTATTGAATAAAAAGTGCATACAAAAATGAGTTAAGAGTTGAGAGAGCACAAATTTGATTACTTAACTAATCAGTGCACTTGCATTGTTGCCGACTAGAGCCGATACTTGAAACTATATTTCATGTAGTATAAGCATCAGGGTAATCCGTCCGTTGCTGTTGCGCGCTAATATTTTAATTATAAACCGTAGACAAACATAGAGAGTTATGTGTAGCATGTGGATATTAAATAGGTGCCATTGAAGATAGTAAAATGCAATTATTGGTAATTGTTTATTAAAACAGCAATTGATTTATTATTGATCTCATGTGCTTATGCTTAAATTTATGATTTTGAAATTAAGAAAATTCATACAGATAAATACGTAGAACGAAATAAGTAGTTTTCATGCTGCATAGATTTATATCAATATGTTCATGTTACATATATCTATATCAATAAGAATAAAGTATTATTTGGTATATATCGTTGTATATTTCAGTCACAGGACATGATCTCTACGCTACATGTGCGGTTTTATTTGCTGTCAGTATTCTGTACACTTCCATCGTAAGTATAATGTTATATAAACTCTGATATAGATGACAAAGATATTCAATAAAAATACTGCATATGACTGCAAACTAGCTTGACATTCCCTTGACTTTGACTTATCATTATTTATTGTAGGTCGAATTAGAAATGTTATTAGAAACAGAAATGTTTCAGGAGAAAATTAGAAATTGAAGTTATTATTCTACCGTAAGTAATAACTTTTTCCATCTCTAACCAGAGGTAAAAGTGGATCGGGAAAGGTAGAGGGACGCATGACGTCATGCCGTCCTCCGTGCCTATCTTTACCCATTGTAATTTTTTATGAAGTGTAGAGACGACTTAGATATTTTTTGGAAGTGGGCGGACGACGTCCCCCTCGCGTTCTCCCTTACTTTTACCCCTGTCCCTAACTATTTTTAATTGTTTCTTATTCAAAGTGCCATAAATATTTTATTTGTAACTAAAATGCTACTTTTATTTTTGTCCTTCGTTTAATTTTCTAAAATATTAAATTATATTTAAAAATCCATCCAAAGAACTGTACATATTTTACGCAAACCATAAAAGTTATTAATCTTGACCAAACTCGTTTATTTGATATATTACCTGATTCAACAATTCTTCTTTGTGTAACATTTGTAGACATTTTCGTTTTAGAAATATTCTCAGCAAAGGTTATAAAGATGTCTCTTTTGGCATGCAAGTTCATTAAAAACTTATTTTTTATGCTTCTTTTCCCACCATATATCATCCAACCATCTGTATTCTCAATCAAATACACCCTGAGATCTCAGTACAGTAAAGCCCTCTTATATGTTTATGCCTCTTGGACTCTAAAATTATTTTACAAAATCATTCGTTTTACAACTGTGCTTATTGCAAACTGTGTGTTTCGAACAACCTACTCGTTTCTTGAGTATTTTTTAGAATTCTTCAAAAATTCTCTCCATAGTCTTTTTCCTATATACTCAATCTGTGCATTCTTTTAGTTTGTGCAATATATTCACATCCATCCACATTCAAATGTAGATTTTTAAGTTTATGTTTTCCAGGGCTTGCTTCAGACGATGCTAATACCTCTTTGGGTTCTTTTATTATTATTATTATTATTATTATTATTATTATTATTATTATTATTATTATTATTATTATTATTATTATTATTATTATTACCAGAGTTGACTAATTATTTAATTTCTGAATTATAAAGTACACAAATTATCAAAATGATACATCATTTAATTTTTTTACTAATTTCAATCTTCCTACATACTTTTGGCACCCACTTGTCTTTAAAGGCGCGTATTCTCTCGAGTATACGAAGGACTACTTAAAATATGGGATGTTCAGAACACAAGGAAAGCATATACAATTACCAAAGTTGTAAGAGAAAGAGAAGACGGTACGCTCAAGTACATGGAAAGTGTTAGCACTGTTTTAAGATTTATTTACAATATTTTTAAGCTCCGAAAGAAGCTTCATATTAGAGATCTTAAAGATTAAATATGTCTAAAATGACCCCCTCCAAATGGAGTTAATCCTCTTGTGCACTCAACGCACCATAGGAAAAGATTCATTCTTAATTTGGAGCTTAACATTTTCTACAAAGGCTAAATTAAAGATATTTATTCAATATAAAGATGATAATAGATAGGGTGACCAAATCTTCAACTAGAAAAAACGGGACAATTTTTTACGTTTGGATAGGTTACTCCCCTAAATATATATATTTGCCTCTCCGTTCTCTCTCCCTCTTTCTTTCTGTATCTCTCACAAAAAAGGGCAAATTTACATTTTTTCATTTTAAAACCTATTGAATAGGTTTTGGAATTAAGTAAATAACAAGTAACTATCAGCAACTAACAAAAAATGAAATTTTGAAAACATTACTAAAATATATATAAAACATTCATCAATATCTGTCAATCAACAAAATCTGTCAGTGGCAGAATTTATTACAAACTAGTCTGAGCATTGAGCTCCTCCGTGGCTAAGCGGTTAGCGTATGCGCCTTTCGCGTGGGAGACCCGGGTTCGATTCCCGACGGGAGCTCGTGGTTCGGATTCCACGTTAATCAGTAGGTCAACGTCTCATATAGCCTCGCTGCTGAAAGGCAGGGATGAATTCAAGGGGTAGCCCGGGGGGAATCCCCCCTCCCCGAAGAAAATTCATTCCCCCCGGAGAAACTTCCAAAATTTCAGTCACAAAATGTAGAAATTATTTCACCTAATTATTTTTTTTCTTTCCGTGCACGGGCAGACGAAATCCGATCTCTCAATATACATAAAAATGACGCAGATCCATTCTATATAAATATTAAACATGTAATATCTAAGAATACCAAATAGTCAATAAAATCTGTATTTCTTAACGCTATCACCGAGTTTGGCAGAACATGAAATTGTTAACTGTTGAAGAAAGGTTTGTACTTTAGTAGGTACTATACTCTCGCCCTATACAGTACCGGTATTGTATGTATATTAGTAGGTAGCACTAGCAGAGATTAAGATAGGAAAGGAAAGATAGGGAAGATCTTTCGATCATTCCATATGATCTCTGATGTCAGCAGACTTCAGTTCTTGAATATGTACAGTTCTTGCATTATTTGAAATAAAGCGCCTAAATCCCATTTCTCGCATCGGAAGCAGGGACGGCGCTAAGGGTGGGCGCGGGTGGGCAACCGCCCACCCGATGGATGGCCTCGCCCACCCATCCGCCCACCCCAACAGAACAGGGGTGTCATTAAAGGGGGACAGGAGGGGGCAATTGCCCCCCGCAAGATTTTGAGGAATACATATACTTTATCGATTGTCTACTAATATACTAGTGCAAACTGTGAAAGTCTTGTGTTGTTGGTGTTCTTGCCCCCTCAAGCGAAGTCTGAAATGACACCCCTGCAACAGAAGAAGAAGAATAAAGGTGACCAGTGCCGGATTTCGGTTTGATGGGGCCCTAAGCTATTGAAGATAATGGGGCCAATTTATTTCTAGCATTCTTTTTCAGCGACAAAATTTCGCCTTTTCTGTTTGAATATATGCTATATGGTAATTTATGGACCTAATACATATCTATTAAGTAAATACGTTTTCGTGTATATTTCGTTAACTTAACTTACTGTTTTGAATATATTACAGAAAAACTGTAAAATTTGTAAAATTAGCGGTAGTTTAATTTGGTACCAATAAAGTCCCTTGCCGATCTTTTTGCACCAACTATGATCCACGCTCCACGCCATGCTTCTACAATATGTGGAGACCGCATCATTTCTCATTTCAAGTTGTTTCTATTCGGTTTGGTAAAGTTTGAAACGTTTCCAGGGATCCGTGTAAGTAAATACAGTCTAAATATCATCAGGGTTGGTAATTACTGCCTGAAGCTCAACTAATCGTGTGAGCTTTTTCCAGGTCAGGTTACTGGACTAACTCAAAATGGAATGCAACACTCGAAGATTACTCAAGGTGTAATACGACACAAATTCGCTGGAACCAGAGGCGAACTTAGGAGGTTTAAACTGGAGAAGGGGCAACTAAAACCCAGATTATGATAGATATATCGTGAGTTTACTCTAAACTTTCAAAAATATGTAAGTAATGGCTTCAATTATTTTTGTCACTCAAAAAACTGGGATCGTAGACCTCTCCGCACCTGGATCCGCCCCTGCCTTTAGTGATCCATTATCGCACTCTATAGATCACTATATGAGCTCCTCCGTGGCTAAGCGGTTAGCGTACGCACCTTTGGCGTGGGAGACCCGGGTTCGATTCCCGGTGGGAGCTCATGTGGTTTGGATTCCACGTTAATCAGTAGGTCCCGTCTCATGTAGCCTCGCTGCTGAAAGGGACGTTAAACTCAAAATCAACTCAACTCTATAGATCACTATGAAAATCAGTGCCAAGTTCTGAAAGTTATGAAAATACTTCTGCAAACTACTTTTCATATTTACGTACAGCGAAATAAAATAGCTATAATTTTGCGATGTAAAGATTATTGCCGCTTAGGGCTGTAATTCCTTTATATTTTACTATTATTTCGCGAGCTTGTCGTTTCATGCCTTCTTCTTAAGCATCCACTGTTACCAGACTCAATTTCTTGTCGAATTCCAAATAGTACAAGAAAGGGTAGCACTAGAGTTCTATCCGCATACAAGATACTGTATCACTTATGCTGTGAAGTCTTATTAAAGTAGCTAAGTGTAATGGCTGGAAAACAGGGTCTCGATTACAAATGGGGCTCTGAAACAAAATCCCCATTACAAGCGGAGCTGGGAAACGAGGGTTCCATTATAAGCGGGACTGGGCAACAGAAATCCCATTGCAGGCGCGTTGGAAAACAGGGCCCTATTACTTGCTTCATGAGAGCTTAATACAAAACAGTACAGAACACCGTTGTTGTATGTGCGTTTTATCTTATTTGCTTTTTCTTATTATTTGGAAATGACATTACAGCCACTTTTTCTTTAAAATTTTTGGGGCCCCCAAGAGAGCTATAGCTTGTTTAGCTTATACGCAAATCCGGCACTGAAGGTGACATCCTGTACTTCACAAGCAATAGGTATTACTTTCGATTGTAATGTAATAGGTTCTATGACTCTGTTCAACTCTGCAATGGACAATGATTTTAAGACAGATACTTGTAGTAATATAATGGATGCCAAAAGTCGTGATTAATGAATTGAAGTTTAACACACACGCACAATCGTGCTATTGAAACGCCAGTGTTTGTATGTGCTGCACTGAAAAAAAAAAAAAAAAAAAACTTTCTAAAAAGCCAACTAAATAATGGACAGAGCTGGCCAGTATTATCTATTGTCTCATTTTGAGAAAGAGAGGGAGGACAGTAGTGCTTTGTGTCAAGGGCGCCGATCCTGGGGACCCAAGGGGGCCCGGGCTCCCCCAAAGCCCATGTGCGCCCCCGCATTTTATTTATGAATATACAATATTTGGCATAATTTGAATTCAATTTGTCTTAAAATCCTCATGCATGCCTTCTGCATCTGAATGCCCCCCCCCTCCCAAATTTACAGAGAAATCGGCGCCCTTGCTTTGTGTTGGCGCGATAGCTTCTTATAAGAGGGTTCCAACTTGCAATTGTTTACAGCAATGTACCACATGTCTTACCCGTGTGGCATTAAACAGATTTGTAAAAACCCTTATTATAGCATTGTTGAGTTGATCTCTGTTGCGTTCAGAAGTCTTGGCGGTCGGTGCTTGTTCAGCTATGTCGAAAAAATTTAGCGATTTCTTCTCAGGCTCGGTGTCTTTCTCGTGTTCAAAGAAACGCGATTTTCAATCCGTTGATGTTAGTGATAATCCTTCTTCTTCAATGGGGAAAAAGACAAAAAAATACAAATACATGTGACAACCAGGATTCGCAATTTGAAGTGTTCGATTTCGAGGAAAGTGAAAATGAACTAGATGTTGGAGAGAGCGAAGACGACAGCATTGCTTCTGAAGTTACTCATTTATATTTTTTGCCTCTTGCTTTCTTGTAATAAATACTTCAAAGATAAAAATGTTTGCAGCAGCCTATTTTATCCTTGTTTTACTTTACCTACTTATTGTGTATTTTATGTTATTAACGAAAAGTAGAGTATTATCTGTTAGTCTGCGTTGTTTGAACCTTCTTTTATTTCTATGCATTCATGTGCATTCTTGGAGGGAGAGGAGTTAAAGCAGTCTTGAACTTCTTCGACTACACAGAACACACCGTTATTATTATTTAAAAAGCTGAAAGTAGAGGTAGTGTGTGTGCCACGCGGAATTCGGTAGGTCGAGCATATTGCCACGAACTCCCGCAGCCCATCCTAAGTCCTGCATTTCTTCAGTCTTACCAGGTGAATGCTGGAATGGCACCTTCTATAAGGCCAACACAGATGTTCCACATCCTTGTTTCTCCCCTATTTCGGTCTGAGCCTTAGCTAACTAAAGAGTATAAAAATTGAAATTTAATTATTGTCAAAAAATGTCTACATTGCCCAGTTCTCATTTTCGTTGTCCGCCCACCCAGCAACTAGGTCCGCCTCTTTCCGCCCACCCCATCAAGCGTTCCTGGCGCCGTCCCTGATCGGAAGTAACATACGTAAATGTATTTTACGATTGTTAAAGTAAGCACACCTTTCTTTAACTAAAAATAAGTCAGTTAAAGGGTGAAATTCAGAGGGCGTCATTTAGAGGGATCAGGGAGGAACAGTTATCCCTCCTGGGTTAGAGATTTATATAGAGTTTATCAATATAATAGTAGTATATAAGTGAAAGATTGCTATTGAAAGTGACGAAGATTCTGCTCAGTGCCGTGGCATGGGGAGGGGCAAGCGGGGCGACGACCCCGGGCGCCGAAAAAAGGGGCGTAAAATTCGGGAGGGAAAAAGAAAAGAAAAGTAGGAAAGAAAAAAAAGAGAGGAATGAAACACATGTGGGCATGTGCACATATATAAAATGAAATGAAAAAAGTAATAAAAATTGCTCAAAATCAAGGAAAGGCAGGGTTTACTTTTTAAAATTTTCTCACCTTTCGCGACTGGTCTGTCGACCTCACTCATATGTACGGGGGTGCCATCGTATACTCTCACGCCAAGCGCTGAGTTTCCACGACACGGCACTAATCCTACTGAAGATTTCGTAAACTAAACTATTTATGTGTATGCAGTGAAGAAACCAAAGCTAATATGCTTGATTTAGAATCAGAAGTGTGAGAAAGAATGATAACTTTTTGTTAAGATATTCCTATGTATGTTTGTTTTAGGACAAAAAATATTTGAGTTAATATAAATATTTTTTAAAAACTTCTACATTAGTAACAAACAGTATCTACTGAATATAGGAAAAAATAACTAAAATAGCTGCTGTAAATAGCAGTTAAAGTTTAGTCTAAAACATTTTTGCCAGTCATTATTTAATGTTTTAGATAAAATTAAACGATTATTTTTTAAAATTATAATCTCACATTGAATATTTATCAGCAATTAGTCTCAATATTAGGTAAGATGTGTATGTGAATGGAATTGTTAAATATGCTGCTTTCTTGTAAAAATATGGGAAAACAACCCTCCCCCCCGAGGAGTTCACATTCCCCCCGGGTGAAAATGTCTGAATTCAACACTGCTGAAAGGGACGCTGAACTAAAATCAACTCAACTACTCTGAGCATCGGATTCCAACTCCCTTTATTTGCTTTTTCTTACTTTTAAACATTATTTCACTTACAGCTAGTTTTCTTTTTTACTTTCACTTTTATAGTTCTATACTTTTGTTCCCCTTTCGTAAATGACAGTATGTTACATCTTAGTCAAATCATGGAAACACTGTACTGTACTGCTGACAGCGCCTCAGTCTTCCACCGCCCGAAACAGAGAGTAAAAACTGTTTTTCATAAGACTTTCAGCCCCTTGCACTGTCGTCTATGGAGTGGGAGTCTTGGGGGGAGGCCTAGGAGGGAAAACAGTGCAGCCACCACATCCAATATCGCAAATGTCGTAATGACGTTGTTCAGTAATTAGACATATTCCAATATAATCACATAGCTTAGAATATTAGTATTTCTAAGCTATGTGATAAGAAAATAATAATATAAATTAAGAAATTTTAGATTTGAAAGATTTCTTGTATTTAATGTACGTAAATACGGGACATTTTGGCGTCCCGGGAAAATTTTTCGGGACACCGGGAATGGTAGTGAAAAAACGGGACAATCCCGTTTTTACGGGACGGTTGGTCACCCTATAATAGAATCTCTACGTATTAATTATTTTCTATTAATTTCAGATATTAAAAAAAAATCTATTTTAAAAACCTCAAAAAGTTTTCAAACTTTAAAGAAAATAAGATCAATAGATTAATTGTGGTCTTATTTGATAGGTATGTTGAATATGTATATGTCTACTTAACCCTTTGTAGGAAATGCTGTGTGCTTCATTGTTGACAGTGAAAAATATTTAAAACTTGTATTTAAAATGTGCCGTTTTCTCTTAATCCTTTACCGTATTTGTTATGAAATAACTAAAAATGATTCACATTTTGTCAGTTTACTTCCACTTATGGATAAGAATACTGGTACATGTTTCTACACAGTGAAGTGGATGTTTAAGAATTTTTAAACAAGACTTTATATATCGTATTACTATAATCAAAACTTAAGAAATTCATTGATGTATTTGTTTCTTTTTCAATAGTTCAAAGCATTTTATTTTTTCCAATAATAATGTTATTTTTTAAAATTATTATTCGAGGCAACTGAAGTGCTCTACCTTAACCGAAAATTTTAAAAAAAAAATCTAAAGCATACTATGGTCTCTTGAAATTTGTCCAAGAAATGCTGTATTTGTAGTGATGATAACTAACCCCTCCTAAAGTAAGCCTGAGGAATGCGACGTTGCTTATGAAGTACAATTTTTGAAACTAATGAGATTTGACTTTCCCCGAAAAAGACGGGATTGGATATATGTATTAATTTTATATTGGTTACACCTATTCTTAATCTGCACCAAGTACCAGGCGTTTGGGAAGACTTCTGTATATCCTATGGTCTTCCCCACATTTATAGAAATATGCCGAGCGTGGGCTTGTGCACGGGATAAACATACATTTAGCTTTGTATATAAGTGGAATATTGTCAATATGTCTAAAATATGTAATAGACTAAAATGCTTGATATAAAATCCAAATTATTCATAAATTAAACTTGACAAGAATGGGTTTCCCATAGCTACCCGCGTAAAATTCACCAGAGTTGTCACAAGGGGGCAATAGCTGCTCTACCATCGCGGAAAGTATGTACACAAATAACCACAACGAACAATGCCTGAAAACAATGCTCTTCAAACTCAATAGGCAAGATCAAAAAATGTGTAGCCAAATGGTAACGAAAACTCGTTAAGGGTTAACTTCAAATGTAACCAAAACTAATTATGGAAGAAGTATACTATAAGCAGCAGTCTGTCTGAAAACAAATTTTAATTATAGTTCTGAGTATATAGACTATTTGTTATGTTGTGGATAATTTATTTTAATTGTAATCATAGAAAAAGATTTCTCCGTGTACCGTACATTTGCCAAATATTGTTCGGTTGTACAGGTTTATCTGGTTAATTTTTTTTAACACTGAATTATTTTTCATGCAATACTTGATATCAATCTTGAAGTTAATAAAGTTATTTTTAACAAGAACTTATTTTTAACAAAAATATCCATATACTGTTTCATAATCAAAAGTCCTCAAGAAATAAAATTCTATATAAAACACTCATGCACTAAAAAAATAAAAGCGAAACATTTTCATTTTAAACATTTCTGTTGTAAGAGAAGATTAATTGTTTTAAGAATAGCAAAGAAATATGCAAAACTTACCTATAATTATTTTTGAAAAATATTTCTTCTATTGTCACAAAGAACATTGAATTCTACCTGATAACATAATATGTAATATAGTTACTACATAATACATATTCATATTACATATTAAAACTATGTGCTACAGTTTCAATTGTATATAATATTGTTGCTACGTAATTAATATCTATATTTTATTATTTGAATTCTAACAATCCTAATAAAATTCATTAATTAACAATCTCACAATTATATATATACAGGGCGGTAGGTAACTCCACCGACAAACTTTGGGAAGTGATTCCTTATATGAAATGAAAGAAAAAAGTTCTAATAAACATGGGACGAAAAACGTCTCATTTCAGAGTTATGAACCGGCGAAAATTCGAAAATTCACATTTCGAAACGCTCTGCCTTAGGAACTATAGGACCTATAACAAGCGGTTTAAGAAATTTACACAGGAACTAGTATGCGAACTATCTAAATATCCATGTTTTACCATCCTCCGTTATCGGCGAAACGAACTGTAAAAAGGAAATTGAGGTATAGGAATACTCCTTTAAGTACTAATAACGCGTTCGTTTCGCCAATAACGAACTGTAAAAAGGAAATTGAGGTATAGAAATACTCCTTTAAGTACTAATAACGCGTTCGTTTCGCCGATAACGGAGAATGGTAAAACATGGATATTTAGATAGTTCGCATACTAGTTCCTGTGTAATTCCTTAAACCGCTTGTTATAGGTCCTATAGTTTCTAAGGCAGGGCGTTTCGAAACATGAGTTTTCGAATTTTCGCCGGTTCATAACTCTGAAATGAGACGTTTTTCGACCTATGTTTATAAGAACTTTTTTCTTTCATTTCATATAAGAAATCACCTCCCAAAGTTTGTCGGTGGAGTTACCTACCACCCTGTATATGTGTGTGTGATATGTATATAAAGAATGTCCGAGAAATAGAGCGCGCTTTGATACAGAGCGTCTGCGGTAACATCTGTCGGTTGAAATAAAGATTGACGGAATGAGAGAGCGAAAGTGGAGGAAGACGTGATAGTCCAGTGCAAACAAGGACATGAATCGTGTGTCAAATGATAACTTGGCGAAGACAGTAGTGCAGTATTACGCAAATGCCAGGATCATAATCAAAGAAACACTGTCGCACACTTTGTGAAGGAAAATAAACTAGAACAAGTGACACTCAAAATACTCGGACATTTTCGAGCAACAGGAACGGCCCAATATAAAACGATTGCAGGACGATCTGCCGAAAATTCACAACAGATCCGACTATTTCTGTACGCATAGCAGCGAGACATCTAACAATAGTCAAACAACTCTTAGTGACATTAAACTTCACAAATTGAGTATTAGGACAAGAACACAGAAAACTGTCTCAAAGCAAATAGCAGACGAAGAACAATACGCAAAAAAAGTGCCGTGTAATTTACAGGAAATGTCTCCAAAGAGTACTTGTCATTGATGATGAGAAATATGTTCAAAACTCTTCAGATATATAAGGACAGATATTTTATCACTTCGCAAGATTCTGCCCTTGTGTTATTTGACCACAAATTCAAGAATAAGATAACGTTTCCAAACCGATGCCTTGTGGGATAAGCCATAGACGCAAGTGGGAATCTCTCCGAACCCTTCATTTTGGAAGGTACCATCAATGCTTAATGCTATTTACGGGAATGTGTAATGGGTCACCTGATTCTGTTTAATGCCCAGCATCATTGTGGCGTTTTATTGTGGCCAGATATAGCAACGGTGTATTATGCTCGTGTCGTTACGAGTTATTTCTGCAATCAAGGCTATGACTTCATGGAGAAACAGGGCAATGCCTCAAATGTGCCAGAAATCACAAGGCTTGAGAAGTTTTGGGCTCTATGCAAGCAAGAGCATCCGGCGATCTAAGCACCCACGAACTGTTCGTGACTTCAAACACGTGTGGTCCAACAACAACAAACACATTGCTGCGAAACATGTTAAAATCATCACGTGTCATGCCTGGAGGCATTCCATGTTATTGGCACCCCAGGGCGTACGAAAGTCTTTGCGTACAAAAAAAACAATAGTGAAATGTATAAATAACCTGTATATCTATTCCCTCGAACTTGTATGGTTTCTGATGTCAATATGACCTATCACTGATGAGAGCAATGGCGGCGATTGGACGTTAAAAGTGGGAGACAAGACATGATCTAAATATTTGAATATCAAAGTTTGTTTTCCTGGTTGTTTCTAACACATTGTTTGACGAAAGATTGTATAACTAATAGGATACAATCTTTTTCAGGTAAAATACCGTATATCGTATTTCATATTTTATTAGACTAAGTAAATTGACAAGAGCAACGTAAGGAGGTATTAGCCCTTTGTATTCTTAATGAACGAAGTTGTAAGAAGAGAGTTAATTCCTTGCTCATGAACATCTTTAAATTATGTCTGGAAAATTGTGTGATCAGATTATTTAATAACAAATTTTCAAAACAAATACATAAAAAGGATAATATTAATCATAGTACTGAATAATGACATTTTAGGAAGTGTCGATTTTTGTGCAATTAAACAATAACTTGTGAAACTTTTGTTGTTTTGCGAAATATTCTCTCAATTAGTTTCAAAGCGGCTGACTAACAAATCGAGCCCTTGTAAGAAGAAATGAAAGTACGCTGGAATTGTTGCTCTCCAATAGTAATTTTTGGGCCACTTTCCGTAACAATTAAAACGCAATTCCTGTGGTTTTCTTAACTCACAGGAAAATAAATAACCAATACTTACTTACGCAACGGCATATATTATATGGCACCATTTTTTTTTCTATGAACAAGTAATATATACGAAAACTTTACATTTCCAAATGAAACTTTATACATTAAGGGGTCACTTCAAAAAAGTGGGGCAACTACCTCCTCTTGCCCCCGTAATCGCGTCCCTGGGTGAGAATGTTATGCTAAGCTGAGGCAATTAACACAAAAAGCCATACAAAGTTGTCGGAAAGGATTTTAATTTTGCCCGACAGCTGCTAAATTAACACCATGAGATTCTAATTGGTCCGTCATCTTCCCTATTCGCCCGACCTGGCTATCTCTGATTATCATTTGTTCCTAAACTTGAAGAAATATCTGAATAGATGTCATTTTGAGGACGTTTCTTACTTCCAACAGGCTGCGGAAACCTTCGGCATAGGAACTTGAAATTTCACATGAATGTGCTCCTTGGATCCTAGGCCACAGATAGGATAGGTTTCATAAAATACGAAAATTAAGGGGGAAAGAGGGGTTATTTTTTTTCCTGTATTCATCAAATCTATGAAACTGTTAGAGGGAACTGTTTTCATGGTATTAAATGAATTACAATGACAATTGAATGTTCCATTTTTTCTTTATTATCTTACAGGGAAAGAATAAAAATATCCAGTGTTTTCAAAACTGTTCAACTTTCTTTCCAATAGTATAATCTAAGGTCCATGTCCCCGTTCCTTCACTTAAGAAATTAAATTGGGAGCCGAGATGGCTCAGTGATTGAGCGTTCACCTCTGATGCATGGGATCCTTGGTTCGATCCCAGCTCGCGCCAAGTGAACTCTGTGGTGGACAAACACCATATGTGTGGGTTTTCTCGTGGTTCTCCCGTTTCCTCCCACTTTCTTCATTTTACCATTTCATTCATTTCTCATCATTGCCGTTTCTTTAGCTTATCCGGCGTAAACGTGGAACGTAAAACTTAAACATTTCATTTTGTTTCATTTAAATAAAAATTGAAAATTCTTAGCATACCAAGATTTTGTGCTAGTAATATAACACTTATCATTTGTGACAATAATTTTATGTTTAACTTGATCATTTAACATACAAATCATTCGAATATAATGAAAGCTGTTCTAGAAATCACCACTGGCCCATCTCTGTGACGAAGGCCTAAGAGGTATTAGTAATGACAATACTAATTTGTATCTTTAACGATGTGTTGGTATCGCAAGGAATTAATCTCTCACAGCAGAATATGAAATCAGGGCCGGATCTACGGAATATTGCGCCCGGAGCAAAGTTTTTCTGGCGCCCCCTTCCACCAAGTCGAAGTACTTTATTTTAGGAATTGGAACAAATCTTAGGTTAAAGTATGTATTTTAATAAGTTTAAACTATTTGTCATCTTTCCCCCTTTTATAAATTTTACTGAAATTTGTGTACACATACGGTACGAGCTTGAAACCAATTACGAAACGTATCCAAAAGTTACAAACTGAGAAGTATTAAAAGTCATTTTATCGTTTAATCGAAACACAAACTGATACATTATGCAATGTTTACGTTTTTTATATTAAATATTTATGATATTTTTAAAACTTAAATTCTGAAACTGGTTCTTCTGTTGAAGCTAATTTATTTCGAAAATAAAATACTCTGTTATACTGAAAACAAAATTCTCAAGATTTTCCTTGTAAGAAATACATAGTTGTAGAAGATGCACCTTTGTTATATACAGGTATTGTGATCTACTGTGAAATATCCTTCAGATTTTTAACCCAAAGTAATATTAGTGTTATAATAGAAAAAACAAAACAAATACATAACGATTCAAACAAGAACCAAGTTCTGTTGCTTTTTGTGGAGGTATGTGTTCAATTGGCCCCCACACTGTGAGTTGAATACGAATGGAGAAAAGACAAAGGCCAATTGTTGGTGTGACTATATGCAACATACTACATGGTTGTGACAGTTCAGTTACACCGTGAACTAGCGTAAGGACAGGGTAAACATGGGACCTCCACATAGTGTCATAAGGGCGTGTATACTTTACGAGTTCAAACTGGGGTCGAACGCCGCTGCAGCGGGGCGAAGGTATGCCAGGCCTTTGGTGAGGGTGTCGTGACCACGCGGACATTGCAGCGGTGGTTCAACAAGTTTAAGGACGATGACGAAACCCTCGAAGACGCATCACGTGCCGGAAGACCAACACATGTACAAAATGAAGATCTTCAGGCAGCAATTGAGGTGAACAATGACCAGACATGTAAGGAACTGGGACTACAATTCAGTGTGAGTGGAGAAACCACTCGGCAACACCTCCATCAACTTAGGAAGCAATACAAGTTGGGTCGGTGAGTCCCACATGATTTGACTCCGGGCCAGAATGCAACCCGAGCAACACCTGTGTTTCTTTGCTGTCTCGTCTGAGGAAGGAGTTATATCTGGACAGAGTGTTGACATGTGATGAGAAGTGGAAAGCTCCATAGGGCTGTTATCATTGGTTAACATCTCATGAACCGGTTCCAAAACAGGTGAAATCAGTACTGCACCAGAAGAAGGTCCTCCTGTGTATTGGGTGGACTGCACACAGCATCGTGCATCGGGAACTGCTACCAGCTGGTCAGAGCATCAATGCAACTGTGTACTATCAGCAGCTGAGCCATGTTCAAGAAAAACTCAAAACTCTGGAGCCAGCACTTCTGAATCGCAAGGGGGTCCTCCTGTTACAGAACAACGCTAAACCCCCCCCCCCGTGGCTAGGATGACCCGGGACACCATTCTACGCCTTGGGTGGAAACACTACGCCCCCGGACATTGTCCAAGGAATTAAACAGGTGATAATTAGACGGGCAATCACCTTAGAGGACGCCAGTTCAAATCCCTAGTAGAGGTGCAAAATACACTTGATACTTTTTCGCTTTACGGCTCACCAAGTACTACCGCGATGGAAGCCATAGCCTTCCAGAACGTTGGCAGAAGGCCATCGATGCTGATGGGGACTATTTTTGATCTGCCAGGTACGTCTTAGGTGACATATCGATGTTCGAAAGTGGTGGGTGAATAAGTAACAGAACTTCCTTGGTTACCTCTATATTTAATAACATGTTTCCATAAATATGGACCCTTAACTTGATAGCCTGTAGCTTCCTCTTCTTCTGTTGGCTCAGAAAATTCTTCATTGACGTACTTTATGATTCCTCCTGTGTGTATATTGGTTTTTCAGTTGTATGCTTGGGTTCACTTTATGTGCATGCCTTCCACCTGTATGTAGATAACTATGTAGATTGACTTTTGTCAAGTGATATTGGCTTTCTCATGTATATATTGGCTTTTCTCCAGGGGTAAAAGTGAGGGGGGACGGGGCGACGTCATCCTCCCACTTCCATAAAATATATCTGGCATAGGGATGCGTTCGAGTCGAGTCGAGTCGAGTCGAGATTTAAGCCTGTCTCGACTCGGCTCGAGAAAATGTTGTCTCGACTCGTGTCTCGACTCGAAAATATGTTTCTGTCTCGACTCGACTCGAATTCGAGTCGAGACGTCTCGAAATTCGAGTCGAGACAAAATATACGAGTTAAAATATACGCACACATCAGCCAGAATATTATGACTACCTACCTTATTGTCAGTGTGTCCAACTTTGGTACGGGTAACAATGGCGACGCGTCTTGGCATGGACGCAATGATCCTTGAAAGGTCACTGGAGAGAGTTGATTGGTACACATAGGCAAGGGCGCCGATTTTTCTGTAAATGTGGGGGGGGGGCATTCAGATGCAGAAGGCATATATATGAGGATTTTAAGACAAATTGTATTCAAATTATGCCAAATATTATACATTCATAAATACAATGCGGGGGCTCACATGAGCTTTGGGGGTACCCGGGCCCCCTCGGCCCCCCAGGATCGGCGCCCTTGCACACAGGTAATCTAATTCCCGTAAATTCCGGGAAGAGGGGCGATGCGCTCTGAAGTCATGTTCAATCACATCCCATTTGTGTTCGATTAGATTCAGATCAGGCGAGTTGGGCGGCCAGCACATCACTTGGAACTTGTCCCTGTGTTCCTCAAACCAATCCATCACAATCCTGGCCTTGTGATATGGTGCATTATCTTTTCGAAAAATGCCACTACCGTTGGGAAACATGGTCGTCGTCTGCAAGCAGTGTGTGATACGCCTTGGCCATCATGGTGCCTTGCTCGAGCTTCACTAGACACATAGATGCTCACGTGAATGTTTTCCGGAGCATAATTAAGCCACCGCCAGCTTGTCTCCGTCCCGCAGTACAGGTGTCAAAGAACTGTTCTCTTGAAACACGACGAATTCGCACCCTCCCATCGTCATGATGAAGAAGGTATCGGGATTCATCAGACAATGCAACGCTCTGCCACTGTGCCAAGGTTTAATGACGATGGTCATGTGTTCACTTCAGTCGTAGTTGCCGATGTCGTGCTGTTAACATTCGCACATAGATGGGACATGGGCTTCGGAGGCCCATCGTGAGGGGTGTTCGGTGCACTGTATGTTCAAACGCACTTGTACTTTGCCCAGTAATAAAGTATGGTGTTAGTTCTGCCACAGTTCGCTGCCTGTCTTGTTTTACCAGTCTGCCCAGCCTATGACGTCCGACATCTGTAATGAGGTGGAGGCGCCCAACCCCTCGACGTTTGGACGTCGTTTTTCCTTGGTTTCGCGACTTGTTGAAGGCACTGACCACAGCACTCCTCGAACATCCGACAAGTCCTGCAGTTTCCGAAATTCTGCTGCCGAGTATGCGGGTCATTACAACCTGCCCTCGGTCAAACTCAGATCGCGCGCCTTCCCCATTCTACACACGGCCAGCACTCTCACTGATACACCAGCCATACACTGACGTATTTTTCAGTCGTAGCCATAAAATTTCATGCGCTAGTCTTGTTAGCAGCTGTCAATACGTTAGTGTATGGGACCTGGCGTACGTTTACGTACCGAATTTTTATACGCTTGAAAAGTCTGGCTGCTTTTAACTTCGAGCGTAAATACGGCGCGTAAAAACGGCTCAGATGAAAGGGTTTTCGAGCAGCAGGTGGTCTCTTGCCCTTTCCACGGCCTTCTCTCTGGTCTGGTCTTATTGTTTTCAGAAGAGAAAACCTGTTCTTGAGTTGTCCTCGCGAATCGTTGTTGAGGTTTGCTGGTAGACTCACCAGAAATCTTCATTCCAATCTAGTTTCAGTCTTTCTATACAATACATGATTTCGGCTAAATTAATATTTTCTATTGCACAAAACGAGACATTATTTCCTAATTAAAATTCATAATTAATTTTCAGTACATAGAGGAAAAGGTATTTAAATCCAATAGTTTCTAATTAGAATTCGCAAATGATGAGAGCTCCTCCGTGGCTATATGGTCAGCGTAAGCTTCTCCGGCGCAGGACATCCTGTTCGATTCTCGACAGAAGCTCACGCAGTTTGGGTCTCACTTCTCATATAGCCTCGCTGTCTGAGAGGTCGCTAAATTCAAACCCAATCCAATCGAACATGATGTCTTTCGACTACGAATTTAACATTAAATTTAATATTTGACAATTAGTCCCCCCCCACACACAGAGAGGTTAAGATGGTTATAAAAATGAAGTCACACCTTTAGAGTTGCTCATATTCTGATATTTAAAAAAAGAAGTATAACATGACTTTTAATAGCGTGTGACCAATTCCCGCCAAATTAAAAATGTCATGCTATTTAGAAAAGAGAGAGAAAGCAAGAGAAGGGAAAGAAGGTTAGGGCAACCAACAGTAGAGTACGCAGGAATTTATTTCGGGAGCGGTCCAAACTCAATTTGAGGGTATTTTATATTAAAATTCTTAATATTGTCCCTAAAATTAGGCTAAATTTACACAAAAGTCGAAATTTGGAGGGGGGATCTGGACCCCCAGGACCCACCCCCTGCGTACGTCCCTGGCAACCAACATAAAATGTTACTTCCAGACATACTTTCTCGTTCACTTTGTTGTCTCCGGTCGAATATGAATAAAAATGTCCCCAGTAGCAAAGATAAATTACATTTCACTCTTATGAAGAACACTCCTTCACCAAACAATGTTCAAATTCAGCTTTCTGATATTTTGTTTTGTCCCACGCTACCCGTACAATATTTTTAGAAGAAATCATTACCAGCATAGAGGCTACAGGTACCTACTAGGTATATTTAAGAATAAAAAGTAATAATCCTGACCTTCAACAAGATATTATCTCGATATCTGCCTGATAAAACAGCAAAAAATTGCGTTTGACTATCGAAATTCGGTGAAAATTTTTTGCTATTTCGACCACCTGCTGCTTGTTATTTTAAGTACCTTCTCAATTTAACAAGAACTTGTAACAAAATAGGTTCAGAAAGTCGCTATTTTTTTTCCGTGATCTTAACATTACTCGTGAAAAAGAAAATGTGAGAAACCGCAATACATGGCCTAATGTTTCTTTCTTTGTGAATTATTTCAAACCTCAGATTGTACATATATTTAAATTTAATAGACCTAATAATCCTATTTCACCATTAATGCTCACATACTAAGTCTAAATAGCACAATCATTGTACTGCTCGCTTTAGTGTGCTTGCTTTTCAGCCTAAAAGTTCTAGTTCAATCCAGGGTACCAGCTATGTTGAATATTTTTCAACATTTTATTATATCTCGTCATGATGGGGACTGTACCAACACTTATTTGAAAAACTTAAGTAGACTCAAAACAGAACATACCGGTACCTAACACCAAAATTGAAATGACACCCATTTGCAGGAAACAGGATTACACTCACAATAGTTCATGTTAACTTGTAGTATGCCATTAAAGCATTTCTCAACTTTTGTGGTGTGGTTACTATCAATTCTTCCCAGATAAACGTTAACTTAAGGTATATTACCATAAAATATTAAATAACAATGGATATCTGACACTTAAATAATTTCTTTCACGAACAACTCAATCATTTTACTGAGCTCCTCTGTGGCTAAACGGTTAGCGTGCGTGTCTTTTGGCGTGGGAGACCCAGGTTCGCTTCCCGGTGGGAGCTCATGTGGTTCGGATTCCATGTTAATCAGTAGGTCTCGTCTCATATAGCCTCGCTGCTGAAAGGGACGTTAAATTCAAAATCAACTCAACTTAATCGTTTTATTATGTTTATAAGTAGCATGTCCATCAGTGTCAGGAGAATTTATATAATAATTGACACAACTTCTTACTTAATAGTGTTATTTTAGTGTCATTTTTACTACTAGAGCTTCGAAATTAATTGATATTTAATTGTTTTCAGTTTCGTATAACATACAAGTTTGTTTACAGTTTTCTTTTTACTTTCTGCTTAATTCCTTATAACTACGCTTTCTTACAGTGAAATATGTCTTATTCAATGAATACAAGAACTATGGGTATTAAAAACATACAATCCTACGAATTCGACGGATTCGTGAGAAAAATGAAAATTTAAAATAAAACAAATCTGTTTATTTTCTGAACCAGTAAATGGAAACTCTTCCGACATAGATTGCTACAAATCATTGGTTCATAAGTTGTGAAACAAATGTAATATTATTATTATTATTATTATTATTATTATTATTATTATTATTATTATTATTATTAATAATAATAATAATAATAATAATAATAATAATAATAATAATAATAATAATAATAATAATAATAATTTAAACGAACGAATGGATTTGGTTCAAAGTGTCTTTAATGAGTTAACAGTTTAAACTTCATTTGAAAAAGAAATCTGAACTAAGATTGGGTAGCTCAGTTAAGTTTAATAAGCAGTTGGATGTTTGTACCATCATGTAGTGAAATTTAAACAAACCAGTCGTTCATAATAGTTTAACTTTGTTTGAAAATAACCTAATCTGAGTTGAATTGGAGAATAGAGTGTTGTGAATAGCTAATGTTTGGACCAAATTTGACTAAGTTCGAAATTAAATAAATTAAGGTCTCTATTGTGGTAAAGCTTCGTGATAATATGCCAAATATTATAGCTACGCCAAATTCATGAAACAGCTATAATCATGAAACAGCTAAAATTATTTGCAGTTTCTTATGTTCCCATATAACATACACGTGCAAACCTTTTTTTAAAAGACAAATTTAATATTTAGTATACTAAATAACTATAATATTTTAATCAAGCGTTAAATTTATCTTACTTTCCGTAATCAATTGTAGTTGCGCAAAAACACAGATCTATTCGCTTGCAATGGAAAGTACCAGTGACGGCAATTGGGTATGAACACTAAAAAGGGGGAAAAAACACTACTAATAGTAAGGGGCATGTAATTAGGTTATAGTGTAAAGCCAAAAAAGTGGGGTCAGCAATTACCTTCACGCCCCTAATCGCCGATGGACAGCACATTTGTTAATAATATTCCTAATTTAAGTGAATTTTAAGACTTTGTTGAGGAATAATTTTAGTAGTATTTAATTAGATCTATACGCTTTTATTTGAATCACTTCCCTTCAGATTTACAATTAGTTTCATTATATTTTCATTAACTGTTAATCATCCAACGATGCGTTCAAACGTAGAATATTCACTAATAGTCATTATATTGGCCAACAACTTAAATTAATTTGTTTACAATTAACTAAATTATTTTTAAAAAAACACCAAATTTCTTATATTTAATTTGAACATGTGGTTTGGTCCAGTCATTTGAATCAATCATTTTTTAATTTAAAAGTTGATTTACATCGATCAAAAGTGTCTGCTTACTGTGTCAAAAGCTTTTCAGTAGACCTTACATTGAATGCTGTGAATTTCTTATATCTTATACACTAACATGAGAGGCGGACATAGGGCGTATTGTGAAATTATATACTCTGAAAAACTTTATGTGGCGTACTTAAAAACGTAGGTTACATGTGTAAATCATGTAGTTTTAGGACTTAACGTACAGCAAATGTATAACTGAAAAAAGTACATTTTATACATACTTTCCGCATACATGTTTCGAATAAACGTACTTTCTGTACGAACGAAAGAACTGTATATAGGTGGTCAGGATCTCACAAACAGATATACGCATGTAACATTCAACTGGCGTATGTAACATACGTATACGTATGTGATATATGGAAGACTGTTAGATGTCATACATCCTGCAACGGCATGGTGTAACATCTAAGCGGGGAATGTCTGTAGCATATGGATAACGTATGCTCCGTGCAGGTTTCTGTAGTAAACATAATGATTCCGTATAATTGTACAATATACCGCTGTCCGGATAACGGACTTTTCTCAGTACATTAATTAATAAGAATTTGCGTCCGGTGAAGGAGAATATTAAAAGTTCGAAAAATTACACACACACACACACACATATATATATATATATATATATATATATATATATATATATATATATATATATATATATATATATATATATATATATAGATATAGATATATATAACAATAAATATTATATATATTACAATAATGAGGAATATCACAGTCGAATCGATAAGTGTTAGTAAACAATACAAATGTTTAGAAGGTGGATGAAAAACAGAGCTGTAGCTGGAGATTTCGACGCCAGGGGCGAAGTAGAATTCGGCGCCCCTCACTCACCTTATCAAGCTTCCTTCCTTTATTTATTTACAAATAAGAGAAACAGTTGTTCTTGTTATGCTACGTTGAATTTTTATCATGCTGCTTGCACAGACTATTGCAACAACTGAAAGTGATCATTCTCTATTCTTTTACAAATAAAAGCTGTTTTCAAGAGGCTTATTTTGGACTTTTTGTTAAACTTACAAAACTGCCTTTGCTGTACACAAATCCACTTTGAGAAAAGTTATAGAAATTTACAACTTTTTATGTTTCATACTATATATAAGAAATGAAATTTTAATACGTTAGAAACTATGTGATTTAAAAATGTTCGAAATGGGTAACAGCATCAATTTTCAGTAATAATTGTAAACTTTTGTTAATTTTATTCTGTATGTGACCACATAAAGAATATTTTAATTTTGATTGTTTTACGGTCAAAAATATTTTGTGAAATGTAACGGAAACTCTGAAGAGACAGTATTTGTGAATTTCTTGATATTGATCGATGGAGGTAAAGAATATGTTTAATGTTCATACTTGAAATCCAAAATGTAGTTTGGCTACTACATACACTATGTGATCAAAAGTATCCGGACACCCAAAAAACATACGTTTATCATATTAGGTACATTGTGCTGCCACCTACTGCCAGGTACTCATTATCAGCGACCTCAGTAGTCATTAGACATCGCGAGAAAGGAGAATGGAGAGCTCCGCGGAACTCACGGACTTCGAACGTGGTCAGGTGATTGGGTGTCACTTGTGTCAGAAGTCGGTACGCGAGATTACCACACTCCTAAACATCCCTAGGTCCACTGTGTCAGATGTGATAGTGAAGTAGAAACGTGAAGGGACACGTACAGCACAAAAGCGTACAGGCCGACCTCGTCTGTTGACTGACAGAGACCGTCGACTGTTGAAGAGAGTCGTAAAGTGTAATAAACAGACATCTATCCAGACCATCACACAGAAATTCCAAACTGCATCAGGATCCACTCCAAGTACTATGACAGTTAGGCGTGAGGTGAGAAAACTTGGATTTCATGGTCAAGTGGCTGCTCATAAGCCACACATCACGCAAGTAAATACCTCGCTTGGTGTAAGGAGCGTAAACATTGGACGATTGAACAGTGGAAAAACGTTGTGTGAAGTGACGAATCACGGTACACAATGTGGCCATCCGATGGCAAGGTGTAGGTATGGCGAATGCCCGGTAAACGTCATCTGTCAGCACGTGTAGTGCCAACAGTAAAATTCGGAGGTGATGATGTTATTGTATGGTCGTGTTTTTCTTCGATTGGGCTTGCACCCCTTGTTGTTTTGCGTGGCACTCTCACAGCACAAACTTACATTGATGTTTTAAGCATCTTCTTGCTTCCCACTGTTGAAGAGCAATTCGGGGATGGCGATTGCATCTTTCAACACGATCGAGCACCTGTTCATACTGCATGGCCTGTGGCGGAGTGGTTACACAACCACAACATCCCTGTGATGGACTGGCCTGCACAGAGTCCTGACTTGAATCCTATAGAACACCTTTGGGAGTTTTGGAACGCCGACTGTGCCAAGCCTCACCAACCTACATCGATACCTCTCCTCAGTTCAGTACTCCGTGAAGAATGGGCTGCCATTCCCCAAGAAACCTTCCTGCACTGATTGAAAGTATGCCTGCAAGGGTGGAAGCTGTTATCAAGGCTAAGGGTGGGCCAACACCATATTGAATTCCAGCAGTACCGATGGAAGACGCCACGAACTTCTAAGTCATTTTCAGCCGGGTGTCCGGATACTTTTGATCACATAGTGTATGTTTAAAATTATAGTACTTACTTAATTTCTTAATGACTGAAAATTCTGAATTTAAGGTTACTTTTATTAATAAAAATATTAAAATACACACACACACATATATATATATATATATATATATATATATATATATATATATATATATATATATATATATATATATATATATATATATATATATATATATATATAATGTGTGTGTGTGTATTTTGTATGTATGTAGATAAATAAAAAAATACCACACAACTAGATAGGTAAGCACAAAAAAGAATCCTGGCGATACAAGTAGTTAATGGAGAAATGATCCCAATAAATTTCTTTAAATTGGAAGCATTTCATATGTCAATGAAATAATAATAATAAAAAAAAAAACACTGGTAGCGATCAGTCTTTGAAAAAGACGAAATTCGTGGAGTAAAGTTCTGACCCATTAAGCCCCTATTCTACAACTGTTTCAAATTCAAGAACGTTATTATTCTCCTTGTTTACCTTCATTTTTAATATTCCCGCGCAAGCAACAACTTGTGTGTCTCTTCACTCCTTTCATTTTTCATACTTTTATTCTCACCGTCATGATTAAAACGATTGGTTAGAAAAACGTGATTAACTAACCAAACTCATCATCATCAAAATGCCGAATACGTACGTATTTAAGACTGTGACCGTTTCTGATTTTGAAAACGCTCTTGTTTACACTGTAAGTCATTACTTGGCAGCATGCATGTCACATCGTCATTAAGAAATCATATATAATAGCTTTTTTTTTTTTAAAGTAATAAGTAAAAACTTGTTCTAACTCTTATTGAAACATTTGGATTGCGTGCGTAGCGAGCAAGAAAATTTTTAACAAATCTATTTTCATTTCCAATACTTTCCTTTCTTCTTGCTTCTTCGGCACTCTCTTGCTATCAGCGCCCGGGGCAACCGCTCCGCTGGCCCCCCAACTTAGCTACGACTCTGATGAGAACTATTCTAAATATAAAGCAATCTATTCTACAGTTGCTAAATGGATAAGTGATAACACAAGCACTTATATATTTAAAAATTAGTTGTATTTAAGGTAAAGTATTTTTATTCTTAAAAAGATATTTTAACTTCCAAAAACTTCTTATTATGAGCAAATGTACTATCCAATGTAATGTAGCATGGTGCATTAATATTGTCACTGTTAGAACAAATGCTATGCTTCAAAGATTGTGAAAGAAAACAGGAGAGTGAATTAGTTGCCGCATTTCATATTAGTAAAGTACAACAATACAATTGATATTGTTTTCATTTGGTTATGTTATATCCCAGATTAAGTGTTAATTCGTTTTCTAAATATAATATTTTAATTATTCTAGATATGCTTTGTAACTTTTAAATAGCTTCTCAAGTCACACTTCGAAATTAAAACTTGGTTTGTTTGTACTTGGAGACGGTTGACTTTCCTTCTTTTTGTTGACCCTTTCATTAAGGACTAGATTCTACAAGAGCAGCAGATGTGCTGAGCATATATTACCCAATAGCAGTGTGCGAATTAGGTTGTGTATATTTGAAGGGGGATAAAATAGTTCCTAACAGGAGATAGTTGATTGCTTTGTGAGGGACCAATGTTTCAATTTGTTGCTTTTGGAAGGGATTAAAACAAAATAGAAGGAAATTCCGCCCCGGGATTCGCACCCTGCCCTAAAGACATGAGTGGCACAAGCTGGATGATAGGCCCTGGTTCCATGAGATATGTTACGCCACAGAGGGTAGATTTATTTATTTATTTATTCGAGAAATCTAACAAATTTAGTGAGAAAATTTATTAAATTGAATTACTGCTTTCGCAAAATCATGGATTTAGCTTTTGTTTTTCTTTCTTTCTTTCTTTCTTTTTTTTTTTAAATCTGTTTGATTTAACTTTGTTAAAACATTCTATGGGAATTTTCATATTCCGATACTATGAAAAGAAATAAAAAGTACTCCTACATTGAATATCACTTGCTAGTCCAAATGTTTCTATTGTTTTGTTCTTTCTTTTTATTCGTTTCCTTAATAGCATAATGTTTATAGGACCTGCATTTAAAACATAGATCTGTCCTGTTCAAACAACTTGAGCAAACTGGAAAACGACCGCGTGCTGAAACAACAGGCAAAAGGAAGAGCGAAAACTGACCGTTTCTTTTTCTTCTTCTTCTTTTACGCGCCTATTTTTACGCTAGGTGTATGGGGCAACTTACGGACCGAAATTTACGACATCATTTTACGGACCGAAAATGCGCGCTGAAAATACGCTAGTGTATGTTGGCCTTTATACGAGCCATACACTGACGTATTTTTCCGCCGTAGCCATAAAATTTCTTGCGCTAGTCTTGTTAGCAGCTGTCAATACGTTAGTGTATGGGGCCTGGCGTACGTTTACGTACCGAATTTTCATACGCTGGAAAAGTCTGGCTGCTTTTAACTTCGAGCGTAAATACGGCGCGTAAAAACGGCTCAGATGAAAGGGTTTTCGAGCAGCAGGTGGTCTCTTGCCCTTTCCACGGCCTTCTCCCTGGTCTGGTCTTATTGTTTTCAGAAGAGAAAACCTGTTCTTGTGTTGTCCTCGCGAATCGTTGCTGAGGTTTGCTGGTAGACTCACCAGAAATCATCATTCCAATCTAGTTTCAGTCTTTCCATACAAGATACGATTTCGGCTAAACTAATATTACCTATTGCACAAAACGAGACATTATTTCCTAATTAAAATTCATAATTCATTTTGAGTGCACAGAGAAAAAGGTATTTAAATCCAATACTTCCTAATCTGAATTCGCAAATTATGAGAGCTCCTCCGTGGCTATATAGTCAGCGTACCCGTCCTCTGTGCGGGGCGCCCTGTTCGATTCTAGGCGGGAGCTCATGCAGTTCGGGTTCTACTTCTCATATAGGCTCGCTAAACTTATCGAACCTGATGCCTTTCGACTAGAAATTTAAGATTTAATTTAATATTTGGATTTTTTTTCACACAGGTAAAGGCGCATATAAAGATGAAGTCACACCTTCAGAGTTACCCACGTAGTGATACTGAAATGAAATCTTTGAGTTTAACTTCCCACGATTATGCCATTTAGACTAAAGAATACAATAATTAAGGCAAGTGAATGATGATGAGAGAATTGGTGGAATGAAATTTGGGAGGAAACGAGAGTACCCTGAAAAAAACCCACGGACATGATGTTGCCCACACAAACTTATTTGCACGGGGATTGAACCAGGGACCCCACGCACCAGAGATAAGTGCTTTAGCACTGAGCCGCTGTGGCCCTCTGTTGTGATTTAAAAAAAAAAAAAAAGCATGACTGTCAATAGCATTTGGCCAATTCTTGCCGAATTGAAAATTATCTATAAATCATATGTTGCTCCCACTATTGAGTATTGTTCTCCTATCTGGTCTATGGCCTGCCCTACTCATTTAAAAAATTAAATTCCGTAATTAATTTCTTTTTGGCCATTGTATCCTACCGAGTACCTCACCTCCGAACACTTCCAAAAAATAACGTTTTAAAATCCCTCAATATCAAACCTTCCCTAGTGAGAAACAAAATTTCTGACCTAATATTTTTCCAAAAAATTATAAATGGCCACATATCATATGAACAGTTATTAAGTCAGATCAATTTTCGCGTACCCGCGAGAACAACACGGTCTAGTGATCTCTTTTACACTCGAGCTGTGAGAGGTAATATTATCCAAAGGTCTCTTCTAAACAAAATTAGATCAGTATCTATAATCAGTTACCAGAAACTGTAGACGTCTTTTCAAGTGAGTATAATTTCAGATCATCTATAAATAAGCTATTTTTGTAATGTTGCTGTTGTCTTGTACCATCTTGACCTCAAATTGTTATTAAATTGTTATCAAATTGTTAAAATGTTTCAGAGTAAAATGGCCTAGTGCTGTATCTGTAAGTTTAAATAGTAGTAATCCTGACCTTGAACAAGATACTATCCGATATTTCCCTGATAACATGGAGCAAATCATTGAGTTTGAATATCGAAATGCGATGACGATTCTTGCTATTTTGACAATGTGCTGCTTGTTATTTTAAATACTTTCTCAACTTTACACGAATTTATAGCGAAATAGGTTCAGAAAGTAACTATTTTTTCACGCGATCTTGATATTACTCGTAAAAAAATTCAATAAACCATGATATATAATGTTTCTTTCTTCGTATATTGTTCCAAACCTCAGTTTGTGCAAATATTTAAATCTAATAATAATCCTATTTCATCATTAATGCTTATATACGAAGTCAAATAGCAAATCGTTGTACAGTTTTTTTTTTTCTGTATGGTTGCTTCCCAGCCGTAAAAGTCCTGGTTCAATTCGAGGTGCCGGCCATGTTGAATATTTTTCAACATTGTATTATATCTCATCATGATGGGGATATGTTGACGAACACTTACCTGAAAAGTACAATAGATGTAAGCCCAAAAGAGATCATAACTAAGACCAGAATTGAAAATTACACCCATTTACAGGAAATACACTCATAAATTTATATTAACTTATTAAAGCATTTCTCAATCTCAGTGTTGGGAGTACTATCAAACCTTCCTAGATAAATGTCAACTTAAGGTATATTGCCATAAAATATTATGTAACACTCAATACTTGTCATTTAAATAATTTATTTCACGAACAACTCAATCGTTTTACCATGTTTGTAACTAGTATATGCATCATTATTAGGAGAATTGACATAATTGACGCAATCTGCTACTTAATAGTGTATATTTTTCATAGACATTACATATTGAACATAGTACAAACTCATCTTCAAGACTGCTTCGTATGGATGTTCCCATATTGCAGGCTATTAATTAAACATTTATTTATGAAATATGAACTATCACCTAAGGCGTTTTTCAGAAATTCGAAAAAAAATTCTCCCTCAAGAGTAAACTACCCGTTGTGGATCTTTTCAGGGAAAATTAGTTACGTCATATTGTCCGGTTATTAATAAACCATTTATTTATCAATTACGAACAAAATTAACTGACTCGTGTTTGAGAAAATATCTCGAAAAAACTCATAGACAAGAGTAAACTAACCTTTTTGTATTTTTACCACAGGAATAACTTATGCCAAATAGTAAAAGTGGTAATGAAATATTGATGTACGAGAAGAATCGTTAGTCATTTTCGATAAAATCGCGTTTGTCTTTTTATTTTCATCTATCAGTGAACTTCCTTTATTTTGGGGGATAGGAAGAAAATTCGAAAACCTTCCCTTGGAAATCTGATAAAGGTATTAAGTTTAGAAATTTATCACTCGAATTTAAAGAAAATTATCCGATGTTGAGTTCGCCCTTACTACTACTCAATTGATTTGTATGTATATGTGGAAACCCTCAAGTTCGGGTGGATTTTACCCTCATGTCACATACCCGACAGCAAGAACGAAGAAAAAAGTCATTAAGTTTAAAACATTTTTTTAATACAGTAAATTACTAAAGACTACATTTAAAGAAAACATGAAAATAAACAGTGATAAATTGGCAATAAACGAAAACCAGAGTAGAACTGAATTTAACCTGACCCCGCATGCTAACACCGGGCGACGGTAATTTTGTCACCGGAAAATTCGTCACGGTAATTTCGTCACCGGTAATTTTGTCACCAAAATATTACCATATAGGTAATTTCGTCACCGAAAATAATGTCACGATAATTTTATCACCAGTGTCTTTTAGAACATAATACAAGTACAATGAATGAACTCGAAAAAGGTTTTGAAATTGTTTTCTTTAATCTTCAACTGCCAAAACTATGCAGCATAATCAAAATATATTATTATTATTAAATAAAGGGTTACATATTTTAGATATTGTATTTGAGACAAGAGATGAAAGTTTTCAGTAATTCTATCACAGAAATATTGTCATATAGGAAATTTTGTCACGGTTATTTCTTCACCTTTGTTGAATTAAATAGAGACAAAGCAAACGACCAAACAGCTTACGTTATTTTAATAAAACTTAGAAAACAATTCAGTTGGTGTTGAACTCTGCAAAATTGAAGTTTCTGTTACTCGAAGCAAGAACAAATACCAGTAGAAGAAAATAATGTCTGCTTGAGCAAATGTTAAAAGCACAGGCAATATGGGGCACTAATGGGTTCATTATTCACTACTTACAAATATTAAATTTCGCGAATATCAAAATTTCAGAACAGAAAATAATAAACAAATAGGGCCTATGGGAAGATACGCCAATCTGTTAATTTTCCCGCAGAATAGACGAAAATTTTCATCGTTCTAGTACCGTTCTCTGAGCCCAAACTCTTGGACCTTCCAAGTTAACAGTCATTTGAAAAGAGTGGCTTTTTTTTTTAGGAGCCATTAAAAGAATTATATTTCAACTCCAGTAAACATTGGCAAATTGTTATTGGATATATGTGGAGACCAAATTTCTATAAAGGAAGAAAAACGTATAAATATTTCCGGATGTTTCCTTTAAATATAGCCTTATGAAGCTATTAAAAAGTGAAACATGGATGGTGAACGCCAACTTTTCAATGGCGCCAAAAAAAAAGTGTATGTTATTTGAGGTGAGACTTCCTTTACTAGGTATACGCCCTAATGTAGACCAAGACACAAAATTCATATGAAGAACTGTTTCGTGCGGTGGTGCATCAGTGCAGTGAATTTAGTGAATATCCGGACCTGTAACTATGGTAATGGATTTTGATATAGCGTAAATGCTGGCTGTAAATGCAACTTTTGGAGATTCAATTCGTTTATAGCGTTACTTTTTTCACCTGACTCAGTCAACATGGAGGAAGGTCCAAGAGCTTGGACTCTTAGAACGGTACAAAAGCAATGAAATTTTTCGTCTATTTTGCGAGAAAATAAACAGATTTGCATTTCTTCCAATAGCAGATGTGCATCGATTAATACAAGTGACTTCGGAGGAAGAGCTGGAACTTCTGGACTATTTTGATAGCACTTACGTGTCAAACACGTATCGCCCTGTTAAAGCTCGGGCTGGGAATATTTGTTTGCGTAATGTGCCCCGTCTATATCCCCCAGACAATTGGGACGTTCACCAGGCTACCTTTAGCAGCAATTCTAGGATAATTAATATTTGTGAATTGTGGAACTAGAAGTTTCATCATCTAGTAGGAATGTCCCACGCAACTATTTGGAAGCTTATTCATGAAATTCAACAAGTTGAAGCAACGATTTCAGCTGTGCTTCATCAAGATGCTGTGGGGCAACCACCCAAACAGCAAACTAGAAGAGTGTTTCAGATCTTTTAGAAACGGCTCTAGTCTTTGTGCTTAACGTATAACACTGGAACTAAATGTTTCAAAAAAAATTGCTTGTTGTTTCCTATAGTAGAATAAACATGTAAACCATTTATTGCATTAATACAAGTTATATTTTATTTGCTAATTTTCCGTTCTGAAATTTTAATGTTGCCAAAACTTATATTTGTAAATAGTGATATATAAATCCATTACTGGCCCATTTTGCCTGTGCTTTTAACATTTGCTGAAACTGACATTATGTTATTTTACTGCTGTTTGTTCTTGCTTCGAGTATCCGAAACTTTGATTTTCCAGAGTCGAACACTAAATGAATTGTTTTTCAACTTTGATTAAGATAAGGTCAGCTGTTTCGGTCGTTTACTTTGTTTGTACTTAGTTCAACAAAGATGAAAAAATGACCATGACAAAATTTCCTGCATGCTAATATTTTGGTGACAAAATTACCGGTGACGAAAATTTCGGTGATGAAATTACCCAAGTCCGCTAACACCCAACCTTTCAATAAATAAATATTTAAATGATTTTTAACAACTAGATAAAAACTAAATGGCAAGATAAACTTTCAAATAAAAAAAAGGTAGGTAGAAGCAGCGGGGAGGATCCCTTCAACTTACAAAAGCCGAGGTAACAAGGATCAAACTATTTCTAAAGAATGGGGCTGGACAGCGGCGTAGCGAGCGTTACAAGATTGGGGGGGGGGAAGAAATGAAACTTGAAATTGCCAAGTCTTGATAAAAAAAAAAATGCCACACTTACCAACCCTGTGGAAAACTTTACAGCAACCTTATTTTCATATTCGTCCCATTTCATGCCCCATCTGAGATATGAATATGAATAACCCCCCGGTTTCGAGTCCAATTTCACAGCTCAATTCAGGATCATTATCATCACCCATGATGCATAACTGTTAATTTGACAACTCATGGTTATCATAGTTTAGGTAATCCCCGCCAGCCAATCCTTACGAGACGTGCGCAGTTTTTTTTTTCTGTCCTCCAGTCTCCTCCCACTTCGATATCATGATTTCGCATTCTGATGAAAAGTATTAAATACCGGCAGGAAAAATACAAATATTTAACCTCCCTTTTAGGCGCCCCACCAGTCACGCGCCCGGGGCACGTGAATTGCTTTCTTCCCCATAGTTGCGGCCCTGTGAACTACGTAACATGCAATGGTTACGTAATGCTTTGACTTATAAATACGTACTATAAAGAAAGGAAGAACTTCAATTTTTGTTCCGAAAGAAGCAACTACGGGATTAAAAATAAGGTAGGAATGACAACTCATCTGTATCAAAATGAAGTGAAAGACACGCCGGTCTATGCTTTCACCCAGCAGACGTATTGTTTGGCCCTCCAGAATGTGACTTTTGGAATCATGCACTTAGGTTTACAAAATGACTCGACTCATCCATTGTAGCTTCCCCCCATCGAACGCCTGAGAAACCTACTGTGGCCCCCCAGTGCCGTGCCATGGAAATCAGCGCCTGGGGCGAGAGTATACGACGGCGCCCACGGACAATATGAGTGAGGTCGAAATAGCAACCGCGAAGCGCCATCATGGTTTGCGCGAAGCGTAAGAAAATTTTCAAAACTAAACCTTGCTTTTCCTTGATTTTGAGCACTTTTTATTACTTTTTCCTTCCATTTTATACATGTGCGCATATATTTTCCTCGGGGCGAGAGTACACGATGGCGCCCCCGTACATATGAGTGAGATCGACATACCAACCGCGAAGCGCCACCATGGTTGACACGAAGCGTAAGAAAATTTTCAGAAATAAACCCTGATTTTCCTTGATTTTGAGCAATTTTTGTTACTTTTTCCCTTCCATTTTATATATGTGCACACATATTTTCCTAACATGAGCAACATTATAGAACCACCTCCTAAAGCAGAAAGAGGATTTAAGTACATACTAGTAATATTCCTCTAATTTTTCATTTCTTTCTTTTTTCTTTCGTTCTCTTCTTTTTCTATCCCAATTTTGCGCCCCCTTACTTCGGCGCCTGGGGCTGTCGCCCCGCTCTCCCCCTTATACAAGGCACTGGCTATACCATTCCCAAAACACACTTCTGTTCAGTTCTCCCTACTCGAAAAGCCCTGTGAATAGAAAGTCTTACTGCAAAACAGAACTGAAACAAAAAGTTTATACTAACCAGTCACTGCCTTGTTCTTGTTTTATTAATATCAATTCTTATTAGTTTCATTAATCTCCACAATATGCCTGTTGTCTTGTATACGCTCTTGTATCAAATGCTTTTGTTTCCAATACAACTGCTACCGAAAAGCCTCTTCTATCTGTCTTTGTTTTAATTTTGTACGCCACCTCTATTGTGCTTTTGTCAGTGGTACAATTTCTCGATTTTTTTTTTATTGAAGATTCTTCAAAATGTTTAGGAATATCAAATGAACAAAAGTGAAGTGTGATCACATGCAACAAGTAAAGGAGCTTTAAACGAATATGTCAATTTATTTCAAGATAGGAAACTACAAAAAATTTATGCCAAATCTATAAAAGAACTGATAAGTTACAGCAACTGGGTATCTAAGAAAATGTTAAACCAAATAAGTCAATTGAATAAAACGGCATTCTTCAAGTTGCCAACTAGGTATTTTAATTTGCCAACTTGTCAAGAAATTGGTAACTTTGAGGGGGAGGCTCCCCCCTTACCCCCCTTAACGACGCCCCTGGGGTTGGAGGTAGTTGTATAAGTTTTGTTTTTCCTTTCTGGTCTATTTTGAGCTGTGGATAACATAATAAAAATTGGTATCCCGTGAGGGGATAATTTATTCTATTTGTTACTACTATATTCTTCGTTAATTTTGTAAGAAAAAAAAAAAACGAAAGCTGCAACCATTAATAAATTATATTTTCTTTAAATTGAATTTATCATTCAGTAGCCCACTTTTTAACCACCAAAGTCAACAGTCTAAAACATTGTATAACAAAAAAAAATCAATCAATTATTCCACTATCGGAACACTCCTTTACTCCCTTATTCTTTGTAAACTGCAGTTCCAAACAATAGGCTTATTTCGGAAGGTAAGAGGAAACCACACATCAAGCTCGTTCAGATTGTATTGAATCATCATTGTGCTTGTTTAGAAATTTAAATGTTTGCAATTTACATCGTAAAAAATTGAATATAACTTTTTCCCTGTCCTGTGTCCTCCTCCTTCGAAGTACGATTCATATAAATATTTAGTGATCTCAGATCACTAAGTACAATGATCTAAGATTGTACCAAAACTAGGCCAAGTGGATTGAGCTGCTTGGACGTAATATAGATAAATGTTAATTTTTAATCCTCTTCGGCGTGGCTCCCAGTCTGTTTCTTCTATGCTTTCTTTTTATTTTTTTTTACTTAACAACACAATGTTTATAGCACCTGCACTTAAAACCATGGCCTCAGAGATCCATCTTGTTCAAGCAACTTGAGTAAAGTGGGAAACGACCATGTGCTCAAACAACAGGCAAGAGGAAGAGCGAAAAATGACCGCTTCTTTTTCTTCTTCTTTTACGCGCCTATTTTTACGCTAGGTGTATGGGCCAACTTACGGACCGAAATTTACGACATCATTTTACGGACCGAAAATGCGCGCTGAAAATACGCTAGTGTATGTTGGCCTATACTACATGCACCGTACGCGTGACTGACTAGCAGGCATTCGTCGGCAGGTGACACAGATATCGCCTGGACGGAAATTATATCGATAGTAGGTTGGTACTCATAATGTTCTGACTGATCAGTGCATACTAAATAAATTTAAAATGTAGGAAATTTTCAACATTCTGATTAACTTGCAGGAAATTTCACAATGAAAAGAAGCAACTGACTTGGACAAGACAACGGTTAGTTGATGGGGCAATCTTTTTTTCTGGTCTTTGAGGTGTGAGCTTTGACCACGCCTTGTGAAATTTTGATGTTTGGTGCTCATCAGTCGCGCTTCCATTTTTTTTATAATTGTTCCAGTTCATGATAATTAACAATACATTGCGCAGTTCGAATACATGTTCACGTTTTCATTCAATCCAACTCAAGCCGCTTCAGATACTATAGAGTTGTATTTGTTTACGAAGAATTAATTGCGTATTACAAATACACCCCAACAAAACATTCTGCGTGCTCATCTGCTCAGTATTCAAGGTTTTAATTACAACCTGAATTGTTAAAATGCGAACGTAAGTTGCATTAGATATCTAAGCAGTTCCTAGACTATGGATAATTCAAGCAATGCTAATTAAGGTCTTTCTAGCAAGCACTTCTGCTGTTCATAAACCTTACGCATTGGAGTAGGAAAAAAAAGAAAAGAAAAGAAAGAAAGAAAGAAAGAAAGAAGTAAAATTGGTAATTTTGCAACCGTGACTCACTCGGGCTCATGCTCTCTATCCTGAATGGAGCTCGCGTTCGCTAATCTCAATGAGGATCACACTAGTCAAGTTTCTCACTAATTCGAGCTTGAGCTTGATATTTACTGTGAAATTCTCTTCAGCTCGATCTCGTAATGCCACACGTCCTTTCTTGTTTTTACATTTGTCTCACCATTTTCGATTTATACGGGTGGCCGTGGACTTTTCAATTAAGTTTTTGTTTTCATTTTGACCCGCCGCCATTTTGCACAGGGTTGTCGTAGAGAGTCGAGACTTGCTCCATTTTCCTTCATTTTACAACAGATTTCAAACGATGTGCTACTTAACCCCCCTTGCCATTTGAAACTTTTTAGTTGGATCCCGTCTGGGGCCCTGCGGGGAACCCTGAGGCGAACTTTTTACCCCAAAAAAGTGTGGCCTTGAAAATGATGGGATACATGTTCACCGAGTTTTCCATTTACCCAATCGTTTCCGAACAAATGACTCGGTTCAAACTATTCTAGCAGGTAATTTCCTAGCTATGGCTTTTTAAATATCTAGAAATTGGTCATGTTTTTGGCCAATATCACGGGAACGGTAAGCCATAGAGATATGATATTGGTGGTAATCAATCCCTAATAGAATGCTAAACATTTTTGTCCTGATATTAATTGGTGGCCACTGGTCAACTGGCCATTGGCCAAACCACTGGCCAGTTGGACAGTGACTACCGGTTACTATTTGGTACCAAAATGTTTACCATCCTTTTAGATATTGATCAACACCAATATGATCTCTCTATGACTTACGGTTCCCGAGATATGGCTGCTTAAATTTCTGTAAATCGGTCATTTTTTGGCCACTATCTTGCCAACGGTTAGCTTGACGCGAAAAATTTAATCATTTTGTCTAATAGTTTTTGATGCTTTATCTAATGCAGTGTACAAAATTGAAAAAAATGCAAATAACAGACAGACGGACAGATAGACACACAGACATAGAGAATTCAGTAACGAACTTTTTAAGTTCGTTGAATATGTTGTAACTCACGATATCCCGCCCGGTGACGTGTATAACTTCGGGATTCGTCTAGTTATAACATATCCAATGCGAACACAATTGTCTCGTTCGGATCTCACAAGGGAACCTTCCGAAAATGATAGCTGCAGTGAAAGGTGTGGCCTATGCCAATTGAAAGAGCTGTAATAGAGATGTTCATTCCCAAAAAATTAGCTGCCCATAGCAATAGGCTCAGGAAATATAAGGGGTGGAAGTTCGGGAAACAGCAAGGCTGGACAAGTGGAAAAGTGCAAATTCCACAAAAAAAAGGGGGGCACGGCAAAATACAATGCTGACAAATGATGTATAGAAAGAGACTTGCAACAATAGGGAACAAATGAAGGCCACCAGTGGGGTTAACAGTGTTGCCAACTGCAATGAAAAGTACATGTTTTGCAAAGAGCACTATATGAAGTGAGTGCAATATTCAGTGTCAACCTGTCATGTAGAACATAAGAACATGTCTAATCAGTGGTACAATCTAACAAAAGAAAATAGAAAAAAACAGAAGTACGAAAAATACGGAAAAAACGGAGTTGGCACATTTGATCAGGGGCTGTACATATTAGAATGAACAAAACAAGAAGCACCGAATATGCAGGAAACCGACGTACCTATAGTCGAAAAGAAAAACGAGTTCCAAAGTTGGCAAGACTGGCCATGGACATCCAGACAAGTCTAATATAGTTAGGCCACTCGCTTCAGAAAAAGAAAATTCCGGCAACAGGAATCACTCGGAATGCATCAATGTTAGAGTGATTGAGGCAATGTCAAGTCGGGGAACATGAAATGGTTGGGTTGAGCCAAAAACCGATAATAGAAGTAAATGTCATGGTTGGGTCGTATGTGGGAATATGCAGGGTGTCCCACCAAACTTTGTGACCTGAAAGATTTGCGAATCGTACAAAATGTGACGGATCCAGTTGTCCAGGAATGTACCAATGTCAGGGGGTGATAAAAGTCTGTGAGAAGCAAGTGCCCCCAGGATCTCCAACATAGGGCCCCAGGAGCAAACTTCAAATTTTCAAATGGAAACAGGGACCGAGTGTTACCTCTCTCGATTGATCATTGAATGTGCAACAACATATAGAGGAAACATTTGCTATATGAAGCATGTTTTTCAAAATGGCCGCCACAAATATGTGCTGTCTTAACATGGCATCGAACAATGTGATCTCAAATTGCTGCGAAGCGAAAAGAGATGTTGCAAATCCAATTGCACAGGAATGTACTCATGTCGAGGGCCAAGAGAACTTTGTAAGAAGCAAGTCCCCCAGGGCCCCCATCATAAGGCTCAAGGGGGTCAACCGCAACATTTCAAATGGGAACAGGGGAGGATGACATTTCTCTGGATAGATACAACACCGTCTATAAAAAACATTTGCTCTATGAATATGAAACAGATGTCAGGCAAGGACAACTAGCGGTGTTTCCCATATGATCAGACGATGACTTATTTATGGCACGAGCCATAGTAGAAGGCGGCTTAGTTGAAGAAACTACACCCTCTCAGTAACCTAAATTGCACGAAAATTTCCAAAGCAGGTTCATTGACCTGACTACCGCATGTTGCCCACTTTGTCCAAGAGCGGGATGGTTTGTTTCTAACTTTTCTACCGAAAAGCAATTGTCTGGAATGGTGTTTCGGAGACAATAAAATAAAGAAAATATACTAGGCAGAGAGAGAGTAGGGAGGAGGGAGTGTACCAATTATTCTTTCCTCTAAACCAACGTTTCTCAACCTTTTTCAACTTGCAGCACACTACGGGTGTAACATGGATTCTCGCGGCACACTTATAGATATTATTATTTGTAAATATAAAACACACTGGTATTTTTTTTACTTTGATTACTAATCTCCTTCGCACAGAGAAGAAAGCTCGATCACTGGGTTTTCCTCGTGGTAAATCACTATGCTTATTTTTCATTCTAATTTAAAAGGAGAAAACAACTGCAATGAAATGTTGGACCTAGGTTATTAAAAATACGCTTACTCTTTCGAAAACTGTATCCAACCTTTTACTAAGAATGAAGATCATTAAATAACGAACAAACAAACAAATCTATTTTACTTTTAAAACACAAATGTAAATAATTTATCGAAAGGATTGAATGATATTTTAAATTTTCAAGTTACGAAATAGTCTGTAACGATAAAGAAGCAATAATGGTCATAACTAACTAACTAAAACTAACTAACTCTATGGCCTATGGAACCCGGAGGTTCAGTGCCGCGTTCACAAAAGCTCTTCACTGACTTCTATCCTTAGCTAATTGGATCCAGTTTCTACTTTGTATTCCTATCTCTGCGAGATCCATCTTAATATTATCCTCCCATCTGCGCCTAGGTCTTCCTAATGGTCGTTTTCCTATGGGTCTACCAGTCAAGACTTTGAAAGCGTTTCTACTTTCTTCCATTCTAGCTACATGACCTGCCTACCTAAGCCTCCTAGACTTGACGACCCTAACAATGTTGGGTAAACCGTATAAACTATGTAGTTCCTCGTTATGAAGCTTTCGCCATTCCCCATTCTCGTTCCTCTTGGGTCCGAATATTCTTCTCAGGATCCTGTTCTCAAATACTTTCAGTCTATGTTCTTCCCTCAGAGTAAGCGACCATGTTTCGCAACCATACAGAATAACAGGCATGATTATCGTTTTATATATTTTAAGCTTCAAATTCCTCGACAGAATTCGCGACGACAAGAGATTTTGAACCGAATAGTAACACGAATTCCCTGCTTTTAGTCGACATTTAATTTCTTCATGAATATGATTTTCATCTGTTAATATTGATTCTAAATATTTGAAAGTATCCACTTTATCAAAAGTATTATTTAATATTTTAACGCCTCCCATTATAATAATAATGGTCATAACAATAACAAATACTTTTTTCAACATTAGAAATGTACAGAAAAGTAACACGGCATGAAACTTAAAATTGTAGATTTATAGTAGAGGTTCATAGTAATGTGCAATACAAATATACATTTTCCCCTACGTTTTGCAATTTGATTGCTATAGAATTAATAATTTTGTTTTGATATCCTCGCGGTACACCAGTGGCCCATTCACGACACACCATTGTCGCGGTATTTTCACTGCTAGCTTCTCATTTTAGACAGGTATATTTACAACAAAGGGGGGTAGCGTGCACCTTTGCACCCCTTAAATCTGGCCCTGTCCAGAAGTTATGTAGCCCTACATCGTTCATGGAAATAAAAACACAATAGTTATAACTATGCTAAATTACTATAGACTGCCAATTGCTCATTCAGAGAATTTATGATGTTCACTTTATTGCAATGTTCTTATACAGACTAGATATAGGCTACGGATAATTGTTTTATACAAGCTAGATAATCAATTATTATTATTATTATTTTTATTATTATTATTATTATTATTATTATTATTATTATTATTATTATTATTATTATTATTATTATATTTGAAGTACAATCAAATATCACGACATTAATTACTAGTTTTAATTAACTGAATTGAGCTGAAAATTAGATCCTAATCTCGGAAGATTAACTATTAAATTTATACGTTCTGTACCTTTCTAAAGTAATAAATGCTGGAATTGGTTTCAAGGCTGTTCCTGAGTGAATAATTTCTTCATAATAATATTAAAAGTTTTAGAAAAATTTTCGAGACATTCGAGTCGAGTCGAGATTTTTATGAGCTGTCTCGACTCGACTCGTGTCTCGACTCGAAAATTCGAGTCGAGAAACACGTTTGTCTCGACTCGTCTCGAATTTTACAAAGTGTGTCTCGACTCGAATCTCGACTCGAATTCGAGTCGAGTCGAGTCGAGATTCGAGACATGTCTCGACTCGAGCGCATCTCTAATCTGGCATCCCTACTTTCTAAAAAAATAGAATGAGTAAAGATAGACAAGGGGGACAGTGTGACGTCATGCGTACCCCTACCTTTTCAGATCCACTTTTACCCTTGCTTTTCTCATATGTATATTGGCTTTTCACGTGTATATATTACATTTTCCTTGCATGTGTTTATTGGTTTCACTCTATGTGTGGACCTTCCACCTCTAAGTTTAAGGTAGATAGTTACACACGTTTCACATCCATTTATATGTAACAATAAATATAGAGAACAAGTACTTTTATTTATAGTATCTATTAATAACGGTATTCTATATAATTTCCTTCTCGTTCTGTAACATGCGCTCACAAAAATAGTTTTTCCCCTCTCTTTTATGCAAAGTCCTCAATAATTTTTTCATAAGATGTTGATTGAGCAACCTTGTTTCATTAACTAATGTTGCCAAATCTAAGAGCCTTTCCTGTCCCATGGATGAACATAAGTATGTTTTAATGAGTTTTAGTTTGCTGAAATTTCTTTCACAAGTTTCCACTCTGCATGAAAGATAAGAAAAATCCTAAGAGCCACTGAGACGTTTGGACAGACACTTTCAAGGACATTTTCGGTAATCATGTCGAGTATGTTCCTTGGGGTGGACCTTTTGAGATCCGGCAAAAATACAACAGCCTGGTCATTAAGACTCGCAATTTCTGCACATAATTCTACAGCATTCAAATTGTCTTGATATTTCAAAGCGAGATCCGCACACGAGTTTTCAGGTCCTTCGAAGACATTTCACACAATGAGCTTCATCTGAGGAAGCTGAAGTCCTTGTTTACTTCTTTGAGCCTGTCCATTCTACTAAAGAGTCCTTCCCATTCTACTAAAGAGGTCAAGAATTCTGGAGAAAGATTGTCTAAGGCGATCCTCTTCAGTAAATAGTCTTCCTTCATCCTCTCCTGACATTCTCTTCTTCTTCAAGATACACTTTTCTCTGATCTTCCACATCTATCAAATTAACAGGAACCTTGGCTTCCGACAGCCATTTGTCAAATCCATAATTCTGAACCTGAAGCTTGTGTTCAAAAGATCACATAACAAATTAAGAGACATTTGCAAACTCAAATCCTTATTCTCAGTATTTCTTCCAGACATGTTTCTAGGGGGCACTGCTCCCCCGGAGGAGACCAAAATTATACGTCTATAATGTAATAATAAATAGAATAGTACCGTGTGAAAATAATATGTGCCCCTCCAAATACTAAGTGTGCCTCCCAAGGAACATATTTTTCTGAAAGAAACACTGCTTATTCTGTTTTTTTTTTTTTTAACTCCATTTATTTCATATAAAACTGAATCTCAAAATACTAAATTAATTACAAATTTGAGATCTTTGATTGATTTCATTAAGTTTTTGGCAACTGATTTGACTTCTGAATTAGAGGAAGTGGTTATAATTTCATCAAATGCTGCGAGAACATTTCCCAGATCAGATTTCCTTCCACTTTCTTCATTCCACTAACCATCCTATCATCATCCATACGGCCTTCCAAACTTGCCAGCGTTAATCTTGCCTCGAAATGGCTCCCCTACATGCTCTCAATCAGCTGCGCCCCGGGGCAAATGCTCCGAATTGCCCCCCACCCCCCTAGATCCGGCCCTGCATGAAATCATCTACAAGTTTCTTTTCTATGCCCTTGTATGTTCTACTGTTTAATTATTGTTTTGAAATATACTATTGTTTAATTATTAAAGTCCTTGTGCGCTCCATTTTCTATTTTGATCTTCTCAAATGTGTGCATTGCAGGGTGGTTTCCGAGCCGTTGTGTGGTCAGACATGCTTCAAATCTTGATTCTGTTCGGAGCCCTATGTACTATTGCTGTGATGGGATCACGGAAAGCTCAAAGTTTCTCAGCGATATGGGAAAAGAATTATGAAGAATGGAAACTACATCCAAAGTATGTTACTGTGAGTTTATTCTAATTTTCAAGTAAAAGTGACTGTCTTTATATCTTGCCCTTATACTATATATCTATCTCACTCTTCCCTATCCTGATCCAGACTTCTCATTTCAATGTACTTGTTCTTAACTACTTCTTATAGTATTTGGTCCATATATTTCACTCACGGCCTTCCTTTACATATTTTTTCTTCTACCATTCTCTCCGTAGCTAATAATGTGATTCTTCCATATCTCATAATGTGTCTATACTTCTTCTTTTGAATATGTTATTTATGGTGGGGAATAGAAAGCATGGGGGGAAACACTGAAATAATCCAGAGAGCTCTAAAGAAAATAGGGAACGTTTCAACGTACATGAAAGAAAATTGGAGACCATTGGACAGGTTACGCGTGAGGGAAAAGAAGAAAGAGGAGGAGGAAGGCCGAGAGGAGCTGTTGGAAAGAAGATAAGTGGTTTTATAACCGCCTTCCGGACCTAACCCCCTTACTGTCCCACCAATAAGTATTTTCAGGAGACCTGAACTTACCTGGTAAAGACACCAAGGGACATTTCCAAAAGGGGATTACGGAATTGTTCCCAAATCGCCCACCGGTCTCAATAATGAGATGAGCATTAGGCACCGAGAGGTTCGGATATCTCGTCTCGAAATCCTCACGGACGATCAGACGGTCACTCAGACCACAACTCACATAAACATTATTCATACATACAACAAAAACACACTGGATTAAATGACATCATGCTTATTTATTAAAATACTATTAAAAAAATAACGGAGAGAAACAACCACAACACTCAACACTGAATATATATAATTATTTTCACTAATAAAATCATACTTTGCTTTTTCACTACACTATAGCCCTTTATCACTTGTATATATTTGTATGAAAGATTATGATTACGATTCCACTATAGATACTTTTCTCACATCATTAATGCACATGGGGGATTAGCACTGTGGAAGTAACATCGGGATGATCCCACGAAATAATATGGTTGCTGCTCCAAAAAATCCTCGAATGTCGACGTTAGTCTTCAGCAAAAAGTATATAGACATGGAATGATAATGTTGGGTGGCGCGTTTATAACTGATACGCACTAGTTATGTGACCCTAGGATTTCACTGATTGCGGCTAAGCGTAACTAGATCCTTGACTGGCTAATAACGTGTACCCCTTAACATAACATGATGCTTGATGCAACCTACGTGGTTGTTGCCTCAAAATACGGAGTAATACTCCTCGAACTCAGAGGTTCGAGATACGACCTGCACTGATCGTCTGGTCAATGTTGGTAGTTCATTCTAAAAAACACTCACCTGTATGTATATGCAAATAGAATATTAAAAAAATAACGTTAATTTTAGTCCACAAGATATTGTGATAATTTGGGTATGGGAACGTTTAGATAACGAACTGGTAAAGCGATGTGGCTGTCGTCGTTCTGGCGCTTAGACACTTGGTGTGCAATATTTCCACAAATGATTGGAGAACACACTTGATTCAGTTCCAAATAACTATAGAACATAGTTCTTGCATATTAATACGTAAGGAAGAAACACTGAGAACCTTTGTCGCTCACTAAAATATTCTCACCACAAAGCAACGTCTCAGATATATATGTATGAATAAACGATGAAAGACTTCTTTGTCCTGTTGCGTGGGAATAAAAACAGTTCCCATCGAAGAAACAAGTTATGGCGTCGCAGAATAAAGTATAAATCGAAAAATAATTACTGTATTTACGAAATATACAGAGCGTCCACAAAAATACTTCTATAACCTGGTAATAAATAAATAAATACTTCTATAATAAATAAATAAATAACCTGGTGACAGTTACAGTTTACAAGATAAAGTTCAGTGATTGTAATAGTTGTTATATTGGTGAAACGGAGAAAAAACTAAAAGAACAGTTAAAACAACACAATGATGACGTGAGATTAGAAAGAGAAAGAAATGCCGTTTTTAAACAAGTGAGGGGCACGGGACATAATACGTATTAATAAGTGTAAAATTGAAATGTTAATACGGGAACAAAGGATATTTATAAGAAAGTGGAAGGAGGCCAGATTCATTGAGAAAGAGAAAAGCGGTTTTATGAATTAGAATACAGGACTTCAATTGACGAATAGTAGGACAGGTTATTGGAAAGACTTAATTTGTAGCTTAGTTTATAAAATAATCGGTCAATACAATTTCTTTTTGGTACAACTATCAATGAAGCTTTCTCCTTCGTTAGAGAAAAAAGGGCAACTCACATTTTTAAAAGTATATGTGGCTTTTGAACATATTTTGAGAACTGAAATGGAAAAATAAGTTCTGATAAAAATTTAACTGAAAAAACAGCAAACTAAATTTTTAGATATAAAAGAAACTACAATGTTTGGGTTAGTTTGTGCAATCAGAAAGATTGTGGTTATCACAATAATCCACTATATACAAAAGGCAAAGAAATTTTCCTCAATTATATAATGAAAAGAACATTACTAACAAATTAACGGACTTCATTTTATGGCTTGGAGCTCTAAAATTACAGGAACATAATTTTAATACTGATTATGAAAAGCTCTGAAACTAAAGGGACATAATTCTATAGGTGGCTATAGAAAGCTCTAAAACTAAATTGCCAATAACGTGTTTCTTGAGAAAATTTACCTTAAGAAATCTTGTAAGCCATCGTAAATTTCACCTTTTACATTAGTAACAAAAAGTATTTAATCATATTTTGCTTGAAGGAACCTAAATCCTTGATACCATTCAGTAGTGTTTTTTGATGGATCTTTACTTTTTATAATTGTAAATTATTTTCATAAAACTGACGTAGATACTTTCGTGCTTTGCTCGATAATAGCAGTTCTGTTGTAAGATTACCATTAATTTAATCGATATACCGACCTCAACAATTTCTTACTTCCATAACTATGTATACTATCATTATACATAAGTATCGGAAGTCTTATAAAATGGCTATGTAAGACTGTCTGTCGACAAGTATCAGAGCAAACACGGTAAGAGAGATCGAAAGGCGGTTTCTTTTTGGAATAATCGATTAAGCGTCTGAAGAATATGAGATACCGAGATGTGGATTTGAAATAATCGATTAATCGTCTGAAGAATATGAGATATTGAGATGAGGTTTTTTGGAATAATCAATTAAGCGAGATATCGTGTTTTTTATATATATATATAATCGATAAAGTATCGGAAGAACATGTTTCAACTCCGCCTTTATTCCTCTATGCAACCGGAAGTTGACGAAATCTACTACCACTTCCGGTTTGAATATTAATCTTCATATTGCGGAAACGGTAAGAGATAGCAAAAAAATGACTTTTTTTTTTTATATGTGAGTTATACAGCTCTAGGCGTACTACGACCTGTTTCAATATTGAGTTCTCGGAAATCTACCTAACTAACGAAACTAACTTGTTTTTCTATTGTACAGTAACCAACTCTAAAGAAACATCGAAGGTTCATCGATTTTGCAAATAATCAAGAAATGATTCCTTCAAATCTTCCAATATATGATACACATCAATTTGAGTTAATTGAAATTGAGACTTAAGAGATTTTAATGTTCTTTAGCGTTAGTGTCTACAATCTGTAGATACTAAGATCTGTTACGTTAACTCAATTTACGAAATCTAGGTTAACATAACTTTTGCCTAACTTCTGACGAATCGAGCAAATAACGTTATTTACAATTTTGAACATGTTATGTCAACATCATTAAAAGACATAAAAGTACATGTTTTGGTCATTAGACACAGGGAGAGGGGAAGAGATTTACGGAGAAGGCAGAAAATCAGAATCAAAAGTTGATAATGGATCATCATGCCGCAGACCATCTTTATCACTCAAAAGTCTAAACAGTCCAAAGAAGATACAGACAAGTTTCAAAGTTCACAAGAAAGAGTGATGTCAAAGACGATCAATCTCCATCCGAGGCGTGAACAAGATTTTCAAACTTGTTCAAATCTTGAAGAGTGATTCATCTTTGTTGCTTTATTTGTCTTAAGGACTGGAGAATCAGGACTAGATCTTACTTAAAACCACCGATTACATTTCTAATCAGATATTTATAAATTTCAGTGAAAGTGTGAGAGTACGAATTCAGGTTTTAGCTATCTCTAACTTTAATTTCTAACATCTGAATCAGTATCTCAATCTGTACTGAAAACATTTTCTAATTTCTTAAATATTATTTTAGTTTTACTGTATGATGAGACTAAAGGTTGAGATCTTCTGTACCGAACAGAATAAAGAATATTATTGAAGTGCTTCAATTTTCAGTTTTTCAGTCAATCCAACAGAAGATGACACAGTATGGGCACATACTATTGGAAAATTCTTTGGTTGGCTTTATATTGTTGCTGTTTGCCAATTGCAAGTACAAAGGTATATTTCTCTGCCAAACAGACAAACAGCTAAAAGGTAAGTCATGAAATATATTTTACTTTGTTTTAAAAGAGTTTACATAATAATATTTTCTGTATTTATGAATGACGCTAACGTTGTAGAATTTCAAATGCTTCTTACGTCCTAATTTCAATTACTTAACTCTAATTATTTCATGATGTCTCTCTAATATGACTCGGAGAAGTTGGAAACAATTACTACACGAATAAAAAGGCTTTAAAAATGTAAAAGCAATTAATTATCCTGACTAATGTTTACTTCAATCAATTAATATTTTGTTACTTTATTCATTTATAATCTTTTTCATTATTTTTCATTTTTATTATTATTATTTGAATAATATTACAAAAATGATAATTTCGAAAGAACATGCGAATCTGATTTTTAAATTTTCCTATATTTACAAAACATTCCATAATAAATTTTGCAGTAGTGAAGTTTTAGAAACTGGCAATAGATGATGTTGGGGATGCGTAAGAAAATGCAAATACTCTGCTTAATACCTATATTTAATTTTATTAATCTGTACAGAAACTTTAATTTCTATATATTTTATTTAATATGTTTATAGACACAGTTAGGATAATTTTTTTCTTATTTTAAGTTGGAAATTTCTGTTTCTTTCCTTTGCTTTTAATTTATTTATTTATTATGTTCATATTTTCTGGACAGTGCAATGCGGATTTATGCTGTTGGATTTCTGATATTATATTCACTAATTGTATATCTTGGTCTTGTAATGTACAATTCTTTGGAAAGTTGTCAACCACCCAAACATAAGGTAAATTTAGCAATAACGAAATACTTGCAGCATACTTCAAAGCTTATATATTTTTTTTCTGTAATTTTCATGTACTTCTTCCTTTTAATGAATAGAAGTATGCGTATATAATTACAAAAATGTAGAGACTTTATTGAATGTATGATAGAAAAAAAAAAGTTCAAATTGAAAGTTTTGTTCAATATGGGTACCTTTAGCTACACTGAAAAAAAAAACGCCAGTAAAAGACTAGTATGAAGCTATCAATTGTGCTGGATAATATTTAGTTATACTAATTAACATTTTGTTATTTTATTAATTCATAATTCATTTGACTTTTCACTTTTGCAGAAGATTTTGTCATCAATATTTCATACATTTTTGTTTATTATTATTATTACTTGCACATATTCTTAGTTTTTAAAAAATCATACTAACTTTTATATTTCTCTTTCTTTCACGTACAGTCAACAACCAAAGTTCTTTTTGTTTGGTAAAATTTATTTTGAGAATAACGGTGGTATGGTTGGAACGTACAGAAATTTATATTCTTTTTAATTTACTGAAAACTTTACTCAAATTGTCCTTCCATTCTGAAGTTATTTATGAAACTAATTTCATCAAATGGAAAGAACTTTTGTTGCTGACTGTACAATGCATGTACCACGGTACATTTTGGAGTAGCACTATTTGAATAATTTTCTCTTGAGTTAATAATTTTATGAATGTTCAATTCGCTACATTACTAAATACAGTAGAGCGTCGATTATCCGAACGTCGGTCAACCGAACGATCGCTTAACCGAACTGTGTACTCGCTCGCACCTGTTACTCTCCCACCCTACCGTCCATCATCCCCCTCACTCCCAAACCAAGTTTCCCATAGTAGTCGCCGCACTGAGCCATCGCTGGCGGAACATTGCTTCTAATGGGGCCTTCATAAGGCGCTGCTGACCGGCCAAGCCGCCAGTCGCTGTGTTTCAACAATCAGCACACTTCTGTCGGTTTGGCACTGGCTGTAGAAGTAGCGGCAGTATCAAAGCTGTTCACAGCAACAGCTGCGCCAGCTTAGATTTGAGGCGTGCCGCTCCGCGCATGGCAAATAAACATGTACAGTTCGATTATCCGAACAAACCAGTTTTCCGAACACCCATGTCCCCCAATTGCTTCGGATAATCGACGCTCTACTGTAACATATACTTACCATTTCAGAATGTTTACAAACGTCTGTTGCTTTTTTTTTTTTTTTTTTTTTTTTTTACTGCAGTATCAGAATAACAAACATGCTCTAAGGAAGGGATATTCTGAATAATACTATGTAATCATACTTATTAACTCCGATACTATAATTTCTTTAGGTTGAACGACCGTCTCACAAATTTTTTATCAGTTATACGAAGAAAACCCTTGGACACATTCCAGGTTTACAAGGACTTATTTTGGCAGGAATTATAGGAGCTAGTCTCAGGTAAATATAAATATTAATTTCAGTTATAAAAGGAAGTTTCCTCGTATACAGAATGTTAACAATGTGTCACAATATTTTGGAAAGATTTCTCACATCAAAATACGAAAAGAAGTTTATATAGATCTGTGCTCACAAGTGGATAATTTTAGAGTTATATGGTGCCGAAAACGTGAAGCAAGTGAACTTTAAAAGTTCATAGCTCCACTACTATGGGATCTATCGTAGTCTGTTTAAGACATCACTGAGAAATTGGTATGTGAACTATCTAAATATCCATGTTTAAGAATGCTCCAGTACTTGCATACTAATTCCTAGAAGTAGGTGGAGAGTGATCAAGTACTCTGAAATAGCCTCTTTTGAAATGATTGTGCAAGCACCAGAGGTTCTGAAAGATGGATATATGAATAGTTCATATACTAGTTAACCCGACTACGATCGGTCCTATAGTAGTAGGACTATGGACCTTTAGTTTTTTTTTTTTTTTTTTTTTTCACGCTTTCGGCACCCATAACTACGAAACTATGCACTTCCGACCACAGGTCCATATCAACTTTTTTTCCCCTTATTTTAATGTGAGGGAATCTATTCCCAAAATTGTGACAAATTTTTGTAACACCCTGTATGCTGCATAACGAAACATAAGTACAGCTCACAGATGACGAGAAGAACCCTAAAACAGGGGGAGCGGGGAAAGGTCAACGACACGGTCAAGTCCATTTTCGGTTTTTGAGGTGTGGTCTATACTTAGATGTCGTCTGCTGCTCCGGGTAAAGTTATATATGTGCTATTCCGTGGTGTCATTTGAAACCCCCGTGCGAAAAGTGAGCAAGCCCATACCTACGTCACACTACTTCTCCTAGGGTTCTTCTCGTCATCTGTGAGCTGTACATTTAAATACAAGACTAGAATCTTCCTTGACTGTGAGAAATTCATATCTTATATACTTCTTTAACATTCAGTATAAAGTATATTCAGATGAGAAGTTTACTTGTTTAGTGTCGAACATCGTTTTCAGCACAGAGACTATTCAGTGTAGGATACCCAATTCCGATATACTTCCACTGCGATTGAACTCCGTTCTTTTGAACGAAAAGTGACAACGCTAACTATGGTATTTCACGACAGCACATCCAGTTCTAATCAATAAACAATAATCTACAGCAATTTCCATTCTTGTAACAGAAAAAGTGTAGCTTCTATAAATGATAGTTTAAGGAAATGCTCGCAAAAGGTTTTTTTTTTTTTTTAATTATCTTTGATCCTAAGTTATTGAAAGATGAAACTAGAGATAATAAGTCACATAATCCCATATTCTATATTATATTTTTTGTTTATTGGACTGTAACTAGTCAAATATTGAATTTGATGATGCCACAATTATAAATTAATACTACATTTCTCTTTGTCAAGTACAATGTCAGCAGCACTGAACGGCATAGCAACCGTTGCAATGGAGGATGTGATCAAACGAACATTTCGAAAGAACTGGACGTCTCCGTTTGCAACACGTGTCATGATGTGTATAATTATAGGATGTGGAGTCTTCTGCTATGGACTCACATTGTTAGCCTCTTTGTCTAAGGTTGTAAACCCGGTAAGTTATTTAAAAAAAAAAAAAAAAAAAAATGACAATGAGTGCGTAAGCAAGCAACCTTTATGCAAATCAAATACAAGTATAAAAAGAAAGAGGAAAATCTACGGAGTGAAAATTGGAGACTGGTTCAATTCACGTATTTCACTACGTGTAAACCGAACAAGCTTTTTCGTACATCCATTCTCTTCTTCCCTTTCTCAGTCATGACTTTGTTGGCGTGAATAAACGAGATAAGAGTTTATTAGTGATCGTAAGTTTTTAAATGTTGAAAACTTGCCAACAGAGATCCTTTTTGTATTTAATTTGCCATTGGGTTGTTTTCTTTAACCATATATATGTACGGCTAGAATAAAACATTCTAAGTGGACATAAGAATATCAATATAAAAGGTACTTCATGAAGTTATGATTAAAAATACACTAAGAAACTAAGTGAAGGCACTGCCTAATTTACAGTGTCTTTTTCGGTGTGTTTTAATAATAAATATCATATTAGTATATTTTATTTTGATTCTCTTTCTCTCTCTCTCTCTGTCTATCTATCCATCTGGACATTCAATAACAACTAGATGTAACAGTGTTATCTATATACAGGTCTATCGGTCACGAAAGTTATGAAAAAGTCACGAAATCAGAAAAGCGTCATGAAAGTCACGAAATGTAGCTTTTGGGTCACGGTTTTTTTCTGTCTGTCCAAATATAAGTAGACTGGAAAATTTGTTCTATAAAACGTCAAAATTCACCGCCAAAAATGTCTATGGTCGGCTTTAGACGCTACCAAATCGCAAGCAAAGCATCGCATACATGAAAATTGGGCCTAATTCACACGCAAATTCGCTCTTGAGATTGTTCTTCAGCTGACATCATTGAGCAGTGGCGATGCAAATCGCATCGCATCGCCGAAACCACCTGCGCAACTAATCATTTTATTCAACTTGAGAAGTCACCAAGTTTTTATCGCTCCAGGGAACATCCTTTGAAAGTAGAGATAAGATAAAGGTAAGTGCTAAAGAATATAGGTACTATTATTAGCTTTTGAATGTTACGAAATGTTATGGTTTGGTAAAGAAAAGATCGCGAAATTTCATTTTGAAATTTTACTAGACACCCTGATATAACATTTCGATGGGCATTGACAATGAGATTGCCCTGTATTGTGGCACACAACTTCTAAATCTTCAGAGTACAACATATTACAAGAACGATACTTCTGTTCAACTCCTTCTATAACAGGGACAATAATTATTGTTTTTTTTTTTTTATTCTCTTTATTGATAAAAACATACTGAAATAATATCTTATTAAAATATAATCTTTATTTCTAGTTCTTCACATTTTCTTCTAAATGAAATAAATAAAATAATAAGACATCCATTAAAGGAAATAAATATAGTATTAAATAGACGGTTTTCGAGATTGAAATTATGAGGTAAACTGTGTGAAAAATTTATGGTCCATTCTAAACTTTCCATTTTGTTCGTATTTATCGCAGATATTCTCCACTATTTTTGTTGCCACAGGAAGTTCAGCAATAGGGATATTCACATTGGGAATGGTGTTTCCATGGACAAATTCTGCTGTAAGTAGTCAAACTTGGTACAATTTCGAAACATTCATATCTAGCGAGAACTAATAGCAATTAATATTGCATCTTTCACAGGAGAATTGAAATTTAATCTACAAGGAAGAATAGCTACTTCTCTATTATTTTTTGTTTCATATAGCCTCGTTGCTGAATGGGACGTTAAACTCAATTCTCTGTTTTTTTTATTTTTCTTTCCTTCCTATCTGAGGAAGTACTTAGCGAAACTATTAATAATAAACTTTTCAATGTGTCTGATTATGTTCCTACTACTTTCTGCTAAGAAATTCATTATATACAGGGTGAATCACTTATCATCTTGGTATGCCTTTTAACTTTTGAGTAGAGAAAAAAGATTGAAATTTTGTGCCATACAAATACAGGCAGTGAACATTATTTGATATATTCCCCAATACCACCAGGCTAACAGTGCTGTCAACTCAACAGATATAAAAAATATATGTCAAGTTATTGCTCATTTCAAATCTACAAAACCTCTATAATATGATATTTCTTATTCAGTGTTACAAACTGAGGACGCTACAGTATCACAAACATTGACATTTTGGTGACCTCTACAACAGTAATAACACAAATGAGACGGACAGGGCAATGAACATCTAAAGTACTCTAGTGCCTATTATTATACCTTGTTTTTTAACATTATTATACCTTATTCTCATCTGAAATTTTCTCAGAAATTCAATGCTGTGCTTGTTTTTGCTTTATCGCGTATCATAATAAAGTTACTTTTTTTCTTTTTTCTTTCTTCTTTTTTTTTTTTCACCACATATTTCTACCCATTAAAGGATGTGTTCGATGTGTTGTCCATTCCGTTGAATTGTCAGAGTCATTCTTTTTATTTTGTTTTTATTCATCCAAAACTGCTCAAAGTGCTTTCAGGTATGCTTGCACATGCGTTTGTTATGCTTTCCTTTAGATAGTCAATATCCCCAATTTTTACTGAATGCACAATGGACTTGAAACGTCCCTAAAGATTAAAATAAAAAATTTTAAAAATAGTGGAATGAGGTCAAGGGAACGTGGTGGCCACTCCACAGCCTCACGTCTACCGTTCCACGAATTGGGAAACTGCACATCCAAATAAATATTCACGAACACAATTTCCATAATGCGGATGGGTACCACCGTGTTGGTAGAAGACAATAAATGTCCCATCTTCAGATAAGAGAGATGGCATGATCTCTTCATACAACATTCGATGATACTCGATTGCTATTAAGGTACCATTGATAAACAAAGGACCCAACACAGGTCCCCTACACCCAGGGCCGGACTGGCTACTATTTGGCCCCTGCAGCTGACATTGTGTTGGCCCCGAATTCTCAATCTCCTCCAACCACCATTACCCTAATTGCCCACTGTTTTCCCACGATAAAAGCACACTATTATCTTATATAAAGCACACACTTCTTTAGTAGCCACATTGTACATTATACCATAAAGATCATAATATGGAATTAGGGTATATACTATGTAACAATATTTATGAGAACAACACAGAGAGTAATTATTAGCATGTATTTCATCTCGCCTTGGAATGGCTGAGATTTGTAATTTGTTGATAAAGAACTACAGACAAATTAATTTAAAGTCAGCACTGGCGATTTCAGTATTCGTGAACAAGGGATATGATAAGCTGCAAAATAGCGCCCCCTGCACGTAGCCCGAAATATTTTTCGGGGGGATATACCCTCCGGAACAAGCACGACAAATCTTCTCGTACGGAAATGAATATCAGTAAGTGATCCACGAACTATGTCAAGTACCCAGATTGGGTGTATTTATGCAAATCGTGTGCATATATAGGCCTACAGAGTAGTCATAATGAAGTAACCTACTATGGTTGCGACGTGATAAAAGATCAGGAAAGGACTTATCAATAGTAAAATCTTAATATTGCTACCAGAAAGTGGTGTAATGAATTTTCATTTCGACTTACGTAATTTTATTCCAACTGTATGTGTATATCCAGTTCTTACTGTAATAGCAATTGAAGTATGTGAATACACAACGACAACCGTGAAACCAGATTCAACAGCAGTCACAGTTTTATTTGAAAGAAATATCTGCGTGCTAAGAATTTACTAATTTTTTCGCTTATTAATGCTGTAGATTCTAGAAGTTCGAATTTATAATCCACTCGTTACAATGGCACTAGTCTCCTTTCCCACGATAATTTTCGAAACGATACGATAAGGATATACACTACCTCACAGTGTGGCTTTGAATAACTGACCGCGGCTCGTCTTCTTGGCTAATAAAATTGGCAACTACCGTACTGAAAGATGAAGACAAACACTCATGAGTGACTCAACAATGCCAAAACCACTGGATCTTGTTACAGAGGCGACGGTGCGACGTCGCACAGTGGTTGGAAATTGGGAAAAAGCGGTCAAAAATCGATTTTGTCAACTTCGCCGCCTATGAAATCGGTATTGATATTTGATTATAAGTATTCTCTCCTGCTTCCAAACCCGGAGTTTCAGGACATAGGAATATTTTTGCTGTCCATAAAATGTATGTTAACATGAACAAATAAAACAACCGAAAAATCAGTAAAAAATGAACCAAACAATATGATATGTTTTAACTATTTATATCGTCTCTGAGGTCGATAAAAGGGGTTGGATAGTACATTGGACTCAAATACTGTGTGTTCAGTAAAGAGTTTTATTTGTTATCCATTGTCATATCATTTATATGATAGCTTTGTTAGTGTTACCGAAAAGTTACATGTACGCCTATGTTAGTAGCTCTGCAGTCTAAGCTTATCCTTGCTTACCTGCAAAATAAGGTTTATTGAGTTGACCATGAATAGAACAAAGGTTGAGCATTGGAAGTAGCTGCAGCCAAGTGCAGCTGAAGGACTCAGCCCCATCTAACTGGAAATGCGTGATGAGTAATGTTGTTGTGATCGCAATCGAGATCCACTATCTGAGCCTTACAAAGGGAAAAAGCATATTGTCTTGTACGTAATTTGGATTGCCCTTCGTCTCTGAATCAAAGTTGCAGTGAAAGTCTCATACATATTGCAGTGATAAACTATCAATCATGCGGAGCTGCTGGATATTACACGTCAGTGCAATAGTATATAAGAAGATTCTATATTGAATCTTTTAATCTTACCGAAACAACGTAATCCTGAATTAAATCATATTCCAGTAAATATTAGTGTTTCTTGGAAGATGGTTTCAGTGCAAAATCGCGAACTTAAATTTTGTATCCTAAGGCCAAACACACGTTTGTTTTACACCGTCTCTTTATTAGCTGCGTCTCTTTATTAGAGTGAGAGCACATTAAACCTGTAACCGCTTCTTAGATGCATATTAACACCTGCCATAATTTCGTACTGGCTAGCGATGTCCAATTCACATAAGGCGTCAACATGTTATGTTTTCAATTTATAAACTGTATGTATGATTCACGATGCTGGATTTCAAGATGGCCGCTTTCATTGTTCTGTATCCTCCCCAATTTCTCCTCATTTTTATTACTCCCTTACATTGTTCCTTTAGTTATTTTTTTTGCAGTATTTGAAATTTATCCGAGGGGTTTCCACAGATTTGGACCACCCTGTGTATATAACTGCACGCATGCAGCAGGGGTTCTTTGAATCACTTTCGTAGTAGTTGCAATCGATTTAGAAAGGACAATTACGTATAGAACGATAGAGATATCCGTTAACTTCCATTGTTTGGGAATAAACTATTATTGCCCGCTTTTGTCAAGTTTCCAACCACTGCATCGTGATGTCATAAATCATGAAAGTGATCTCAGATCTCTTTCTGTTGGATTTCAAATTGTTATCTTTCCTAGGAAAAGAAACTAAACTTTCAAGAATTGTATTATCAGGCCACTATACGTTCGGCTCCCTTTTATATTCCGCGATAGGAAGCGTGTTGGATTTCACTATTGTTTTAAATTGTACCGACATGACTTTGATGCTAACATGGACCATTCTTACTTTAAGAGGATGTGAGTCGCAACAAAATTTTAATGAAACGCTCAAAAAATGTATGCAGATTGCCGCCGTGACTGTTCAGAAGAACATTAGTTGTCGCACACATTTTCCACATTTTTTTCTTCCTCCTCACCTTCCTTCTCTCATTAAAATTTTCATTTGGCCCCCTTTTGATTTGGCCTCTGTTTCGGCGGCGATCGCCGCCTAGGCATGTGGACCAGTCCGGGCCTGCCTACACCCCACCACAACCTCATTTTTCCAGGATTGCCAGCAGATACTTCACACCAATGAGGATTGATGTCCGACCAATGACTAACATTCTATTTGCTCACTCACCAGGAACGTAAAAGTTTGATTCATCTGTGAATAAGACTCGTAGGCAAAATGAGGATTTGAGCGTATTTGTTCTGTTGCCCATTCCGCGAATTCCAAACGCCGATCGGGGTCATCCTCTAATAGGTGCTAATGCACTTGTAGCTTGTAGAAATATCTCGTATGCAGGGACAAATCATGCATGATGGATGTGCGACTAATACTACTCTCCTGGGACAAACGACGAGTGCTTCGATTCAGACTGTTGTTGCTAAATGCTGTAAACGCTGCTATTGATGTTGTTACGTCGGTCGTAACTTCGTTATGGTAAGTGATAAAGAAAGAAAACAGCATTGAAATTCCTGAGAAAACTTCAGATGAGAACAAGGAATCACAACAAATGGTTTCCATTTAAGAAAAGGGAAGTGAATTCAAAATGGCTGCCATCGATATCACATGTCTTAAAAAGTTTTTACCCTACCTGTAGTATTAACTTACAGTGTTACTTTTGCAATTCTTTTAAAATCTCGCCTTTTACTTGGGTATTTCCACATTCCTGGACCACCCTGTATTATATTCAAATTTTCGATTCCTTATTTGGAAGCCAATTGTGATGATTCGCTTAACGTGGAAGAGTGAAATAACTCGGTGGGAAACTGTCTGATACTCTGCAATAACACCAGATTAAAGAACTTGTATTATTTTTTCAAACGTCAATAACGGCAGATAAATACACATTTCAAACCTACATGTTGAACAAAAACGTTAGTAGGTCTATTACATTAATTACTCAGTTAACAAACTAAAGATATTATATCACGAAGAGTAAAAATTTGGAAGCTTCTACAACAGTAATAACGAAAGTGGGACGGAGTAATATACATTAAAGATACCTTAGTGTCAAATACTATGATCATGATATCAAAAATTTCGAATAGATAGGACCAAAGTTACAAAGGAGTAAAAATTTCACTATTATTAAAAATCTTTATTTCAAATAACTGCTTAAATAGTAACGTAAGTAAGTATCACATCGAATCGCGTAGATGGTTCTCAAGAGATGTAAACAGTGATCACCAGACCTTCGATCGCGAGCTACTACTAGCTCGCGGGGATATTTTCGGTAGATCGCGTTAACATTTTGGTTGGCTAATTTTGATTCCTCCACTGAGCTGACGCTAACGACAGGGGTCGCTGACAATAACTGCTTGTTTCTCCCTTCGCAATTGCCATTGTCAGTCTCATCTTACAGTTGATTGTATACGCGTGGGCTTGTGCACGTTATGTTTTTCGTGTGTATATTAGACATTTGCTAAACGTTATATTTTTCGTGTGTATATTAGACATTTGCTAAACGTTATATTTTTCGTGTGTATATTAGACATTTGCTAAACGTTATATTTTTCGTGTGTATATTAGACATTTGCTAAACGTTATATTTTTCGTGTGTATATTAAACATTTGCTAAACGTTATGTTTTTCGTGTGTATATTAGACATTTGCTAAACGTTATATTTTTCGTGTGTATATTAGACATTTACTAAACGTTGTGTTTTTCGTGTGTATATTAGACATTTGCTAAACGTTATGTTTTTCGTGTGTATTTTAGATATTTGTTATCTTCGATAGTGTGGTTTCATATTTACTAGAAATGTAAGTTTTTAGGCAATAAACAAATGTAAGATTTTTTTTAAAAAAAAGAAAGTTTGTAGTTCTTTTGGTTGGTAGCTCACAGTAGGATTTAAAAACGGTACAGTAGCTCAAAACCTTCATAAGTTTGGCAGCCACTGTTGTAAAAAATCATAAATCCATTTACAGTAATTTCATATCTCAAACCGCTCCGGAGATATGATAAATATTGATAAAGACTCAACACTAGTAAAATTATGTTATACTGAGAACTTGAAATTACGAGTACTGACAAAATTTCTCTGATGTTGTAAATGCCAAGGAAAGCAACATAAAAAAATCCCATAGCATGGAAAAGAATAAAGACCACAAAATTATCAACATTCATAATTGATTTCAAGGTATAACTAATATATCAGATTGAGTGTTAGTAAATTGTTTTGTTTTCTACTTTAAACAGGGTGCACTAGTGGGAGGTATAATGCCTTTGCTTTTCAATATCTGGATTGGAATTGGAAGGCAATTAATTGTTGTCCCTGCCAAACAACATTCTGATTTAAACGTATCACTAATTGTGGATGATTGCTCAAATGTTAAACCAGTGACATTTATAAACAGCACTACAACATCGTTTTGGTAAGACCTGCATCTGAAATATCATGTATGTGTGTAAAGTAATTGAAAAGCTTTCGAAAAAAATCAAAAGCGCGGTTTTATTTCGTGAAAAAACTTGTATTTATGATATATATATCATAAATACAAGTTTTTTCACGAAATAAAACAGCGTTTTTGAATTTTTAAAATTATTTTAAATCTGCGCCCATAACCTAAAGGTTTAGATGGACTAGAATTTCCTAGAGAACAGAATATTAGAAATCACCCCTGTTGTAAAGACAAGGGTTAACCTTGATATGTCTACGAATCAGCGTAAACAGTTCTTAATATTACAGACACGTGACAGCAAGCAATTGTTGAAACGTATACGAAGTTAATAAAATGAGTGCGTAACTGAGTTGCAAATTGATCACTCATTAAGTAATTTCATTATTATAAATTGTGACATATCTTTCTGCTGTAAATGAATAATTTTTCAATAAATTATATGATATTCACAACGAATTATCAATCTTTTAATATTTATTTATTTATTTATTCGATTAATTTATTTTTAGGACACGGCCATTATTTGTGTACAGAGTATCAGACAATTGGCATTCCGCTCTTACTTGCATGATGACGCTGGTTATAGGTCTAATCGTAAGCTTCAGTACGGGTCCATTAAAACCACATAATGTACATCATACAATGGTGAGTCCTCCTATACGACGACTCATACGTAGAATAGCTGCACGATGGAAGTATTATCGAGGAAGACACACGAGGACAATAAGGGTAAGTGTGTCAAACCTCTTTTCTTATCTAATTTTAATTAATTAGAATAACTTTGTTTTTTATCTCATGAATCTGTCAGTATTTAATTATTAAAAGGTAACGTCGAGGGGAAAAAAGTTAAAGTGGTACACAAAATATATTTAAATGAACACGATTAAAGGTAAAAGAGCGAACATAAAATAATTTGAAAAAATCGAATTGAATACAGGGTGTCCCAAAAGTTTGTTTTCAAGAAATACTGAAATATTGCAGAATTAAAACACACACAGTTGAATAAGTAAAATCAGTTTGAATATTTCATGCCATAATGCATATTTAGAACAACGGCTATGTTGTTATAGTCTACTTATTCAATTATGTGGTTACTAAAGCTACAGCATTTCAATATTCTTTATAAGACCTTACTTTTAGGACATCCTGTATATTTAAAAATTTAATAAGTAACTACGATTAAGAGGTTTTACCTCCTGAAATAACATATTTAATTAGTAATTGAACGTAAAGAACACATTTCAAATATACAATAATACTGAGTTGGTTGTTCCTAAGGTGTCAGTGTTTTTCTTTTCAATTTCTCATCAATATTTCAGGCAAAATTCTCGATTACTTTCATCAAGATATATTTATGTATGTGTGGTTTAGAGTATGTTTAGAAATTCAGTGACTAAACTCCTAAAGGTGATTTCTTAATTAAAGTAAAAGAAGAAAGTTCTAACAAACATGTGTAGAAAGTCTCCTCCTTTCAGTTATAAACCATCGAAAATGAGTTTTAAAATGCTCTAGCTGCAAAACTATTGGACCTATCCCAAGTGGTTCAAGGACTTACACAGGAACTAATGTGCGCTCTATCTAAATATTCATGTTTAACAAGCCTTCTCTAACGGCGCAACGAATTGCATATGGGAAATTGGGTAAGAGGAGACACTTTAAAGTGTTAATAAAGGATAAACGGTAATTGCTAAGAAAGACAAAAAAAGTTTACATCCAATTTAGTAATCGAGTGAATTGATGATTTCTTTTTCAGTCAAACCATGAACAGCTCTTTGATAAATACGATGTTAAAAGAGAATTTGGAGAAGACGAGGTAGAGCTCAAGTTATTAACAATGAAAGAAACAGATATTTAATGTGAATGAGTATGGAATCGACAATGTATGCACAATATTTGTAACTACTGTAAATAACTAGTTAAATGTATTTATTACGAAAATATTGTTAATAAAGTTTTAAAAATATCCTATTTTCTGTGTAGTTCTTATATGAGTTTTAAATGAATAGAAAAATGTACAAAGTTAATCTCCTTCACGCAAGCAGAATAATAAAGTATTTGTCGAATCTAGTCGATAGCTGATCGATTTCGTCTAAAACCGCATTGATAATCTCCAATAATTTTATTTTGATATGGAGTCAATCTTGGGCCACTCCATGTGACAGAACGGGACATTTGAACACATTTTCACGACGTAGTTTTCTTGGCACTATCAACAGTGAAAACGCAAATCCCTGACTGCTTTTGAAATAAAAGAGGGAAGTGTACTTTGTATTTCTATCACAGAATTTATGTAATGAGACGCACACTATTGCCTATAGATACATTTAAGTGCTTGTGACGGAACGGGTATCCGAACATTAAAGTAGTTTCAGATAAGGGGACTTGGGTTGACATTTCTGTGAAGTAATCGAAGCAGTCTTATCAATTACAGTACTAGTTGCTTCCTTCAAAATAGTGTGGCTTCAGTGCTGACAATTGATTAGCTTGGGTAACATGGTGAATTACAGATGGTAATCAGAAAAATGGAAACACCTGAACGAAATTGGAACTTACCAGATTAATATGGTGTCGGGCCACCTTTCGCCTTCAGAATAGCCTTGATGCGACGTGGGATGGAGGCATAGAGGTCGTGAATGGTAGCAAGTGGAATTTTACATCATTCCTCGTGCAGGGCATCGGCCAGTTCTGTGAGAGAGGATGGAGGTGGAAATCGTCGCTGGAGTCGTGTTTCCAAGACGGACCACAGATGTTCAATTATGTTGAGATCTGGGGATTGAGCGGGCCAGGGGAGGTGTTGAACTTCATCCCGATGTTCCTCAAACCACGCTGCAACAACGCCAGCTGTGTGAATGGGTGCATTATCATCCTGGAAGATGGCGTCATTGTCCGGGAACAACATCCGGACCATAGGTTGCAAGTGGTCTCCTAAAATTGCGACATAATCGTTGGCAGTGATTCGTCCGCTACGTGTGACCACAGGACCCAATGAAAACCATGATATGGCGGCCCACAGCACCATCGAGCCGCCGCCATGTTTCACAGTTGGGCAGAGACACTGCAGATCATAAGCTTCATTGGGCGTTCTCCACACAAACACGGTCCGTGGTTGGGAATAGGGTGAAGGATGACTCATCCGACCATATCACACGTTTCCAGTCCTCAATGGTCCAAGTTGCATGGTCGCGGCACCATTTGCGGCGTGCGAAAGCGTTATGGTCCCTGATGAGCGGTTTGGCCCGTGCAACACGACCCCGTAAGTTCATGTCACTGTGATTGTCGAAACAGGGTGGGGGAGGTGCTGATTGAGTTCCTCCGACACTTGCTCCACAGTGGCACGACGGTTCTGCGTGACAATGCGCTTTAATACCCGGCGTGACCTGTCACTCATGATTTTCTTCCGCCTACTGTTCCGCTTCCCCGATGTGGTTTTCCCGTGTGTTGTGTAGGCCGTCATAACCTTCGACACTGTTCCACACGACACACCTAACACAGTAGCCACTGCCGTCACACTCACTCCACATAACCGCGCACCAACAATTTGCCCTCTTTGAAAATCTGAGAGGTCTCCCATTTTACACTACCTCCGTCTGCTGCAGCCACTGGACACTGCTGTTCCACTGCGCCTGACGTAGTATGGAGACCGACCTAACAAACCACCACCAGCGGTCCGGCGCTGTGGGCGCCACGACACCACTGCCAACCCATATATCTGATGTGTTGCCAACTACAGGTGTTTCCATTTTTCTGATCACCGTCTGTATATTCGTGACGGAACGGGATATAGAATGTGACGGAAAGGGACACCACCGGGAACGTAATAAAATAGAGACAATTAATCTGCTTCAAACGTATGTTTTTTACTAAAATACATCAAATGAAACTATAATATACTAATACAATATATGATATAAAATATGTAGTATATAATATACTACGATGAAACTATTAATATATTAACTGAAAGACTGACAACTAATACAAAGGCGAATACTCATGTGCACAATTGAACAATTTGTTCTATGGATGTTACATCTACTTCACGGAAAAAGTATCTTTCGTGACCATCAGGAGTCGGAAGATATTTTAAAATATCGGTGTTCGGTATCCAAAAAGTATAGTTCCCTTTAAAAACGAACTTTGAATCTCTAGTACCTGTAATTTTTCTCATGAATGACACCTCACTTTCTGCTGCGTCCGTTGAAACAATTTGTCCGATGAATTGTTTAACAGACTTCTTACCAGCGACTTTAACAACAAATGTCCCTACTTGAAGCCGCGGTTCTGTATGATCAATGGGTTCATCGGCATCGAAGTGGGTTTCAGAAAGCTTTAACTGGAAGTTATGTTTAACTTCAGAAAGCGAATTTGTCTTATAACACACTACATATGGTGATACTGATTCAACATAATGGACTGAATGTGTGTCTGGAATTGCCTGGATGTCCTGCAAGCAGATGCCAAATTCTTCTTTCTCCTTAAGCACTTTTTCCCTCGGACAATACAGAACTGTCGTTAATTTTGACACTGCAGATGCACACGCATAAAATGTTTTTGCGTCATCGACATTAAATCTGCTACCTAACACTACGTGCCACACAAGACGTTTTAATTCATCACCTACTCCATCTACACTTCCCTTTCCATGACTAGTAGCCAAGAAATTCCACGTAAGAGCAACTTGAAACTTCTTCTGAAGAAGCGTCATATTACACAAAGTGAAGCGCTGTTTAAACTGGCTGACTGCTCCATCAGAGAAAATACTAATGCTCTTTACTGATGAACATCGTTCTTTAATTAATCCTAGTAACACCTTCAGGAAAGCACTAACAGCATACTTATCATGGGCCAGTTCGTCACTTACAATGGCGTAACTCTGAATAAGTTCTGGAGATATCCATGCTACAGCAGTAAATATGGTAACCTGTTGGGTTCCCCAGTATGCAGCCTGAATTTCGTCTTGATGTCGAACACTGTAGTTTTCTGGGAAATCAATTTGTAGAACAATCTGTTCCCCATTAACTCTACTTTTTTTTTTCTCCAAGAAGTATCTGTTCTGTGTCTTTACTAGGAAACAGTAGTTCAACAATGGAGGTATTTTGCTTACTAAATTCCCGAAAGCTTCACTTACGCTTCCCTCTTTCATGACTTTAGCCATTTTCCCTTCTGTTACTTCCCACACAAACCAAGTTGTTTCCGACATGTCATTAACAAGATTTTTGTATTTGCACTGAAAAGTATGAACTCCACACGCCTTACATTTGCCAGTCATACAAGATTCGTTCTCGCCACTACAGACAATATTTACTATTAATTCCGACGATTTAGTGGAAAAGTCTGTGGAATAGCGAGCAAGTACACCTAGAAGTAAGTTAACGTTTTCGTGGTAACGGCATAGGCAACTGTGATAAGGCATCTCGCTCAGGGGAAGAACAAATTTGGGGCGAAGTGAAAAAAAATTCAACTTTCCTATTTTGATGTTAGGGTGTTCCTTTCTGAAAATCTGGTAAGCTGTTGCTATAGTCATATGCATGTACCTTTTCTGAAACAACCTCTTCATTACTCTTTATAACGGTTAACACATCCTTCCTTCCAGGTGACTGCCGCGAAATATCATCTCGTTAGTAGAAGTTTATATTTCGTTTTCCATTGTTCCCATAGTTGGATCATCACGGTGTCGACGTTTTTCCGGTGACAACGATACACCACACTTCTTCACAAGCTCTTTCACAACGACACGTACTTTAGTAGGACTACAAGGGAGGGATTTCAGCACTTTCTTCAAAGCTTTTCCTTTAGATTGAGGGGTAGTGTAGCCAGTTTTAGTTGCACTGGTTTCAGAAGAAGAAACTTGAGATAAGCTCTAAGTTTTTGGCGGTAAATTCTGTTGCGAATTCTTTCCTTCTCCCTCACTAGTTTCGCGTCTTGAATACTGCGAGTTTTTTGAGTTTGTCTTGGTTTACCTTGTTTACGCAGTCTGTCTTTATATTTTTCATGCAATTCTTAGTTTTCTCTCAGTCGTTGTCTTCTCTCACGTTGTCTCTGTGCTGTTTTAGCCATTTTTATTAGATGTTATTGTTTAGTATGCATCTAGGAAATAAAGAATAAAATGCCAATATAATACGCATGGATGAACAATGAATTCAATTTTTCATTTCATGAGTAAAACCTACACAACAGGTCAGTGTGTTAATACGGCTGGCGTATGGTGATCTCTGGTAGTTCTGTGTGAGGTAGAGGAAACTAATGTAATCTTGCACTTTGAAAACACATGATGATCTAGTTTTGCACGCTACTCAAAATATCACAAACTTTAGTTTAATTTAAAGGGGTATGGTACGCAAAACGGAAGGGGATATTCAAAAACTTTCAAGATACCATAATACGCCGGTCGTAGTATACTACATCAACCACTACTAACTCCACCACTCTCGGACTCAGCACTTCATTCTTATCAGAGAACACATTCTGTGCTGGAAGATCAAATATAAATTTCACTGATCTTTTCAATAGCAATAAGAGAAATGTCTTCTATTGCATTGCAAAATATATTCTTGCACTAAAATGTAGAAGACCAGGCTGTAGTGCCCTTATCTTCCGATATTGTGTTTCTCATGTGAATGCCAATCCGAATTGCCAGGGCGGAAATCTATCTTCAACATTGGGAGGAGACGAGTAAGACCTTTCCCCAATGTTTTAAGCGATGTTCAAAATATTTGAGTTGTAAAACAATGATGTGAAGGATCAGGGGAGCAGAGTTGTCTTCAACATTGGGAGGCGGACAGATTTGAGGCTTATTCTGAGGGACATCTATTTCATTTCACTTTCCTTTGTGGCAATTGGACACAAATCATCACATTTCTCCCCAAAAAGCACATTTCAAATCGGATTATTGAGGGGGGACAGTCCCAAGATTGGGGGGGACATGTCTCCCTCATCCCCCTCGGGATTTGCGCCAGTGCAAATTGCAATGTGTTAACCATTTTTCTATCACTTTCGTTCGTGACCGTTATGTTCGTGACAGATTTTCAGCTCATGATTGTGGCTGTTTCAAAGACATGCACCACAAGTGAAACACCTAGTGAATCTTGTCCATTCGTGATTGCTTACCATCTGTTATATTGTGTTCGAAACATGGTGTACTTTCAAAACTATTTGAAATTTTCAATAATTTGTGACGGAACGGGACAAATCACACATTGATATTTTAAATGGACGCATGACTTAATTGTATGTCTTCTCAAGATAAGAAATATGTGCCTACGTGTAAAGTATATTACAAAGTGAATATAGAACAAATTTTCACACAAACGCAGTCAAACCTTATCTTACTAAATCAGACTTCTCTTGGACAAAATTTTCACCAAGTCCAATATGCGGACGCCATCTTGCTTTAAAAGGCGGGATTACATTTCAAACAATATTGCCAGTCAATAATCAAGCTTGTTACCGAAATTCTAACGCATGTACTAACAAAATAAGCAAACATCAAGTGTCTGAATTAAAAATTAATTTTGGTAATATTGGATTCACTTTCCGTGGAATGGCCCTCTTGCTAGTAGGGTGTTGGAGAGGATTTTATAGAATGTTGACAGAAGAGAAATGCCCATGAACAGCACAAATTTCCTCACGAGCCTGGGCAGCATTTGAGTCTTTATCGGAATAAACTTGTAAAATGTACATCTACAATTTTACAATTGTATGCTGTGTAATTGTATGTAAAATTGTATCTTCAAGGCTCAATACCTTATGTTTGATTATAAGAATTCCAACATTATTTGCATATCTACTAGCTTAAACTGTCAGCTGCCGAATGACGTTGTACCCGACCCGCTGCGAGTCATATTTCCTGAGATTTGAGACACTAGCGCCATTTCGTGCACAAAAGGCTCATTATTTTTTAGACTACCTGATATTTGAATTTCTGATTCTTTAGACAAAGTGATCAATACAAGGTTCAGTTTCAGTGGAAGTATCAAATTTTGTAGGTAAACTCTCAATTAAATATTTAAGTTTCCTTATTCAAAAATGCTTCAATTTGAGGGTATGCTTAAATTGGAAATGTAAAATCTGGTCTATTAACTCTTAGTTAAATATAAGAAAATACACGGTTTCAGTAGTTAAAAAGGAAAAGGGGGCATTTTAATATTAAAATTTCCATTTGTTTGTATTCTCTATTTGAACTTTTCATTAAAAGCACCGAATAAGTGTTTTCGAAAATTCCACTTATAAAGGAAAAAAAAAAGTCAATTTTGCAATATTCAAAGTTCTGGTTTCACATTTATTAAACCATATTCTTCCAGTGAAAAGAATGGAATCCTCTGCTAGTAATAGTATAATTTATTATACACTATTCTGCAATAGTAATGTTTTGTATTAGCACGTTGATATTTGTTCTTATGACTAAGGTGGATAACTTGAGTGTGTGTTTGAATAGTTGTTTATTTGAAAATATTACTGCTTCACAAGAAATTGAAAATTTTTTTCTTGTATTGTATAGTCAACTGCAAAATACACTACATAAATCACTACTTTTTGATAATTATGTATTTCAGCCTACTTATTTCGAAACTTCACGCTACGTTACTGAATGCCATCAAAATCACGATTTGTTATTTTTCCTTCAGAACTGTGCATAAGTCATCTATGATATAAATAGCATTTTGATTTTGTTTTAACTCATCATCATTTCAACATGACTTTAGCTACCTACAATTTAGTGTTATACAACCAGCAGAAGACAATAGACACTAATGATATCAGAGTCTGAAGAATAAATAAGAATAACATTGATAATTTCGGAATATAACAGGCTATAAATAGAAAGGCACTGTTTTTTTCCTTTGTAACACTATTTATTACATCAAAATCGTAATATTATTTTCTACAAAATAATGTTACATTTTATCTTAACAAACATTCATCATAACATGTTATGATAAGTTAATCATAAAATAATCTACTACACTTAAATTTCAAATTTACTGGAGAATTGACCCGTTAACAAGCACGAAACAATGGAAAGGAAATCTAAAAATATTCCTTGGTAGAAACAACAAGTACAATAATATATATAACATGTACTCAAAATATGCATATCTAGATGTGATAATGGAAGTGTCTTAGATATATCGAGCCTTCTCTCATTCGGGTGGTGGAAATTTTGTAAAGTCAAAAGAGTCATTCGGTTGAATTCATACTTAACTGATTTTGACTTTTATGGTTCCTACTGTTGTTCGAAAGTTAAATCAACTTAAATACTTTTGGAACTACTACGCGAATACCGCAGAAAATATAATTGATCAATACCGTATTGGCTTGAATATATGCAGTACGACCTCGAAAATAATACGATTACAAGTTTTTGAGATGTTTTAATGGAAAAATAAAAATACTCGACATATAATTTTACATACACTTTGAAATGTTATATAATGAAAAATTTACCAATTTAAAGCTCCAGTGGCGTAGCAGCTGGTCCCGCAACCCCCGCAGTGCGGAGAAGGGGGCCGAAGTCTTACGATGAATAATAAAGATTTAAAGAAGTAGAACTTCAACCTTAATTCCACTAAGTAATTCCACTTGCAAACATTTGTGTGTATTTGTGTGTACATCGTGATTTCCAGGCCACAAAGACTTCTCGGTTTCGAAAAAAAAAAAAAAAAAAAATCATCATCAAGTACGTTGAACTTTAGTTCAGTTTCGCAGCGAAGAATGTTTTGTTCCACCCTCTCCGAGATTTTGGCCTTTGGGGCCCCCAACTGACTGTCGGTTCGCTTTATGTACACATGTATTGCTAGCATCTGAGAAGGTTGCTAGGCTGGGAATTCAGAGATGAGCAGTAAGTGTCCCCACTCCTTCAGCATGGTTGTCATTTGCGGGTCGCTAAGTTATTTTGAGGAGGGTCACCAGCGACAGGCAGAAGAAAACTAAAATCATTCTTCCGTGTCCCGCCTCCTCAGCTAAAACTAGCGAACAATACCTAGGATGAGTCAAGAGGGTTTGAAAATGGAATGAAAAGGGGTAAGGGGTAATAACATGTTGACCATGTGACATGCTTTTCATAATGAGAAGCCTTGCTTATTGGTAGGACGTCAAGCAAATACAAGCAGCAAAGTAGTAGTTGTGTGTGATATTGTATTGAAGTGAATTGCATTATAGATTAACAGCATTCCTTCTAGTGGTGAGTGTGATATCTGATGTGTGACTTTTTTTGAATCATAGGCTGTGATTTCCCCCTGTGTAGTGCCTCCCCTCGCCCAATTACTATGTCCAGTAAACGTGTGTATCACAGCGGAGCGACAAAAAGGAAGAAGAAAAAAAAAAACGAAACAAATGGATGTTTTTTTTTGAAAAAGCATCCCGAAAATTTCTTCACATTTTTCAGTGATCAAAGAAAGTGAACAACGTATTTCACCAGAAACTTTACAAGATGAAAAATCTGAGAGTGTTTTCATGAATTCGAGGTGTCTGCAAATATGGAATGTGAACCCGTGGAAAGTGAGCTTAGTGTTTCTTGCCCTTCGGATAACAAACTTACCGAAATCAACACTAGTTCCCCCTTCCCCTTCACTTCTCAATCTAATGTTGAGCATACTGCTGAAGCATTAATTTCTCTCATAAATATCCAACCGATCAAGGTAATTTTAATTTCGAAATCCCAGCAAACTTAATGGATTTTGAGTTATGGGCCCTGCAAACCATCCGGCCCTTTTATTAGAGACGAGAAAAACAGATGTTTCTCTTCCGATTATTATTTTCAAAATATGCAACACGGCAAAATCCCATGACAATGGTTATGTTATTCGGAAAAACTGAACCGCGCATACTGTGAGCCGCTCTTTGCTGACAGGGAAGCAACTCACTTTCATTCAGCATGGATTGAAGGAATAAATGACTGGCAGGGACTAGCGAAAAAAATTAAAGAGCACGAACAAGCTAAGTAAGATTTGCAAGCTTGTATTACTTACACGACATGGAAAAATAATAGTACTGTGAGAGAGAGTTTAGTATCTGAAATGGAAGACGAGATAAATTATTTTCGAGAAATATTGAGGAGAATAATCGACGTTACATTCATTTTGGCAATAAGTAATATTGCCTTCAGGGGACATCGAGAAAAACTGGGTGAACCTAACTGGTAATTTACTTGCAGTAGTTGAACTTTTGAGTAAGTACGACCCCATTTTGTCTCAATTAAAAAATGATAAAACAAAGAGCAAAAATACATACTTAAGTCCCGAAATACAAAATGAAATTATTCAAATGTTGTCAACTCAAGTAGAGAAACAAATAATCGCAGAAATACAGGACGCTTGTTTCTTTTCTTTGATTTTGGATACTACTCTAGATACTTCAAAACACGACCAATTAACCTTCATTTTTAGATACGTCCTAATAAAGAAGGATGTAAACGACAGCCCCGTAGAACTCATTATACATGAAAGTTTCTTAGGATTTTTGAGGGTATTGGACGGAAGTGCACAAGGATTAGTAAGTACAATTTTACAATTCATTGAAGAAATGCGAATTTCAGTAAGACAGTGCAGGGAACAGGGCTACGACGGGGCGAAAGTGATGAGCGGAGTGTATTCGGGAGTGCAAGAGCGCATCAAGAGACTTTAGCCTTCAGCCAGTTATGTACATTGTGCTGCTCACACCTTGAATCTAGTGGTGAGAGGCGCAGCTAAAATTCCGCAGATAACATCCTTTTATAATATTCTTGAAAAACTTTATGTATTTTTTAGTTCCAGTATTAAAAGATGGCAACTTCTAGAAACTAATAATAAAGCCACGACTCTTAAAAGACTATGTCCATCAAGGTGGGGTTCAGCTTACGACGCGTTATTAGCTGTCCGTTTTCGTTATGGGGAAATTCTGAAGGCTTTAAGCAACATAATTGTGACATCAAACAAATCAGAGGAACGCAACGATGCAATTTCCTTAAGAAAACAAAGGGAATCCTACGAGTTTGTAGTTCAAGTGGTAGTACAACATAAAGTTTTAGAAACGACGACCATCGTATCGAAAAAATGCAGTCACCAAGTGAAGATGTACAAGCTGTAACAAAATTACTGGGTGAGGCACTTATTTCTCTTAAAGAATTAAGGAATTCTTTTGACAAAGTTAAGAAAGAGGCCAACCATCGTATCGAAAAAATGCAGTCACCAAATGAAGATGTACAAGCTGTAACAAAATTACTGGGTGGGGCACTTATTTCTCTTAAAGAATTAAGGAATTCTTTTGACAAAGTTAAGAAAGAGGCCGAAGAAATGGCACACACGTCGAATGTCGTTTCACAAGTAAACGTCCAAGTAGAGCAAAAAAGTTTTTATGTGACGAATTATGTGAGGATGAAAGACTAAGTAATTCACAAGAATATTTCAGAATTAATGTTTTCTATGGTTATTCGGATACTGTATTGAGTCAATTACAGACCAGGTTTGAAAGCATGATGAACATCACTGAAAAATTTGAGTGTTTGCAATCCAGTGTTCTCGTAAACAGTAGTGACAAGGAACTCCATTTAAAGGCGGAAAGACTTGTAGTGAGCAATCCGAATGATATTTCTTCAGAATTCCCTCATCAGTTACTTATGACCCGTAGTGTACTTCGAAATGATATCAAATGCTTAAAAGTGGGAACAGTGAAAGATTTTGCGGAATTGGTCCTTTTTAAAAATCATGTGATTATTATAGTATCCCTGAGATCTCTGTAGCGATGAAATTGTTTTTAATTCTTCCTGTGACAGTGCTTTCAGCAGAACAATCTTTTTCAAAACTAAAATTAATTAAGAACCATGTGCGCAGTTCGATGATGCAGAAACGTTTGTCATCTCTTCGTATGATAAGCATCGGAGTTGAAAAAGCACGAAAGCTAAATCTGCATTCTTTAGTGGAAGATTTTGCTCACAAGAATGCTGCACGAAAAAGACGTTTCAAAGTTCAAGTTTAATTGTAAGTAGAAACTGCATGTATTATTATTATTATATATATTTCGAAAAAAAAAAATCTAAACCTATATATTACAGTCGTTTCAACACAGTTTTCCATTGCATGGTCAGTTAAAACTGTTACACACTAAATTTGTTATAAATCACTTGAAATCCGGCCTGGTGAAAAGCCCGGATAACGAGCGAAAATCCCTCGAAAAATTACCCAAGTAATTATCCTTTCCATTCGGCAACCTCTCTCTCTCCTTAGTTGTCAAACGGGTTGCATAACATGAGTTACACTCAAATCAATAACATCTTTACCCTATACAAATTTTACAATCTACCTCCCCTTGTAGGTTTGGCCGAAAGGCATTTTTATTATTGTCGCCATAACTATCGGCTTTACAACTAGGGCACCTTCTCTATAGTTTGCAGGGGGGGGGGGGGCAAAAGTGTGCTACGCCACTGTAAAGCTCTAAAATTTAAATCCTTGTCCCTATCGCACCTTCTTCTTCTGCATTCACTCTCTGTTTACACTCTGTATTCAGTACTCTGTTCGTATACTGATACTGATTTGAATATTCCGTGGAAGCATCGTTAAAATATATTAATAGCGAATTTTAAATCGAAGCATGAAATGACGCATTACCGTTATCTATTTCTTATATACAACTGACATTGACGAATCACGCATTGACGGATTACTCTGTATTCAGTACTCTGTTCGTATAGGGGAAAGTGTCGTACCTAAGGACAGTTGTACCTCTGGACAATGGTGTTTTAAATAGGAAGATTTGTGTCGAAATTGGGTTTGATTGCCTTGCAACATTGCTTCTTTCACAGTATCAATATAAGCTTACGACGACACTGGTGTTTGATTATTTTACTCTGTGGGACCAATTAGAAAATTTTTGGAGTTGAAAGTAATATTTTGTGGTAATTTCTCTCATTAATACTACTTTTATTATATACAATTTTAATGTATTGGGTTGTTAATCTATATCAGTAATTATTTGGCTCTTTATACACTAAGATTGTTTTCAGTAATAATTATTGTAGAACCAAGGGTAGCCATTTCTGGAAAATGTAGCTTGAAATGTACCTGTGGACAAATCTTATGATGTACCTATGGACGTCCGTAGGTACATACTTAGATTTTAAGAAGTTTTTATATCTCTTTACAGATGCCACGTAACAAGGAAATGAAGAAAAGAAGACAATCGTCCAATGAAATTATATCTAGTGCTGTAATGGACTTAATAAAGAACAAGATTAGTATTCTTGAATCAGCCAAGAAATGTAATATTTCGAAAAGTTTTTTAGCTTTCAATGTTGTTCAATGTAAGAAATCCTCAGCGAAAACCTATATTACTCACCACGCTATGATAATCATAGGGGGCCTTATGCAGAGTCGTTTTGAAGCGCGATTAGTGTCATACTAAAGAGTTCGACTAACATAAGTCTCCTGCAGTGGTCAGTAATTTAGTATGACGCTAATCATACGTCGAAACGACTCTGCATAAAGCGGAGGGTGTTTAGTGATGAACAAGAAGCTATACTAGTTGACTACATAAAGGAGTGTGCCTTTATGCAGTATGGACTTACACTAGAAGGCATTAAGAAACTTGCGTATCTGCGAAGGAGAACAAAATTAATTATCCTTCTACTTGGAACAGGGAACAAATAGCTGGGGAAGGATGGATTAAGTGGTTCAGGGCTCGTCATGCTGCTGATATCTCACTTCAAACACCGGAAGCTACCAGTCTTTCAAGAGCTACATCCTTTAACAAAGAAAATGTGTCTAAATTCTTAGAAAATTACATAAGTGTAATGGATCGCTATCATTTCAATCCCTCAAAATGTTGGAACATAGATGAATGTGGTATATCAACTGTTCATGTTCCGCCAAAAGTTCTCGCTCCAAAAGGTGTAAAGATTATCGGAGGAATGACGTCGGGAGAAAGGGGGGGGGGATGTAACAATGATTGCAGCTGTAAGTGCAATAGGAAATAGTGTGCCTCCTATGTTTTATTTCCAAGAGTGCATTTCAAATCCCACATGCTGAAAGGTCCTGCCCCTGGTTCTATTGATGCAACACATTCAGGATGGTCTAATGAAGACATGTTTTTTAACTTTTTGAATCACTTCATAAGCCATACAAAACCATCACCAGAAGATCCTGTACTTGTACTACTCGACAATCACGAAAGTCACATGTCTTTCAAGACAATATGTCGTCCTAAAGAGACGGGAGTGGTTATGGTTACCTTCCACCCTCATTGTTCACACAAGCTCCAGCCTCTAGATAGAACAGTTTTAGATCCTTTTAAATCGTACTATAATAGAGCAGTAGCAGATTGGATATCATCAAGCAGTGGGTCAAATCTAGATGATAAAACATCAGGTAGACCAGTATCCATATATGAAGTAGCTGAGTTCGCGGGAAAGGCATACCCATTAGCGTTTACTCCATCAAATATAACGAGTGGTTTTCGAGTGACGAGACTTCCACTTAATCGGTACATTTTTCTTGATCACGAAATTTTACCTTCGTCAGTGACTGATCGTCCAGAACCATCAACGAATCTCACAGAGTATACTAAAGGTGCTGAGTTTTCGGTTGTTTCAGGTTCAGCCACTGAATTTGCAGATTTCTCTACTATAAATGAACCTTCAACTAAGAAGAGTGTCACAAATCCAGTACCTTCAGAAAGCATTAAAAAGCATCCTGTTGTCACGCCGGAACAGATACGTCCTTTCCCGAAGGCTGCAGTACGTAAAACTGTAGGGGCCATTAAACGTAGCAAAGGAAGATCAAGGATTTTAACAGATACGCCCGAGAAAATGGAAATTGAAGAAATGAAGAGGAAGAGGAAAGGTAAGCAACAGGGATATAGAAGTTGTAAATCCATACCGAAAAGAATGAAGTCAATTCTTAAAGTACTAAAGTGATAACAGCTCTTGAGAAGAGGAAAACCTTGAAGATTTACTTCAACTGTATGAAGAAAGTAGTGAAGGAGAACTTGTTGACCTATTAACTAAACATCAAGACTTAGCCAAGGACCTCGAGGATGGTTTCAATTCACAAGAACTTAAATCTGGCGATTATATCCTAGTTGAAGTGACAGGCAAAAAACATTCGAAGCATTTTGTGGCTAGAATAAGAGAAAAGTTGGGAGATGGTTTGTGTGCAGTGGAGTATCTTAAAAAGTGTTCAAGAGACGATTCACTTCAGAATTGAGAAAGGCTGCAACATTTATGATATGAAATAAAATTGAAGCTACCTAATCCTAATATCGTAGGCGGTTCGGAGAGGCAATCAAGGCAATTGTCTTTTCCAATCTCATTTATGGAGTACAACCTTGGTTGAGACTCTATAGAAATTACGAAATCTAAAAGTAGACCTAAAAGTGTATTTTGAGAACAATGTTTTCTTATTTAGATAATCAGTGTCTCTTTGTTTACCATTAGCATTGTGTCATATTTTAAGACTGTTGTTATAGGCTTGTATTTGCCAATTATATGAACCAACCTTCTTACATTTCTACACAACCGTGTTTTTTCTTACTAATGGATCAAACTTTGCAATGAATAAAAACCAGAAAGATGCCATAGATGTGTTTTCTATTATTTATTGCCTTCTATGCCTTTTGTCCTCAGGTACATCACCACATGTCCATAGGTACATGCCCCCGTTGTACCTCAGGACACGAAATAAGGGTTTCAAAATTCGGTTATTACTTGGTTTTAAAAAGCGTTCAGGAACTGACAATTTTTTGTGTAATAAAGGAACAATGTCTAAAGGTTTGTAAAGAAATCTGGCTCCCTTGGTGTTATTTGTTTAAGAAATAAAAAATGAAATTCAAAAAATGTCCATAGGTACGACACTTTCCCCTACTGATACTGATTTGAATATTCCGTGGAAGCATCGTTAAAATATATTAATAGCGAATTTTAAACGTCAACTAAATCGAAGCATGAAATGGCGGATTACCGTTATCTATTTCCTATGTACAGCTGACACTGACGAATCACGTAACGGAACGGCAGGGTTCCTTTTCAAGTGTAAAGAGCTATGTTGTGATTACAATACGAGTATGGTTTTCACGAAAATGTTTTTATATGCCGTGCGTCCGGAAAGTATCGTTAAAAAAAAAAATACTAAAAAAAGGTTTGTTGTAGCTAAATTTATTTTTACATGAAAGAGCACACCTTAAACTATTTTTCGACATACTTTCCACCAATGTTCAAACACTTGTCATAGCAAGTGATCAACTTGTCCACACTTTCCATAAAAGAAACATCCAGCCAATGAAGATAACCATAACTGCACAATTTTTTTTTTTTTTTTTTTTAACTCGTCATCGTCACTTCCAAATCTCTTACCGCCGAGCTCGCGTTTCAGATGCAGAAACAAGTGGTACTGGCATTCACCGAACAACCGACATTAGCACTGCGGTGGCGCTCAAAAGAAATAGTGTGTACTTGCCGGACACTCGCGCGATGTTTCGTTGAGGAAGGTTTGGACAAGTTAGTCAACAGCTCTGACAAGTGTTTGAACATTGGTGAAAGGTATGTAGAAAAATAGTTTAAGTTTTTTTTTTTTTTTTTTTTTTAAATGTAAAAATGAATTTGGCTTGAACAAACCTGTTTTAGATTTTTTTTTCTTTTCAAAACGGTACTTATTTTTCGGACACGCCTCGTACTAAAAATATCGTCAGGCCAATACGGTGATAATAATCATCACAAAATCCAGATTTGATTTTTAATGTCAGAAACTTAACTAAATGGCACTATTAACTTAATGCGATTAGAACTGACTATTAAGGACTACTTGTAAGATAAATACGCCTTGGACATAGTGTTTGTTCACCAAAATGTCGATATGTCTTCGGACCAAAACTACGATTATATTGCATTAGAGTGATCGTTATGCTATTTAAAATAAAATGGAGACAACTTTTACTTTCTTTTAATGATAAAAACCATAAACTGAAACCAATTGAAAAGCGGACAGATGGTAAAATTCCATGAAAAGTACAATGACAGTGAGTCTATTATAATCTATACAACAATATTAAAAACATATACATTAAACACTTGGTAAAAATTCATTTGTACTTTCTACAAAATGAAGATTTCGTTTCAAAATATACTTTTCTGCAGAAAATTGAGCTTTCTTATTGTATAACTTATTTAATGTTTGAAGTAGACAATTAGTAAGTTCTCACATTTTAAAAATATTCATTTGCATTTCTCTATTTTTACTGGCCCACAATTACAAATTGTCCTAAAATGTACTACTTACAAAATTTCCATACAATACGTAAGAAATTGAGCACTTTTTAAATCGAAATCTGGGATTTATTATTATTATTATTATACACTTCCTGATCTAGAACTGAATTTCTCTTCACTACCAACAAATACACGTTTAGAAATAACACGAACGGTTAGTTTTTAACTGAGATTATTTGAACAACAAATGTTACTATACTATTATATTTTGCGTACCTTTATCTAAATTATTTATACATTAAATATCTTGTTAAGTTCTCTTGACGCTCCATATAGATATATTACTTATATTTTATCCTGTTTCACAATAATTTGAATGCAGAAAGCTGAATATTTTACTTACACTTTCCGTCAATTTATCTTAAATATGAGGATGGTTCATTTTCTATTCGGTTTTACTGTATATTCAAAATGAACAAGTACTTGCAGTACCGATTATAGTTCCTTTTTCATAAGTACTTTCCATTGACAAATTAAAAGTCGTGCCATTGACGAGGAAGCACGCTTATTCAGGCAGCCTAAAATTATATTGGGAGGTCTCTAAAATTATATCGTCACACACTGAGGTTAACGGAGATGGCTTGATGAGAACCCCAGGTCAAGTCGAAGAGAATTCTCGTACCCCTTTTGAACACTAATGCTAATCCGTTGCTCCCTATCTTTCCACATTATTCACATTGCTGACACCAAAGAGTATTAAGGAATTCTCTGTGCAATTATATAATATTTACAAAATGCTACTTAATGAGATAATTGGTGTTGTTAATGTATTCCCCGTTGTCAAAGAACATGTCTTAAGATAAGTCGAGAGATTAGACAGCAAACTAGACACGAATGTAGAACATCTCAAAAGTATTACCTATTTTTACTGAGTAGAACACTGCATCAGAAAATTACTCAGTATCTCAAAAATAGTATTTTACTGAGTAAAACGTTGCATCAGAAAATTACACAATATTTTTACCCCTTCCATTAAGAATTTGATCATATGAAGCTGCTTCAATTTGGACGACATACTTTCAATCGTCAATTTCACTAATATTACTTCACTTAGTTCTACAAGGAAGTTGGAAACCACTGCAAATAAAATTTGCTTATAATATAAACTTAGTCGTAAAAATATTATTTAAAAAGAATAGAAATTGAACTACCCTACCATTTTAATTAATATTAGGTTAAAGTATTACACTACATTGAAATTAACCCTTGGACTACCAACGGGAAGGGGGCGGGGGTACTTTGTACCCATCACAGTATATTTTTTTGTAACTACTCTTCTAATCGTTTCCTTAAAATTGCTCAACATGTTTAGATTAAGCGAATACCTTACGGTGGTTCAAATTGAACGATTGTGTGTGTCATAAAATTTGCTATTTTAAGTTGGTGGGCACAAAGTACTTCCCCCTCCCCCGCTGGTAGGAGATCTGACTGGCATTTGTAAGTGTCACTCCTAGATGGCAGTGTAATAAATTGCTGTTAGTCTTATCCTGTGTACTATTCACTTCAGTCCTGTAGATTTTTGTTAGTTTCTAATCTGTTTCTTTTGCAGATATATTTAATCTTAAGAGTCTTCATCCCGGCGAAATTAAAATACCGCTAATTTTACAGAAATTATGTGATATCTTCAAATAGATAAAGGATAATCGAAATGTGGAACAAGAGCGCCCTAGACAATATTATTTTACATGAAAAACCGTTATCACGACTCACTTATCTGCTTACGATTTCGAGCCATTCTGAAAATCGGCATTTATTTTCGCGTTTCTAAACAGCTGAAAACGGAAAGCCACTAGGTGACTTGTGATAACGGTACCTCACGCAAAATAATATTGTCTAGGGCGCTCTTGTTCCATATTTCAATTATCTTTTATCTATTTGAAGATATCACATAATTACTGTAAAATTAGCGGTATTTTAATTTCGCCGGGATGAAGACTCTTAACAGGTGGGGACGAGCGTTAACCAAAAGAAAGTTTCATGTATCAAAACTGAATAAATATCCTGATTTATACTTTATGTTGCAAAACAAAATGTTTGCTTTTTTCGGCCTGTTGAAAGGGATCTAAAGTTTGAACTTTACAATAGCCCACATGGACAGGAACACCATTTATCTCAGAATAGAAAAATGTATTTATGTCAGTAAAATAGTTATACAGTATTTCCTACCAACTCTACATTTTAATTGACTATAAAAGCATTTAACTGATTAGTCATCCAAATATCGAAATCCTCGAATAGGCCCGCTATTACTTATAGTACTTTTAAAAGGAAAGTTAGTCTCGAATTTCTCTGTAATAGGATACCATCCTACCGTATTCAGACGCACATCAATGCGTACATTAGATCCTCTACAAATATTTACAGGACCTACTTCAATAGGAAGCATATCATCCCAACGTACCACTCTCTGAGTTACTGAGCCTGATGATTCACTTACAGTTACGCCATTCAGTACCCTTACAGAGACCTCCATATCTTCTTCATATGAAGTGGCATCTTCAAAGGAAGGAAACTTCCGCACTACTTCAACCTTATTCATGCTCTGAGTTGATATTAATACATGTAATAAACAGCAAGATTTGTTACATCTAAATGAATAAGTTCGATTGTGTGGTGTGCTGTTAAAACAATATCTTGTTGGTTTTTCAGCTAATTGTAAATTTACAATTTTACCAGTACATATCTCCGGGCATTTCTTTCTTTCTATTTTAAATCCCACCATTTTCTTTTGTACATCCTCTACAGGCTCCGACGCAATGTGTCTGGAAACGGTAGAACTGTTTAAAGTACATGGTAACTTTTCAGCTTTAATTTCCACATGAGATTTAAATATTGCAGAAATTTCTTCATTTGTGAGAACGCCTGAACAAACAGGGCTTCCAGCGAATTCGTTGGGAGTTAAAGTCAGCAAACGAATCTTCTTTAATGCTCTATGCATCATCATACGCTGAGCTTCTCCAGTTACAAGTAACTTTCGTCTTCGGCATTCTTTAGCGGACCAACGCAACAATGCTTCAAACAATTCCAATTCTGACCTTATATTCAAACGTTCTTGATCAAGTACTAGCTCCAAAGTTCTCAAATCCAGATCTTCCAAATCCGAAGATTTTAATGCCTCATTAGTGTGGTCTACTATGATCTGTAAAATAATAATCTAAATTAAGGTAAAAGTAGAAGAAATAAAACAAAGATGTGCAATGAAATGTTATATATACACCGCAAGAAAAAGTTATTTCCATCTATTCTCTCGTTTCTAGCTAATTTTGTACCAATACGAACTTTCTAATGGAAATAATAATACAACACAACAAATCCTACAAATGCTGAACTATTCTAATCCCAATCAATCCCAAAGGATGTGGAAGCTTCTTAGAACCTACAAAAATATAAATGGAAGATCAAGGAGGCGTTAAATTTTCTTTACTCGTGAGAATATACATTGATAGATATGCATCTAAGAACGCCTTGTACATTCGTCCGATCCCAATGAAATTCGCGTCACAGACTGGCTATAAACGGGATGCTGATCTTAGGTACCAGGCACACGGGCCACCATATAAGGCTGTTTGATTGTCGTGTCCGTAAAGGGCATGGAGCTAGTAGTCTGAAAATCGTCGGACAAGACGAATATAGTTGTGTGTGAATCAGTATTTGACTACAATGTCAGGTCGGAGTTGAGTTGAGTTGATTTTAGTTTAGCGTCCCTTTCAGCAGCGAGGCTATATGAGACGTGGACCTACTGATTAACGTGGAATCCGAACCACATGAGCTCCCGCCGGGAATCGAACCCGGGACTAATGTCAGGTCGGAGTCAATGGTTAAAATTAAATGACTTCGAGCGTGGCCGTATAGTGGGAGTGTCCGCCACGAGGTCTTTCGGTGGCATAGAGACGAGATGAAGAATATCTAGAGTACATGTGCACCCCAAATGCCTCTACTACACATCGGAGAGTGTCTGCAGAGAAGGATTGTTCGGAGAATGATCGATAGTGAAATCGGAGCAACAGTGGTCCACCATATGAGGCAGGTCTACATCCTTGCGCACGGTTAATTCTGACACCTGCTTATTGCCGCGATATTGGGACGGTGATGCAAATGGAGAACGGTGATATTCAGCGACCGAAGTAGTTTGTCTCGGGAATAATGATGCTCGTGTGCGTGTCCGCAGACATGTAACTTGAGTTGGAAAATCTAGCGGTTTTTCGCCATACACGAACCACACTTGACCTAAGAGCAATACACTACATATCCCGCTCACTTCTGATCTTCGTTCTGTTCACATTGAAATTCTAGTATTGATTTCTCTGACTTTCCAGACTGCGTGAGTAAATTTTCCTTGATCTATAAGACCACAAACTCTATCATTTATGGTCAGATTTAGAAGAAGAGCTAAATCGGTCTCCACCAACCCCCCATAACCATCCAACGTTCTTTTTATTTTTAAAAAAATACAGTATAAAGCTTACTTACTATAAATAATCATGAGTCAAACTTCCTGTAATTAGAATATAATAAAATGCTAGTACCAAACGATAGTTGTAGATTAACAGTATCTTTAACATCTTGGCGTTCTGAATCCATTCATAAACAGAAACAAGAAACATATACATAAACAAGTAATCTGGTCTATCTACATCCTCTGTCCAGAAAGTTCACTGAATATGAATATGTCCACATATCGAATAGCTTGTCGTCTGAAAACAATTATTAATAATACAAAATATATAATAATACTGCTTTGCTATTATAAATAATAGCAAAGATGGCGACTACTGAGCAGAAAGCTTTTTGTGTTTTACATTTTACAAAGACTGAATCTGTAGTTTCAGTGCAACCTTCTGTGTGGAGAATTTTAAGGAGACGCTCACATATACGTCCTTATAATTTATACAGCTGATACAAGTTCTAAAGCCTACAGACTACGGTTTACGTGTCGACTTTGCAAATGAAATGTTGTTGCATGACGAAGATTTTCTGGATCGTGTTGTCTTTAGTAATGAATCGACATTTCACCTAAGTAGAGATGTGAACAATCATAATGCTCGTATCTGTGAGTCAGCAAATCCCCACGAAATGGTACAATTGCAACGAGATTCCCCTAAATTGAATATTTTGTGCCATAACCCACCGGAAAGTTTATGGTCTTTCTCACCTATCGACTCGATGTATGTCGTGTGACGAATGTTGCTCACATTTAAAAAAATGTAGCACTTGTAGCAAAAAATGTTTAAGTTGCTCTTTCATTTGATGTATTGTTTATAATTGTAAGTTAATTGTAATAAATACTAAAAAGCCTAAAAAAAAAAAAAACCGATATTCATTTTGAAACACCTTGTATAAAGGAGTTTCGGTAAACCAAGCTCCTCAATATACTAGTAACTTTCTCCAGACCTTTACTTATAGACCAGTAATCTGAGTATGCAACCCATAACACCGTAATTGTTGGGCCTCAAATTTCACCACCTTCATAGTTGGTTTAGTAGCTAGCGCGGGGCTTTCGGTGCATGTAGTTCTGAGTTCGATTTCTTGTAGGAAAGCATTAAAATTTGAATGAATATGGTGGTTCAGACTTTTCACAGTGTACCTTAAACTGTGGTTACACACTTTATATAACATTGGTGCTAAACTTAAACTTTTTTAAAGATCTACATAACATGAAAGGTGTTGACAACAATTATTACAATCATTAATTCATTTAATATGTATTATATATTAGATCTATCTGGCTCACTCTTCAATGTCTCTAAGTTACTCACAAAAATTCAAAACTGAATAAGTATTTCAGAAAATATATAAGCACTACCTGTACTTTCGAAAAATTATGTCATTTCAAATCATCTTCAACAGCAACTAATCCGACTTAAAACTACGATGTTTTTCAAACTAAACCTTCCATTCACTTCTATGCTTACCTTTAAACAACGATCCATCAACACATTACGGTTGATAATTCTAGAAAGTTGCAAAATGGGCCATACATTCTCCACTTTCACATTATCTGCAAGATAAGCAATGCAATGTTCTTCCAATGCTATTATTTCATAATGGTGCGCACAGTAACACAACTCTACTGCTCTATATACATCTTCGAATTGTACTGTATCAGTATAAATAAATCTGAAATTAAACATTAAAAAAATAATAAAAATAAATCGATCAAAACATACTTAATATACTATATATTCAAAATAACACATATATATTGTCCCTTTATTTACAAAGTGTCGTATCTAAAAATAATAATAATAATAATAATAATAATAATAATAATAATAATAATAATAATAATAATAATAATAATAATAATAATAATAATAATAATAATAATAATAATAATAATAAATGAATTAAGACCAGCCCCGAATTCCCCTTTAGGAGCTCTATAATTCTCTTTAATAGCCGTATCTAAATTCCTAAATGTAACTGTGGAATAAGCAATTTGAAGTTCATCGTATCTCAATTGCAGAGAATTAAATTTTTCTCGAACTGCCGTAACTCAAGATACGACAGTTTGTAAGAAGAAGTAAGATAAGTTTCTATTCTTCACACAGAGTCGTATCTCAAATGACTTTCTATTTGTGTATGTGTGTGTTCACTTTAATGTGTAATTTGTTTTAATATGTTGTTTAAGCAAGCAGAAATATTTATGTGCCTTCACAATTGGTCCTTGTGATCAAGCTAGTTCGTAGAAAGCAGTCTTCTGACGTAGTGGAACTACAGCATAGTGACTTCCTAAACTTCAAGCAGCTCTCCAAAGAACTTAGAATTCTACAAATTCGAGAATCAGAGGGAAGTAATGCAAAAGACGTAAACTGGAAGAACATGATGCAATTAAGAGTTTTGAAGAGGTCACCGACAACCAGCGACGCAACTAGGCTAATTATCGCCATGGATAAGAACTCGCCTTAGTTCCCCCACCCCCCTCTGACCAACCAAACCAAAACCCTCCTCAACTACACATGATATTGGCATCACACAGTAATTCTCGCATTCCATTTTTTCTTCAAGTGATAAAACTTGATTTCAAAATTGCAGTACATAATTCTATTTTTAGTACAAGATAAAACACCAAACTAATTAGTAGTTGATTGGCAAAAGAGTAGCATGCTTGACACATTCTTATAGTCTTATCATAGTCACTGCAAACCACAATGTTTCGGGAATTATATCCGGATGTGCATATGTGTAGAATGAATCAGCAGTCTGTTGATTTAGAACCTAATATTTAATTATGACAAACAGTCAAGCTGTTGCCTCAAGTATTATACTCGGACATTTTGCAAATTTCTTAAATCGATGTAAGTTAAATGAAAACACAAAAAGCTGGAACTAAAATTTAACTTTACGGGCTCTTTGGGATGCAGAAGATTTTACAAAGTCCTCAAAAGATGGCTTTGAAGCTAATTTACGCTCTATAGATATGATCGTAAGTTTGGAGAGTCGTTGTTGTTCTGTTAAGTTTCTGAGGTATTTTTTTTTTAATGATCTTTAGTTTGCTAAATTCCTTCCCTTGCCTTATAGCGAAAATAAATATTTGCCCAGTTTTGGATCCCCCAATCCGGCGGCCGTGGCACAAGTCCAGTTTTCCCATCCCCCTTAGTACATCACTGCTGACAACTATTTTCTACAAGGGGTCGCGGTGGCTCAGTGGTAGAGCGTTCACCTCTGGTGTTTGGGGTCCCGGGTTCGATCCCAGCCCCCGCCATGTGCACTTTGTGGTGGATAAACACCGTGTGCGTGGGTTTTCTCGGGGTTCTCCCGTTTCCTCCCACATTCTTCATTCCACCATTTCATTCATTACTCATCATCACCGTCTCCTTTAGCCTGACCGGCATAACCGTGGGACGTAAAACTCAAAGATTTCATTTTTTTTTTCTACAAAACCAGCAATCTACAATTAAACTACAAGGAACTTCAAGTTCCTCAAGAAGAAAAGAAGAACTTAAAAGATTTTAAGGTCGGGAAGTTTAACTTAAGAAAGCTCAAAGTCGCCCAAGACAAATACGGAGACATAATATCTCTGATCAATGGACCCACCCCTATCATACAAATGTCTGAGCACCAGCAATTTTACTTGCACCTCGACCATTAGGACGGTTTCAAACCAAAACCAGTTTCTTTCTTTTTGTAATTTTGTCTTGTTCAGGTCTGTTTTTTTGCCAGTTACTTTATGGATATGGTTCAGTAATTTTTAGTATTATATGGAAGTTTCATTTAAATTATACTCTAGTTTAGTTACGATAACTTATTTTTAATTTCATTATTTAGACGCTGTCTTGAATTTTATTTTTATTGCATACAGTTTCATATTCACTTCATAGTGTTAGCTTGTACAGAGTGTCTACTAAAATTCCAAAATGAAATTTCGTGACCTTTTCTTTACCAAACCATAAAATTTCGTAACATTCGAAAACCAATAAGAGTACCTGTATTCTTTAGCACTTATCTCTACTTTCAAAGGCTGTTCCCTGGAGCATTCACTCTATATAGTATGTTTTGTTCGGTAATTAACCAACAACAAACACTCACAAATTCACTAATCTTAAAATTACGTATCTAAATACACATGATGTACGTATAATGACAAATCCTTAGCAGTCCTTTAAAAATGTCACACTGAGTTGTACTGATGGATTCTATCTCTCTTAAGTTGGCTAATATTGGTTTACCCTGTTTACGATCTCCTTCTGAAGTGCTTCAACATCTTCGATCTTTTATAACAATCTCCTTTTCTTCTCCGTCAATTCTTTAAAGTATTCTGCTTCTATCTTGATTTTCTTTTATCCTTCGTGTTCCTCATCTCGTTTTTACTTCAAAGTTTCCATTCGTTTCAACGATGCATTTCTCACAGCCATAAACCATAGACTCTGATCATACTGTTACCGATACCTTATGTAAACCTCCAATGAATAGTACGGCACAATATACGGAACCTCGGAAAATTAAAAATGTTTAGAGAGGTTCTCCACTAAACATTCTTTGTTAACAGAACATCCTCTTTTTACAGCACTATTTCTATGGAATATTGTAAGTATGTGTTTAAAAAATTCTACAAGTTTTTCATAAGAAATACATCTAACCTGTCTTTCTTCCAATTAAACTAACTACATACTTCTTAAATATGTCGTTTTTCACACGGTGATAAATAACTTTTCTCAATTTTTTCTGCTTCGTCGTATGCTACATGGCTTTTCGAGGTCAGTTCTTGTAAAGTATTAGTAATACGAGATTCTCTCAAAGAACTATTTGTCGCCAAATACGGAGAAAGGCATGTTGATCCTCTTACCATAACCTCGCACAATGGTGATTTTTGATTAACCAATGATGTAAACAAAGAAACGAGAAAATTTCTCCAATTTTTCTTTAAAAAAAAAAAAAAAAAAAAAAAGTAAATAAATATATAAATAAAATAAAATAAAAAGAATCCAAGTTCTTGTACTCCTTTGCGTGCTGCTAAGACACCAAAGCCAATATCCAGAAGATTCTGTCTGTCACATCCACAGCTATCAGTTGCTTGGCTCTTTTAACAGAAGACATTACACTTCTTTAAGAAGAAGTGGTTACCAATATTGTGGACCACAGAATACAGTTCGTCAAACATGAATGGTAAAAAAACCTTTGTTCGATTGAAAATCTGTCACATAGTGTTCTAGTTCTAATGCTACTGATTTCAGGAATGAAACTTTCGCTTGTAGCAGATCGTCGCTAACTTCTGTAGAACGTGCAAATTTTGTATGAAAGGAGGTTTTGAAGACACTTGATTGTCATATTTCTTCAAGAAAGGCAACATCTCGATCGCTCTTCCAATTACCTTTGAATTTTTGATCCACATAATAGAACACATTTTTGACGGGAATACAGAAGAACCTGTGATACGCACAAAATCTCCTCGCCTAGAGGGAAAATCTCTGAAGAAGTAGCTATTCACTTCTATTAGTTAACTTTTCAGGACAGCTGAATAAACTGGTCAGATGCTAGCTGAAGGACAATCTCAAGAGCGAATTTGGGTGCAAATTAGGCCGAATTTTCATGAAATGCGATAGAAGCGTGCTTTGATTACAATTTGGTAGCGATTAAAGTCGACCACAGACATTTTTGGCGGTGAATTTTAACGTTTTATAGAACAATATTTTCCAGTATCTACTTCTATTTGTACAGATAAAAAAATCGTGACCCAAAAGCTAAATTTCGTGACTTTTTCTTGACTTCCATGACCGTTTTCTGATTTCGTGACTTTCGTGACCGATAGACACCCTGTTGTAGTATTAATTTTATACCACATTGTTTCTTTTTCTTTTTTTGGTGAAACTTGATAAGCCTTATTAGTTTGTTCTTTTACTATTAATTTCGTAAACATGCTTAATTAATTAATGAAAGAAACAAGACTTTTGGTTCTATCGTTTGTTTATATCTTTTATAACTTATTCATTCAAAGATGAATACAGCAACTTAGATGTACACAAATGGACAAATTTACAGTTTTCCCACTTCAATTTGCATTATTCCTATATCCTAAGAACTATTCCTATATCCTAAGAACTATAGGTGCAAAATTTCAAATCCTCTCCTGAAAAATGAGAAAAACTGAGATACGACACCTTGCAAACAAAGGGACGATATGTTTGACTTGCTCTAAATTCACTATTTTTTTTTTTTTTTAAATAAAAATGATCCTTTAAAAGTTATTGCTATTGATGATGATGATAAAAGATAATGATGGTAATAATTATTAATTATTAACACAACAAGACGCATCTTAAAAGCATTCAATTATCAAAAAATTAGATTTTGTAATTCAATGATACAATATAGTAATAAAATATACACCAACTCTGAACCAGTTGAGGCTTCCTGATTGGTGATACGAGGCACGTTTCAAAAGTAAGTTTCGTCTTTTTTTCACACGGAAACCTTATTACCAAACACAAATATAGCATGGTATCATGAACTATGTACCTTACACTATTTTTCGATATAGTCGCCACCGACATTGAGACATTTATCGTAGCGTGCAATCAGTTTGAAGAAAACACTTTGGTAAAACTTGGTGTCCTGCGATGGAAGGAATTGTCGCACAGCCTGCTCCACCTCAGCATCGTTTTGGAAGTGACGTCCCGAGAGTACGGCTTTCAATGCAGGGAATAAGTGAAAGTTCGATGGGGCAAGATCGGGGCTGTAGGCAAAGTGATCCAATCTCGACCACCTGAAGCGACGAATCTGACCTTGTGTGATCCTTGCTGTGAGTGATTTTGCGTTGTAGTAGTCCAAGACCACAGCACCTTCAGTCAAGAGCCCTGGTCTCTTTCGTCGAATGGCAGACCTGAGTTTGATGAGCGTGTCCACCGTCATGGGGGAAATCAAGGAGAATCACACCTTTCCTAGAACAATGTGGCCATAACCATTCCTGCGGAGGGTGACACTTCGAAATTTTTCTCACTAGTGAACTGGGATTCTTCCATATCATTGAGGCGGCCTTGGTTTCCGGAGTAAAGTATTGCACCCATGGCGCATCGCAGGTGATGATTCCGAACAGGAACTTATTTCCCTCACGTGCGTACCGCATCAAGTGATTGAGGCTGATTCCCATTCTTGTACTCTTGTGATCCGGGCTCAGGTTTCTCGGCACCAATTTTGCAGGCACTTTTCGGTAACCTAACACATCAAGGCCACGTCTGACACCGTTATGCGCCTGTCCGCTAACATCATGTGCTGTACTCTAGCAATATTGTTTTCAATCGTGGATATGGAGGAACGCCCACTTTGAAATTCATCCTCCACACTTTGCCTTCCTTCACTGAACATTCAATACAAGCGACCAACCATTTGACCTCTTCATCATACGTGATCTGTAGGCGTTCATGGATGACGGACACATTGGTTCCACGTGCCAATTCATACCAGATAACACCATGCACTGCTATTGGTGACCACGTTGTCAGCACACGTCTGTCTGTCATCGTGATTTGTACTCGAATAACGGGCACGCCAGTCTGCTGCTACTCTCTCTTCTTCGGTGCTCTGCGCATGCGTCCACCTCCTCTAACGCTTCTTCCGCCTCTAACGCTTCTTCCGTCGTTGGATGGGTGTGGTAATGATCTTACGGCGATTGTTTGTTTCACCTGGTGTACCATCTTCTCTTTCAAAACAAATGACAAAACTTACTTTCGGAACGTCCCTCGCACCATTGATCACACCAACGACTGCAAAATTATTAAACCAGAAAACTTTTTCATTAAGTGTATTTATCGATAGCATTCTACATATCATAACAGATAACTTGACTTGTACAACAGCAGAACATGATTTAATGTACTAATAAATTATATACACGTTATAACTACTATTTACTTCATTTTATACATCTGAGAAGTTCCGTTGAAGATGTGAAATTCCGAATTTTTGAATTCTTATGGCTGATTCTACCTTATAAGAGTAGGTTAGAAAGAGTTATTGTAAAGAAAATAAATAAAGTTGTATACGAAGTAAAACTTATTCCTAACAAAAAATCAAATGAATACTTGAGTGAAAATCAACGACTGAAAAATAACTAGACCGGGAATCGAACGTCGTTCTTCGCTTTCACATCCACTAGGTGCACAACTAGTCTAGAAGTAAAAATGAAATGAAATCTTTGAGTTTTACGTCCCACGATTATGCCGGTTAGGCTAAAGGAAACGGTGATGATGAGTAATGAATGAAATGGTGGATGAAGAAAGTGGGTGGAAACGGGAGAACCCCGAGAAAACCCACGCACACGGTGCTTGTCCACCACAAAGTTCACTTGGCGGGGCTGGGATCGAACCCGGGACCCCAAGCACCTGAGGTGAACGCTCTACCACTGAGCCACCGCCGCCCCTAATCTAGAAGTAGTCTAAGTAGCATGGGATGAGCGCACCTATACAGTATGGGGCCAACCGCGTTCAATTCCTGGTCCAGTCGTACATTTCTGACACTGAATTTCATTGAATTCCATTTGTAGAGGAAATGCCTCGAGTGATAAAAATCGGTTGTTTCATCCATATACAGAAAGTTGTTCGCCTTATATTCGACCATTTTTTACGGGTACTCGCCTTAAGAGATACCGCGTCGCAACCACAGATCATGTTCTATTAGACAACAAGCATTGTTGACTACAACACGGCATCGCAGTTTTCATTGCAGCACGTTCCGGCGCAGGACAGGCACGGGAATTCTGTTCCACTCCTTCCTGCAAGCTTTCCATAGATCACCCATAGAGCCGGCGGCGATGTTCAAGACGTCGTTTCAGCAGTCTAATGCCCAAAAATCCACTGGACTGGCATCTGGGCTTTTCACAGGAATGTCTTCAAACGGAATGATATGAATTCCTAATTCCTCTGCCATTTCTTGATATAAACGTAGTGATGTTCTGACGGTATGACTCGAAGCCTTGTCCATATAGATCATCACATGGTTCGCGTCCATTCCACACAATTGTGGGATATCCCTTCGATAGATAGGGTCAGAATGGACTCTTAAAAGTATCTTCCATTCATCTTCACGTTTTTGTCTACCTTGCGTATCAGCAACTTGTCCTCATATCCGAATCCCGTAACAACCATAAAGCCACGAGGTAAACTTTCCCTGAACTGGCGAACAAAACTGCTGCGTCCCTTGCCGTCAATGTCACGGTATGTAATAGCCCATATGTGATCACCAGCAGTGAGATGGACATACGATGCATCCACTGTGACAACTTTCTTCCACTTGGAATCCGCCAGGTACTTTTTATAGTTTCCTGCATTTCGTCTTATGTTCGGCACGCGGTAGCTGAAGGTGTGCACAGGCTTTCCGCACGCACTTCAATCTTAAGCGCTTGCGAATTGTTTTGATCACAGTTGATGGTGAGGTGGAATTTGTGGCCCATATCACGATGCGTCGGGAGATATTCTTGGCACACCAATCGATGAATCCTCCTTAAGGTGTCACTTTGCTTACAGCCCTTCTCCTGGTGGTTTTCATGGGCGAATGTTTCGCGACGGACGCCTGTTGAGTGTAACGGCCAAAATAGCTTTCGCAGTAGTCACAGCGAGTGTTAACTCTTTGCAGCACGGTGTTTCTAAAACGTTATCTAAACGGTAGTATAATATAAGTACCACCGTGCTTCAAAGAGTTAACCCATTCTCCCAACACTGTTTCACAATGTTGGAGTACGATAACAGCATGGAAAAGGGCCATTACGTAACTCTCCCAATACCGGTTGATTTTCGGCGCTATTTGATAAAATTCACGTACCTGCAAAGTCAGACACAACACTGCTTCCGCCAGCAGACCCATAGTTCCAGCATGATACGCCAGATGGCGGCAGCGAATAGAAAATGGTCAGACATACAGCGAACAACCTTCTGTATCATAAAATATTTCAACTTTACTTATAAAAGTGAATGTAGATAAACGGATGGACTATCATACAAAAATTTCGAATTTCTAGTCTTCAACAGAAATTCTCAGGTACATCAAATGTATTAAATCACACCTACAATAGTCTGAAGTGGAGAAAAAGCACCAGGCGACACGATTTTTAAACCAGTAGTGATGCTACCCTCAACCTCATACTTATATACGCCGAAGCATTTTCCAGTGTCTGTTATTTTTAATACTAAACACCACAGGTATGGTATCTCATTTTGAGGTTACATACTAAACAATAACAAAACATAATGTCAAAATTGTTTTTAGGACTTGAGGTTGATTTAGTTTTATTCCATCATAAAGTTCGGATTAGGTAGATGCGGACGCTAGAAAGAGACATGCCAGAACAAGTGAACAGAAGATAACATTAAGCATTGTGACTTATGCAATTGCCAAATCTCTCTAAACAACAATAAGATTTGCAGAATGGATATTAAAATGATAAATTTGGGCTCGATCGTTATGCATTCATAATCAGGAATAAACATCCATAATCATTTATTTATTTAAAAAAAAAAAAAAAAAAAAAAAAAAAAAAAAAAAATCCCTTTGTATTAATTAGGAAAGCTCGTGACTGTGACTGTATGATAAAGCGACCCATGAATATTTTCTGTTTAATGAATATTGTGTTACTATGGTACCTCTACTACAGCCATTGATCTTCCCCACCCCATCCTCGGTATTTCATACATGAAGACACATTTTACAACGAACAATGTTTGAACTCTTATGCATATTAATACTCACATTAACATGGAATTAAATACTTCTGGCTGCAACCCAGATATTGTAATGTGTTCGTCTGAAGAATTTCCATAAAACATAGATTCGAACACTGGACTTGCTCGAGCAAGAATCATTCGATGAGCTTTAAATACCTGTAAAAGACAAAATTTGTCAATCAATGAAGTGCTTCTTTTATGAGACAGCCATTATTGACGATATTTCGATCTTAATGTAAATTTAAAAAAAAAAAAAATCTCCACGATACCAGGCGAATAATAAAATCCATTCACCTTCATATCTATTTTTATTAGAATGTAATTATATAATTCTTTAAATATAAAAAACTAAAATAATTACTCTGTGTTAAGCTATCTGTATGTGAAAGTGATGTTATACATGATCATTCCATCTAAGAAGAGCCATGCAACCATATCTATAGTGTTCAAGATTTTTTTTTTAAAGTTAAATATATTACAAATAAACATTCCATAGAATTTGGAACCCACTGTTTTTAAAGGCAATTATTACACTTTCACCCTTCCGAAATACAAAATCTGCATATACCAAAAAAATAAATAAAATGAAAACAACGTCCTTCAATCTTTTTGAGACTTTATATTCTTACCAATGAGGCATGAGAACTTCAGATAAAATATAGGAGAGGTTCTAAACGCCTGTTAAAGCTATAAGTAAAGCAGTAACAAAATCATTCTGACAACTATTTTTTAAAAGATAAACAAGATTTACTAAGAATCAAATTACTAGTATACAGTAACAATCTAATACTACAGATTTTCTCAAATCGTTGATAACTAATTTCTCCTACTTCTAAGATTAATTTTTGTAATGTGGATGATCATTACAATTACTTTACTGTATTTTTTCAAGTTTCGTAACGAAAGTATAGCAAGCAATTTCATGCTCTATTTAACAGAACATTCAGTCTATCCACGCGTACTCGAATAGTTAACAAGTGTGTTGCCACGTACGATTTCCAGTGAGAATTCAGAATTTATGTGTTGTTCTCGCACTGTAACGTACTTGAGCAACTAGTAAATTAAAGGTAGTAAAAGCCCGTTTTAGAAGTCCAAATATAAAGGCATTGAGATCCGAACCACGTATCATATAGCTAAATGTGTGCCATTTTGGCGACTTCGTGAGCTGTGTAGTGTCAGTGAGTTCACTTTATTTATCAACTAGAAATCTTTAGGACAAAGTGCTAATAACGGTACTACCAGTATAATATTAGCAAAATGTAAGATGATTTTCAAATCTGTTGTTAATATCACGTCATTAGCATTTACTTCCTTATTAGCTGGACACTTGGACAGTTATTTTATTTTCACCTAAAAATACATTATCAACATATAAATAATAAATACCATGCATGTCTTTTACTACTGCTATTGTCTAACAAGCTAATAATGGAAGCATGACATTCCATTCGCAAACACATGACTAACATGCTCGTTTACATTCAGTTTTATTAAATTACAAATTGATATATATTATTGATTTGTGTACTCACCAGTCCATACACACATCCAGGCAAATCGGCTAGTATTTCAGACCGTTACTAATTGTGAAAAAATGGGGTAAAATAAACTATAGGTAAAAGCAAAAGTGAAACTTAAATATGTCGCACTATAATAACATGAAATTTCTAGTTTTACGTCCCACGATTATGTCCTTCTAAGCCAGTGGTGCCCACCCCCCCTCATATCCATGACGCACCCCCCCTCAATTGTCTATCCGTAGGTGTTCTTCCATGAAAAAAAAAATCTTTTCGATTAATTTTTACACCCCATCAAACATATTTATATAGATTTTAACCCCCCCAAATATTTCAATGACGCAGTTTGCGTCATAGCCCCCCTTTGTGGGCACCCGTGTTCTAAGCTAAAGGAGACGGATGATTATTGAAACTGAATGATTACTAAATAAATGGTAGAATGAAAGTGTTAGAGGAAATGGGAATTCTTATTTTAGCCCGGTACTGTCATCAAACTATAGTAATGCTATCTAATGCGGCGACAAAACGTTATGATAACCTTCCTGCACTGCTCTGACTCTCCCTCGCACGCTTCACAACTGACCGAAACGACCAGGCCCGAATTCCTTACTGATGACATTACTACCATCTGTTAGATATTAACGATGTTCCTGATCTTTGAAACTAATAGTTTACACACCCTCCATATCGGTACACATCTACCGAATTGCAGTTGAATTGGACGATTTCCTCCTGGTGCTTATTCTTTTTATATATTTATTATTATTATTATCAGTACGTGTGTAATATATATAAAGCGGCAATAATTACTTCTTAAACTTAGATTTCCCATCGGACATTTATAAGGCAACATGCAGCTGTAATGAAATTTACATACACATGATGAGAAGAAACCGTACTGAAAATGCCAAAATGCAATGCACCGATTTCCAGTTTTGCAAAATACGTGTAAAAATCTTACGAGGTCAATTAGATTACCGTTCTTGAGTTTAAAAAATAGAAGTTCAAAAATCAGTTTTTATTAAAATAAATGTTTGGGATTATTTGTATATTGCATTTTAATAGCTAGCAACAGCGTGGGAGTTACGTAACACGCTTCAGTTGATTTGTCACCATGAGGTAGCATTTTGTAACATGATCAAAGTTTTTCGTAATTTAATGTGCAGTGATGATTGGCATCATGAACAATTAATAGAAGTGATACGCGTGTATTTAAAAGATTAGTTCATTTGTATCTATTGTATTAACATTTGTTTCATGTGCAAAACTTAAGTATCTACTATAATCCAGCTATAGGCCTATTATGTTGTAAATACTACGGATTATTACATATAAGCTCTGAGTAATGCCTATGGCTTCATTTTCTTCAAAAGAGACATTCACATCTTGATGGTACACGTAATCCAGAAAACACACACGAAATAAATGTGTGAGTGAGCTGCACATTTTGATACTGAAACCGAAAGTACCACATCAGCCACCTTTGCTTTAATGAGAGGGATAAAGACGGACATGGAATTTGTTTTTGAGGTGCTGTATCTATACCAAAAGACCATTTTTCTTGCTATCTTTTACCATTTTCACTCTACGAAAATCAATACTGAGTTCGAAAGTGGTATTTTTCTCACTTCCTGCCTGAATAAAGGGGAAAAGAGATGAAACCTACTTTTGGGACCCTGAATAAAATATTACAAAAAAAAAAAAAAAAAAAAAAAAGTTTGATATAGCTCGCATGCGGCGAGAAAACTCTGCACAGAGGGAAGATGAGATGAACAGTGAAGGATATGGGGATGATAAATGATATATGTTTGGCATTTCCATGTAGGAGGGATGACGAGTTAAGGGTTGCCAGTATAGTACAGTAAATTTACCTTACACTAACCTCAAAAATTTGCACGAGGAATTTATCAATCGCAATTTCAAATAATGAGCTACTGCTTTTTGTGTACAGTGTTCTCTATTAACGTAACTCAGAATTTAGGCATGATTGAAGTAAACGAACATAGTAGTTGAAATAAATTGTTAAGAAGATAAACAATTCAGCTCACTAAATTTCACACTACTGATTTGAACAATGGCAAGCTTGAAGAGAACGGTCAGGCTATTAAAAAGGTTTTAAGAGAATCACGCTACTAAAATTTACTAGTTGTTTATTGTTGTAGTTTGCTCAAGTTGTTTGCTCAACATTTTGGTGATTGTATCGGTTTTGATACTGTCATTCTATTTTGTGTTTTATCTATTCGTATTTTTGTTATTGGTATTGTTAAATGCAATTTTATTTGCTAGTTATTAGTTTTTTATTTATTTTTTTAAATCTTAAAAGTTGTTTATAAAGTGGCAACCCTGAATCTGTTTTGATAACAAGCATGTTCATTACACGATGTTTTGAGAAGGAAAAATGGCATCCCCCGTACCAGTGAAATCGACATCTTGGGAACATGTTATATAACTACGTCACAGATTTTTTCGTAGCAAGCAAGCAGTATCTGTAGACAGACGGCCGGGTAATATCATTCTTCTAGTAACTTCCTATACTTATGATAGCAATATGCACGTCTAAAAGTAGGGATTTTATAATCGGTAACTTCAGTTTAAAGCACAAAACATAGCATGATTTGAAGAACTTGGCAGTTCAGCGCCACCCTGCCTTCAACTGTCAGCTAAGTGTGTGATCCAATGCAGCTTGAGTCTTCACAATATTACAAATGCCATCTACTTTACACATGCTTTGTATCATAAATCATCATATTGTTTTCAACCAATTAGGAATATGTCTGGCGCTACCAGATGAAATATTACGTTTGTGATATTGACTTGATTTTTCTTATTAAAAAAAAAAAAAAAAAAAAAAAAAAAGTATAAGATTATTAATTTTATATTCAAAGACAGGATAATTAGTTGCCAACGAGAAGGAAAAGTATTCGTGAAGCACGGAAATCTATCAATGATGAATGAAAATTTGATTAAGAGCAATTTTTGAAAGCTAGAGTAAATAGTTTCGGCACCAATTACTTTAGTTGTTTACATTATGCGACCAATTTAAATTTTACATCATTTACGTTATCTAACCTTTTCATAAAGGTTCACATTACATACATGAAGTGTATAGCAATAAGAACGTATTTAAACCGAATCAAGATCGTATGATTTCTCTTTTCTCTGTCTAGCCAATTTCGTTCATATAATTATACTGCCTTTATTTCCTTTGATTACCTGAAAATCGATGGTAATTTGTCGACTGTCAGCAGATTCTCATAACTGGGTACTTTATTCCTAAAACATACTAAACATATAAAATATGTCAAGCTTTAAGCAAATAGGAGCACAAAATAGCAGCTATATTTGTATATGTTTTGGTGTTTATATATATTTTGGGAGCATTCCATGCATTCAGCATCATGCCAGGGATTTTAAATGCGAAACAGGAAACGTAAAAACGGATAGGAACGGCGAAAGAAGCATTTAAAAAGAAGAGAGAAGTATTTTTATGATTACATGAACTGAGAGAGAGAGAGAGAAAAAAAAGTCATATATTTGGTTGAAGCATGTATTGTACGGAGAAACTAATTCCACGAAGAAACAACTACGCAAAACAAATGGAGAAATTGTTGAATCTAATATGTATACACAGTAAAGCCCGATTTAACAGATGCGCAATCAACCTCATAGTAACACAGATGCCCTTCCCCTGCTAAGAAAGTGAAGCACTTTGGGATGAAAGGCGTTGCGCAGTCCGCCATATTGGTCCAATACTGAAAACATGTGAAGGTTATTAGTATCTCATAGTTAAAAATGATTTTATCAGATCTAACACATTGTATACTGGTGTTAGCTCATGCTTCTTGTCCGATATATTTCCTTCAACTTTTTAAACAGAATTCGTAATTGTTGATTTGAGAAAATTAAAAGAAAAAAGGATAAACGTGACGACGTCCGTTGCTATTAATAGCAATACAAAAAAAAAAAAAAAAAAAAAAAAAAAAAAAAAAAATCGTAACCTTGGATTTGTGTAGTGTAATATTTCCCAGTATTGTATATACTTTCTACAAGGAGCTGGTGCTCTGTTTTAGGTTTCATAAATCATTAATAAATACAGAGCTTTGTAGTTTTACTTGATGTCTATGGCCCCTCCCGTTTCTTCTCTATTCTTCCTAAGAAATCATATTAGCTACGGCCTGAGCAAAATTAATAAATAATGAATAAAAATATACTGGGTTAATATAAAATAGTTTAATGACTTGAAGACTCTTATTCTATTATCGACTTTCCATTTATACTAGATATACTAACTCACTGAGAAGTGTGGGGGCTGGAAAGGTCAAAAAGCAGGCGAGTTGCTTAAGGGTTAGGGCGGATGTTATGGACAAGATCATGATACAAATGATGTATAGTAAATACAAAAACTTATGTATCATTACAGGAATCAAGAAGGAATATCTACGTCTTTAGTGTAGCATTGCAATCAGAAAGACTGCAAATCACGGTTTGACTCTCAACTTTCCTAGGGATTTCCTGTTACACTGCGCAAATTGTGAAACGATAGGTGTTCTGTAATGCAGGCGCTGCCTTTAAAATTTCCTTATTTTAACATTAATACGTATAATTTTTTTTTTTTTTTTTTTGATCTACAAAGTTTCAGTCCCCCCTTTTTTTTCCCGTCAAGACTGTAATATATAAGCGTAAGGTTACGAACTACGCCTTACCTAATAACATAGGAAGTGCTCTAACTTGTAACTTAGAACTTTTCCTGACGGAAGGCACGTATTAATATTAAGCCCACTAGAAAATACGAAATTGGTGTAACCTCTAGAATTTAAACTGTAATAAGCGTTTTATTAATTTTAGGAATTCCAGTTAAGTTTTTTATTGAAATACAGCCCAGATTACCTTTATGCTTCATCTTAGGAAAATACAGGGTGGACACAAAGTCGCTTCCTCCATTATGTGACGAAATAAAATAAAAGAAGCTAAGAGACTTGACAATATTACTTACAAATACTGATGAAACTATCTCCCAACACATTCAATGCACAAGAAGCACATCACAGATTTAAACTCAAGGGATGTAGTTTTACTTTACTTTGGTAAACCTAAATAATAAGGATTAACTATGTATTTCACAAATGACGATATGTAATCCCTCCAGTGAACTTGAAATTAGTCTAATCGCAATTATCCAATTACTTGTAACATACACGGAAACCCGTAAATGCCATTATCTAATAATATCAGTTGTATTTAGTTACTGTAAATAAAACACCGCTGTTAATTCAATTTCACACATTAATACGTGTTGCGTGCCTTCCTGATGATGGTTGCTGTGATGATTAAAAATTCTTGAAAATAAATCGATTTATTAACAATGGCTCACGGAAGAAACTTGAACAACTTTATATGTAATTGAAAAGAGAAAGGGAAACTAGCTGAAAGGAAACTCTATTATGGGGGAGTGATATAAAGTATAGTGGAAGGGAAAAAAGAGAAGAGGCGACTAAGTCTAAAGGTAATAACCGTATTAAAACAGAAAAGTGCTACCAGTATATCATGGCGAAGGGATCAGCTGAAGATTATTGTGCCTGAAAGCTTCTCATGTCACGGAAAGTGACCTGCCAATAACGGGTAGATGATGATGATATAAATGAATTACCTACATTGGGCTCACTACACTACAAGTACCTTACAAAAGAAAGTACTACAACATCAAGAAACATCAACATACACAATGCAGTTGAGCAATTTTTCAGCGGTGCAGCATATGCTCTTCCAGTTCTCCTGATACTGTGCGGTCATGTACTACGTGCCAGAAAATTATGACATAGCAATTGTTCAGGTGATACCATGATTACGAATTTTGTAGATGTGCTGAAATTAAAAGAAATAAAAAAAAATATAGGTTTTTAAATTTGTGTTACACATAACCTAAATATTTCTACAATTAAATGTAAACACTTTGAAATTACGGGGAAAAAATGTAATACTTGTTTATTTAACCACCTTTCTAATACATCCTTCGAAGCCAATTTATACTTGAATCATTAAAAAAGTATACACCTATGGGAAAACAAATGAAAAGTAGTCACTCTCTATATTTAAAGGTATGAAGTAGGAGTTTACCTGGTAGAATTGAGGAAAAATTGGTAAAACCTTGGTCCGGATGATCAGTCACTAAATTAGAACTCGAGACCTCCGGATTACAAAGCAAGAATGGTAACCAGACTCTCTGCGTACTTACAGATCCACAAATAAAAGACTAATATTAGCCAATAATTTCTACAGTTAAGTATGACTGCCATCTTTAGGGTGGGTTTTAAAGAACTAAGTTAGAGGTTTGTATAAAAGTAAATAAAATGATAAAAAAAACGCAACTCAGAAAAACCGTATTTAATATATACCTGTACTGTTCTCACTGCGTTCACTCATTTTACATTATTACGCCTAACATCCTATCCCTGAAGTCAGCAGCCACATTAAGGTTAGTGTAAAGGGACAAGTTTTGCCGATAGATGTCACTAGAGTCTCCGTATCTCTCCCATGTATTTTTTACCTTTCACGAAAATTTACAATTTCTTTTATAAATTTCAACCTAGAGACTTCAAATTTTTAGAGAAGGAACTTCATAACCTATTAAAGGGAACAATCCGTGCCGATTTTTTATTTAGAATTTTCTGCATTGTTGAAACAGTTCCATTGTTAAAGGTTTGGATATCCATTTCAACAATGAAGAAAATTCTAAATAAAGAATGGGCACGGATTATTGCCTTCGATAGATTATGAAGTTTCTTTTCTAAAAACCGCCAAGTGAACTTTGTGGTGGACAAACACCGTGTGCGTGGGTTTTCTCGGGGTTCTCCCGTTTCCTCCCACTTTCTTCATTCCACCATTTCATTCATTTCTCATAATCACCGTCTCCTTTAGCCTAACCGGCATAACCGTGGGACGTAAAACTCAAAGATTTCATTTTCTTTTCTAAAAAATTTAAGTCTGTAGGTTGAAATTTGTAAGAGAAATCGTGAATTTTCGTGAAAGTTAAAAAAAAAAAAAATACATGGGAGAGATACAAAGACTGTAGTGACATCTATCGGCAAAACTTGTCTCTTTAAACCAACCTTAAGATGCTGATATTACAGGGCGATTTTTTAAAAATTCTATTTTGGGGAAGTTGTCAATATTACGTACTTCCTTACAGATATGCTCGACTTACTTTCTTGCATCAAACTACAAAATTACTCCATTAGTAAGAAACGAGCTAATGTATGCTTATTTTTATAACTTCCAAAATGTATTACTAGGTGGCGCTGTAAGCCGCATAACGAAAGTTGATTCGGCTACAAGTGACATTTTGAATCGAAACTTCGGCATGATTTGCACATTAAACTAACTGTATTGCTCAATGTGCATGATTGTTTCGGTTTTGTGACGGATAAAATGACTTCCAAGTCTTTCAACAGTTGTGGCACTGTTAGTGGAAAGCCCATCCACCACAAGGTCGTACCATTGGATGAGAAAAATTAGTTTTTAATTATCCTGGAGATGGAAATGGGTTTCGTCTGTTCACAAAATGTTCCATCGCCATTCACTGTTCACTTCTATGCGAGCAAGAAATTCTAGAGCAGAAGTGTGGCTTACAGCACCATCTATTGATGCACTTTGGAACTTTTGTTTTCTTATGCCATACCGTTTTCTCCTTCTTCAAGTATATTCAGTTCAAATTTGAAATCATTCTGAAAAGTGGTTCTTCGGCCAATCCAGAATAAAGTAATCCTGTTACACTAAAAATTCAAATTAGTCCAAATAATACTTAAGTAGCAAAATACAGAAGGTTTATCTCTAGTTTGATGAACCAGTCTAAAATCTTTGATTGATTTTCTCAAGACTTAATCATGTTTGACATCAGTAGAAGATCAGCGTTATCAAAAATAAATAAATAAATAAAATAAAAATAAAAATTCATAAGATATGAAAATAATTTGAAGTCTGAACGACATAAACGCTTGAAGTAAACTCAACCGCGATTTTTGAGGGTATTCATTATAAGTGTTTCATAAGAATTAGCTAGGGATGGGTGAAGACTTCAGGTCTCCTTCAGAATTATATTATTGATAAGTTTTAGAACAATTAACGTGAAAAAAGTTAGACGCCGGGTTCAGTTCTGTACGGTAAGCTTACTGAGTGTTTTTTATTAAAAGTTGTACATTTTTAAATTTTCTGAAGTATATACAAAAAAGGGGATGTTAAATATTCACTTTTCTTATAAGTCATGTCTATAAACCCAGTATTTAGTTCTCCTTACAGTTCTTTTAAGACCAAGGAGTTCTTATTTTGAATATCGAATTTGGTGAGTGAACTCAGATGTTCCCTTTATCTCAACAAATAATAATCTGCTACAAGGGCATGTTTAAATCCAAAACTATGGTACCGGGGATGTAAATGCATTAAGTAACGTTTCCTGATACCATTTATTCTCTTACTGATGAGGAAATACGAAGAGTACGTTATCTTAATATAGAACCCAGTACAGATTCATTTGCGGAATAATTCCGCATTCATTGAGGAATAATTATCTTTGCACTGTGTACAAATTACAGGATGCACAAGTATTCATATTCTTTTCTGTTTTTTTCGCAGATTGCTCATCGTAAAGAAACCTTGCCTTAAGCGACCAAATGGCGTCAAAAACTAAAAGAGACCAATCCTGGAAAACGGAATAAATATTTAGAACAAGAAAGAGCCAAAGATAAGGTTAGACGAATACAACAAAAGGAACCTGCCAAGAAGGAAGAGCAATTCACAGAGACATAAGAAAAAGCAAGACTGAGGAAACACAAATGTAGAGGGTAAAAAAAAACTAGTTTGAAGATTTCGCCGAAAGATGGAACGTATAAGCGAAAGCAGTCGTTTGGGAAAGCAATACAGAAAGTTAAACGTTAATTGCCTGCTAGCCCAAACAAGAAAGCTGCAATCGTACGGGTTTAGTAGAAGAAACATTCGGGGAATCTGCAACTACAAGATTAAATTTTACTGCGCTGCACATACGCACGAGAAAACTGCATGAAAATGTCAAAAAACTTGTAACTGAGTGCTATAATCGAGATGATGATAGTCGTTCGGCACCTGGGAAACAAGATGTACGGACAAAAAACAGGAAAGGAGGAGAGAGTACATACGTCACCTCATGCTTCCTATAGATGAAATACGAGGGCAGTTTAAGATTGATTACCCATATACTGATCTATCAAGATCAACTTTCTTTGAGCTACGGTCTACCAATATTTTACCATTTGCATGTATACCCAACTATTTATGTGTATGTGTTCAGCACGCAAACTTTTCCTGAAGCAGTTTTATCATCTCTGAACTGTCCTTATAATCATAATGACATAATTGAAAAACTGATCTGCGACAGAAACCACGAGGCTTGCATGTTTGGTGAGTGGTAATGCAAATCTACAAATATAAAAGATCTACTGCCCGGGTATGATGACAGCCAAATCATTTGACACTATAAGTGGACTAAAATTGACAAAACACCAAAACAAGTTAGGAAGAAAACAACTCTTGGGTCTGCTGTAGGCACACTGGAGAAAGTACTCGTACCTTTCAAAAAACCACTGCTTCACCAAACGAGTCCAACACGGCCATTTCGAAAAAATGAAGCAAAATATCTCCTGAACATGCAGTGGTCCAAGTTGATTCGGCGGAAAATTACACTCTTCGTGAACAAGAAGAAATTCAAGCGGTCACTGGTAACATGGAATGGTGACAAAGAAAGAAGAAAATGGAGCTTTAAAACAAATTTATTTTTCTCTGATAACTGTGCAGCTCAATTCAAATATCGTTACTCGCTGTCTATAACCACTGCTTCTCGGAACAAGACTAGGCATCACAGCAACTTGGTCCTTCTTTGCAGCATCCCACGGCAAAGGATCAGTTGATGAGTTGGTGCGACTGTTAAAAAATCAATTTGGAATGCCGTTCGTTCAAAAAGGCACAATGTTGATGACGCAAATTCTTTTACGGCATGTGCTAATGAAGTAATGAAAGATGTTTGCTGCATTCTAGTTGCGAAGGCAGAAATTCAACCCTTTAAGCCGATACTCAACGAACGCTGGAACAATCTGCACCCAATCGAAGGTTTGAAGTCGCTCCACGTGTTCTACAGCAATGAGAAAACTTCTCTTACTGTAAGAAGAACTATTAGTTCCCCACCCAAAATCCTTGTTTTCTCCCGTTCTCCCATCAAATATGTTTCGCTCTTGCATCTTGCAGATGTCTACTCAGATTCTAACTACAAATCAAGCGATGAAGTTGAATCCTGTTTCATTCCTTCAGGTACTGAAGTAAGTGAAGAGGATTTGCAGGCAGGGAAATTCGTGATGGCGGAATTGTAAAGTGTCAAAACTAACACAAAGAAAAAAATATGTTTGCATTTGCCAGTTGAGTGTCTCTAAAACGAAAATGATAAAAGTGATATTTCTTGAACATTTTGGAGGATCACATTTGAAATACACAGCTGGTAATAAAGAGTGGGTGATTTCTTTGAATAATTTAGAAAAAATATTTCTCCTCCGCATATTGAAATGCAAGGCTTACACGGAGTGGTGTATACTTTTACGAAAATTTCTGTGTAAAATATTGTGTTACAAAATCAGCAGAAAAACTGCCATTTTTGTGATCCTAGTGTACCTGTGTGACACAATAACGATCTAACATTACAGTGTACAAGTTTAATATTTAGTCATTTTTCTAGGAATAAGTTGATAAACTAGCTAGACTTAAGGTGTTTAATTAGTTACTATTTAAAATGTATTTTTTTAAAAATAACATATGTCAAATTCACTGAAAAGTAGCTTCAGTTTATTGAAGAGTTGTTTTTTTAATACCAGGTAACTTTTAACAATCTTATATATATATATATATATATATATGTGTGTGTGTGTGTGTGTGCGTGTGCGTGTGTAATTCGGTGTTAAAAGAAGACTGTTTTAAACTTCCTTTTAAACTGTTTGCTCAAACTCATAGGTAAATGTATTTGTATTAAACAGAGTTAATTTGTAAGATCTACTCAAGAGGCCATACCCGGAACCTTTTTCTATTTTTTTAACAAAAAATGTAAGCATGCTTTCTTGAAAATACATACATCATACGAAAGCCTGAAATCTCATCGCTCTAAAGTGTTTGATTTGTAAAGTGTGAATATTCACAGATTTTTGGGATTGAAGAATGGTAACCATGGTTTGACTGCCGGTGTGAGTTACACTCGGAACGCAGTTTATATATATAGGGCATTAAATCTGAATTGAAAACTGATATTTTAAAGATAGTAGAATACAAATATTTTGCCATTGTAAAAAAAACAAAAACTAGCCTAACAGTCCTTAATTTTTTAAATATTTAGCTTTTTAGTGTCAGATTGTCACACCTGGAACTCTTGGATTGGCCGTCTTCTTTTAGAAAGTAGGACTTTAATTATAATCACCCTGTATATATATATATATATATATATATATGGGAATAAAAAGGAGTAAGTCTGGAATACGTTTTAGTAAATAAAAAAGGTATTCAGTAGATGAAAGGAGTTTCCCGAAATATTTCACGGAAAAATCACGAGAACTATCATACTAATTCTTATACAAATTCAAATATATGTGTAACAAACAACTCTCAGCAAGATTATCCCAAAAGCAATAAGTTTTTTTTTTCTTTCTTTTTAACCAATTCTTTTCATTAAAGGAAAATTGTAAATACTACAGCAGAACCATCAACATTTAATTTTCTTATACTAAAAATCAATTAAGATACCTTACCCGTTTCTCAGCTTCAGTTTCCACTAAAAATTCGCAGTCATGCCAAAATCCGTTTTCCAGTATTGCCAAGCCTCTTTCTTCTTTTGTAGTCCCCAATTTCTTACAAACAGCCATGTCGAATGATTATCTAGATGAAATGCCTATTGAATAAAGTATTTGAATTTTAAGAGCATAGTAGTAATTCTAAAATTAAAATTAACCAATGTCAAACATACACTGTAAATTTCACATATCTAGCATTAATCGTGTTAATATTATATTCCACGTGGTATTGTGCACAAACAATACTTTACACTTCTGTTTACTAACACCACCACATAATTTTACGTTAAGGTTGGTTTAAAGGAACAAGTTTTGCCGATAGATGTCACTACATTCTTCGTATCTCTCTCGTATTTTTTACCTTTCACAAAAATTCACGATTTCTCCTACAAATTTCAAACAAGAGACTTCAAATTTTCAGAGAAGGAACTTCATAACCTATCGAAGGCAACAATCCGTGCCGATTTTTTATTTAGAATTTTCTTCATTGCTGAAATGGATATTCAAACCTTTAATTATATAACTATTTCAACAATGAACAAAATTCTAAATAAAAAATCGGCACGGATTGTTGTCTTCAATAGGTTATGAAGTTTCTTCTGTAAATATTTGAAGTCTCTAGGTCGAAATTTGTAAGAGAAATCGTGAATTTTCGTGAAAGGTAAAAAATACATGAGAGAGATATGAAGACTGCAGTAACATCTACCGGCAAAGCTTGTCTCTTTACACCAACCTTCAAATATTATGCACCACGTAGATTTACTACAACCAGCAAACAACAAACTTTTAACTCCTTCTACGAAGCAGACGATAACATCAAAAAGCAGTGCTACCGCCGCCTGGAAGCCTATAAATTCGGCAGCAATCAGCAAACCAGTACCAGTTCTCTGGTGTTCCTTTTATTGTTTGCCACGGAACATTAAGAATAACTTAATCCCAAACCTCTAGTCTGCTACGGGACTTTTTTTTTTTCCTCCTGGCTTAGCCTGCTACGGAGCTCTGTAACTACTAACCTCCTCACTGCTTGCCACAAAACTTTAAAAATTCTTTTCAAGACTCTGCTTAGCCTGCCACAGGGTTTTGTAAAAATCCAGTCTGCGACCTCACGCTCAAGGACTACCTATTTCTAACCTAACAAATTATAAACAAAAATAGCTCTATAAATACTATTATTTAGTAAATTTTATAATAATAAAAGCCATCCAATCAATTCCAAACACTAATTTTATTACCTTGCTCTACCTACATCCTACATGAAACAAACTTTTACAATATATATCACACTGAACAGGTGGGAACAAGTTTGAGCAAAGGTATCCTATGATCTCGATGACAGACGAAACAACAACAACGCAAAATGAACAGAGATTCTTTCAGTACTGCAGTTACTCCCATAACTATACTCCATATCCACTTTCTTCAGGGCTGTTTGTAGCCTGATGGCTATAGTTATCGCTTCGTGTCAACGTGACTGAAGGTTCGAGTCATGACGGAATTATACCACGCCTCAGATGCAATCCTAAGTAGGTTCCGGATCCCAAATTACAGCTATTAGCTAAGCTCATCCCCAAGTGTTTTGAATTTGAGTCAATCACTTAAAGATGATGATGAATACTAAACACGTAGATAGTGAGCCAGATAGTATCCTATTATCTTAGTATCCAAAAATGCTATTAGATAATAACTATTTCTTATACAATGGAAATTTGTATGCGCAGCTTATCATGTCGTCATTGGTGAGTATCCAATATTATACGAGGGTGGTTCAGAAAGTAATGCCTGCAAGCTAGTATCTTTATTTGTGTTTGACAGATGGCATCGATACAGGTACCAGTGGAAAGCTTGCAATGTCAGCTACAAATAGTGGCATTATTTTTTCAACATAGTCCCCATTATGGACAACACACGCCAACGCGCAACAAGGTCTGTCATGCCGTCAGCGAAGAACTGTGATGGCTGCTGTTGACACCATTGCCGCCGAACTGCTGCTTCCACCTTCGCGTCACAACTGTAGCGTTGACCCTTAAGGTGATCCTTAAGTTTGGGGAAGAACCAAAAGTCGCAGGGCGCAAGATCCGGACTATTGGCAGGACGACACAGAACGTTAACAACACTTTGCCAGCAGATGGAACAACTTTGAATATTTTTTGGCGGATGAGAAGACGTGTGGCGGTACTCCATCGACTGAACGCTTCGTTCTGGGTCGTAATAGTGTATCCAAGACTCGTCGCCGGCGACGAATGTTCCTGGGTGCAAACCTTTCGCAGTTAGAAATTCAATGACAGCCCGCTGTTTCAGCCGGACGTCATGGATTGCACAATTACTTTGGAACAAGAAGAGATTGGAAGGCGAAATAAGTAACATTCTATAGCTTAAACCTCCTGAGACCCGAGCATTTATTTGTCAAGAACTTTTGATGAAATTTTGTATATTAGGTAACAATAGGTCCAATAGTACACATTTAAAAACTATTTTGTCATACTGCTTCCCTATTGATCGGTAATAGGTCGAATTGTATGCAGTACTTTGGGTCTCAAATTGCTATGTATTGCATAAAATATGTAAATCATTAAACTTGAAATTTACTGCATTATGTTTTATTTTCTGAGAAATTATTCAATCAATGTACCTGGATCAGATGCGTCCATAACCCCAATTGTCTTCTACCCGCCTTCAGCAGACAATAGAGCCACCTGTAGGTAAAAACAAAAACCAGCTGCCTTTTCTGCAGTAATTGCGACACTTCCCGAATACAATAACCGAGATTCAGGCATGTTCTTAAATATTCGTAGCCATAACGGGCGTTCAAAAAACGTATTGTATGCAATACGCAGGGTCTCAGGAGGTTAAACATCAGTGCATTAATGATAAACAGTTCGGAATGTTTGCAGTACTATTGGCCAAGTAGTGAGCTTGAAGGCATTCCTTTCTGAATCACCCTCAAACATTATGAAAGGCCTTCAAAATAATTATTAGTTCATGTAAGAGCATTTTGCAGATATTATTCAGCCCACTTTCTAAATTTTTTATACTCTTCATTGTGTTTAAGATGTGTTAAAAAGTAGGGGTCAGCTATAGAGGATACTAAACACTTAGAGTAAACATTTTAAGAAAATGTACAATCAACTGGAGTGCCTTAAGCAGAAGTTCGGGCAAGCAACCGGTCGTGCAGACACTAAATGTCTGTTTCTCGAGCGCCATCCCTCCATTCACTACACGGCAGAGCTTAGATACACAGAAGATAAACGTTAAATTTTAAAGCAATTCTCCTTTTGCCAAGAAGAATAATTTGAATCTGTAAAATGCAAGAATAATGCTAGTGTTTCATTATGTTCAAGTGATCTTTACACCATTTAAATTAATGGTACGAGATCACTGAAGGATACGATTCTTCTAAAAGTATTCAGAATTTCAGAATACTTTCAGTACCTGATATTTATGCATATTTAGGTCACTTCTCACTTGATAACGATTAAAAACAACATAAATAAGGAACTTTGCACCTTCGCTCTTCGAAAACTGATATATATCCATAAGTCCATATGAACTATATATATATATATATATATATATATATATATAGTTCATATGGACTTATGGGTAAAAGTTCAGAGTTTCAGAGCAAGGGTTGTCCAAAATCGCGAAAAAGCTAAATTTCAACAGGCCCTATTTCGAATTCCAGCAACCGTGGATGGTGGTCTTTATCACGAAAAGGAAGTCACGCATACACAATCTAAAATTGCATATTTCATCAATTTTCAATGGGTGTGCAGAGTATTATGTACTGGGTATAATTCTCAAACATGCTCTCAATAGAGTTTTCAGATATACCCTGATTTCAAGGAGGGTTCAAAGTAGGCAGGAGATAAGCCTTAACAACAATCGACATACAGTGCTTCGCAGGGAAGTCGGAAGTGTTAGGAACCGGCAGCTCCATGTATTTTTGTGTTCGGAATAACATGTGAAGCGATGTATTTCGTCACGGTACATTTCACGTCTTCTTCACTTATAAGCGTGAAAGAAAACATTGCAGTATGCTTTTTCCCGAGTACGAGAGACCGTGCTGCTGACGATCCTTAACACTTCCGACATCGCGCCAAAGAATTCCGTGTTCATTGCTAACAAGACTTATCGTTTGCTTACATTGGAACAATCATAAAGTTAGAGCATATCTCAAAATTCGGTTCATGGCAAGTTTGGAAATTTCACCTTGCGGAAATCTCTTGCACACCCATTGAACATTAATGAAATGTACATTTTTGGACTGCGTATGCATGACATCCATTACGCTGATAAGAACCACTATCCAGTTTCTCGAATTCGAAATACGGCCTCTTGAAACTTGGCTTTTTCGTGATTTTGGACAGCCCTAGCTCTGAAACTATGCATTTTCCCCCATAGGTCCATAGGACATTTTTGACTTATTTTGATGTGAGGAATCACTTCTTACAGTTTGTCGGTATAGTTCATTAACACCCTGTATATATATAATATTGCACAACTTAACTCTCCTGTATCGCTGATTTGACGTTAATAATTTCCATCCTGAGATCATCTAACATTCTTCCATGAACTTTTCAACATTTTTGATTTCATGAAATTATCTTACACGATATCTACACTATACAAATTATTTCTAAATGTGTATTTGAATACTTACGGAGTGAACTATCGAATAGTGGAAAAGTCGAATGGCAAACTGAGAGGAAAGTACGAAAATGATAAACCCAAGATTCGCTGGTCTGAATCCGTTCTATATCATACGGAACTTTTTTTGAGTAAAACTATGGAAAATAAAGAGGATATTAAGGTCTCATAGTATGTCAGAAAAAAAAATTACAATGACGTAAGCCAAAAGAATCGCTTATATCAAGAACCAAAAAATTTGATAGGATTTTAGATTTCTGGGCTTTCGGCATCTATGGCCATTTAGCTCGTCACGTTTTGAGGGATGACGTCCCTCGGCGAGCACACTATCCGGGGAAAGGGAAGGAAGGAAGCGGCCTGGGACCTATAAGTTAGGTACCACCCCGGTATTTGCCTGGCGTGAGAGGAAAATCCAGAAAAACCTCATTCTGGGTGGTTGGCCTGAAAAAGCGTTGTACACTTTTTCGACCGAGTGTCCCACCGGGAATCGAACCCGGGACCGCTCGCACCGAAGGCGAGAGCGTTAGCGACTCCAACAAATTTGAGTATTCTAGTTTTAATTGCTCTTAAGCTGAAACAAGTGAGTCCATAGCACAGTATTAATAATAATATTTTGTGGCGGACAAACTCGTGTGTATGGGTTTTCTATAGCTTCTCGTCCACTTCCTTCCTTTCACCATTTCGTTCATTCTCATCACCTTCTCCCTTAGGCTCAGAGCATAATTGCGAGATTGTAAAATAATAATAAGATTAGTCAAGCCCTACTCATTGGCGTTGACGAGCGACAATAAACCAATCAACTACAATAAGCTGAGTCAAAAACATTCATTGGGTCACAACAGTACACAGGTCATTATTTTAAACTATACCTTGGAAAAAATGTTTAAGGGAACAGTTAAATCTCGCATTATTAACGAAAGCTATTTTGTTTAAATCCAGCGGACAGATACTCTGATTACTATTTTCTACCTTCTGCCTCAGTTTCACAAGTAGTGATACGATGTGATACCAACAATATCCAGGCCATCACCCGACTTCTTACCTAAATATACTTTTCATTTTGTTCTTAACGATTCCAAGTTTCATACATTAAAAATCATGGAAACTTATCAAACGTGAACTTATTAATGATCTGGTTGGCGTTTAACTTCCTCTTTCAGCGCCAAGGCTGTATGAAATGGAAAGAGAGACCTACTGAGCAAATACCAAACAAATACTAATGAATTGTAAAGAAGCAAATAAGCTAGAAAATAACAAATAATTTGTTGTTTAGTGTGGAACTACTATCTACTTTTGTATCGCGAAAAATATTCCGATCAAGAATCAAACGTGGGCCTACACGCGCAGAAAGTTCGGGCGCGTTAGCCGCTGATCAGATAAGGTGTTTTCATGGACCTATTGTTTGATGTAGAATCTAGACAACATGTATTCTCATAGAGAATCAAACCCATGATTACCATGCCACAGGTGATGAAGCTTACCGTCAAACTATCTAACCACTGCAGTTCCTTTCGAACGTATTGTGTCCCTTTTTCAATAATCTTTAGCAGTTCTATCTGGAACTTTACTAGTAAGTAAATAATAAAAATAATGAAAAATCACAAGTGGTCTATATAATAGTCATTGAGCCTTAATTTATTTGTACCCCAATCTCTGAAGCCTGTAACCCCTTTCATTTTATACGAATTTTTCAATGGTTGGTAAAGCCAATTTAGAAGTAGACAACAGTTGGCTGGTTGATGAAACTTTAGTGTCCCTTGCAGCAGCGAGACTATTTGACACGTGATCCTACAGGCTTACGTGGAATCCAAATCACTAAAGGTCATACCGAAAATGGAATCCGGGCCTTCCGCGCCAAAGACGTGTACGCTAATGATATAGCCATGAGAGAGATCAATAGAATTAGATACCAGTGTAAATGTAACCCCCCTTTATCCTCGTTCTAGCTTATTGGTTGATATATATTGAACTCAAGCAAGTGAGACATGAGTCTATATAGAATGAGAACTCCACTGTAAGACTTGATCTGAAACAGTATAGTGCATTTGATGCTCTCCCGATGGGAACTGAACTTTATTGTGACTTTATGGTTAGCATACGCGCCTTTGGTGTGGGAGACACGGGTTCAATTCCTGATGGAAACTCGTGAATCGGATCTCATCGGAAGCTGTAGATCCATGTCTACTATAGCCTTGCTTCTGAAAGAAACGCTAAACTCCAATCCAACCACCGGGAATTGAACTCAGGATCTCGTTCGCTGGGTATATGCTCATTAGTCACTTTCTTTATTAGTTTATATTTTTAAACAAAAATTGAAGCACCAAATGTACTCCCTTTTTATTTTGAAACTTTTTTTCCTCATGGGTAAATCCATGTCAAGTAGTCCAACGCGTGTTGTTCGGAAATTTTTGAAGTTTTGGAAATTTTTGTTCGGAATATGATATTTGATGTTCAGTTACCTTACCATGTCATTATAGTTCAAAACAATCATTGTTTTAAATTTATTGATTTTAGGTTTCGAGTGGCAGCCATACTTGTTTCCGATCTGCCATTTCATGGTGTTATAAAGCGTTACCGAATCAGAAGGTCCCTTGTTATTCTATCAATGTGGAACAAAAACCAAAATGGTCAGCGAATTGTAAGCTACAACTGTATTCGCCATTATCATCCATGAAGTATATCAGGGTGAAAAGTAGGTAATTGAAGTTTAAAAAATCCAAGTTGACCAGACGACTTTCGTAAGAAGGCAAATGACCAGGAAGGTGAGCTTCTCTGGATAAGAGGTCTGATATAGAAGTGCACATTCACCAAGTTTAACCCCTTAAAGGTGTCCCCATTTTCCTATAGAAATTATTAAAAATTCTGAAAAAAAGTGAGGTTTTCACAGGTATATCTCTTTGGTGGAGGATCTAATAAAAGTATACAATTCTTCCTATAACACGTCTCATACTATTATATACCAAAAATTAGGAGTTTCAGATTTGACCTTTATTATTAACACAAAGTTATATCTACAAATAAGCATAGGCAGAAGTACGGACAACCGAGAATTTGCTATAGACACATCATATATCAATACGCAGTAGACGAATAACTCACAGAGGGGTTAAGTAAAACGTACAAGAATAACGCTAGATTACGTAGGTCATTAAAACAGCGTGTTTCTCAAAATGTTTAGATATTGCATCACACAACTGGCCCATAGCCCGAGCACGAACCGAAATATCGAAGAATACAACAGAGATACAATAGCACCGGATGGAAGGTGAGTATTGAAAAATGAAATCTTTAAGTTTTACGTCCCACGTTTATGGCGGTTAGGCTAAAGGAGACGGTGATAATGAGAAAAGAGTGAGATGGTGGAATTAAGAAAGTGGGAGGAAACGGGAGAACCCCGAGAAAACCCACGAGCACGGTGTTTGTCCAACACAAAATCCACACGGCGCGAGCTGGGATCGCTCCAGGGACCCCAAGCACCGGAGGTGAATGCTCTACCACTGAGCCACCGCGCACCCAAGGTGAGTATTGAATTTAAACACTCCACAATCAAAACAAGAGAATGAAATGTTCCGCACGTGTACCCCCCACCACCAATTACACAATTTAAGGGGGGAATTGACAGAATTATATGAAATTTAAGCATCAGACGAAGGGAAAAGGTAATAAAGGTCATTGCTGTACGGTGATTAATTACGGAAAACAATGAAGCTGGACCTTGGACTATGAAGTTGCGTGGTGAGACAATTTCACAGTAAACTGACAATAGAGCAAATGTCTCAGTGTTTAAAGCCTTAGGACATAGTCTAGGAAACGTGTCTGCAACAGAGAGGAGAAAGCTGCCGAATGATTCTAGCAACACTCAATAGTGTCCAGAATGTATCGCTTCTTCGGGACTCGATGCTATTCTAATTTACGGGTGAAGGATACATTTATAAAACCTACGGAAGAAATACGTGAAAGACTGTATACGTAATCAAAATATATGTTCCTTACCAAGTAGTACTTCATAAGGAAGAGTGAAGTGAAGTGCGAAATTGTGGTACAAGCAAAGAATGTTTTTCTTTTTTCTTTGGATGCCACATGAAATGTTTTTCCACTATCCCATTTTATGCGTATACCTAGTGTCGCTGACACACCTGCTTCCTACAGACGCACCACTGCATCGGCCCCCGTGCTGCATTTCTGCCCAACTCGATTAAATAGAATTTGTGCTTTATTTACTTTATAGTTTTTATACCAAGGCGTATCCTCCCTCATAACGACAAGATCAGGAAACAAGTTTATAATTTCACTGAAATATTGTTTTCATTATTTTTAAAGTGCTAGTGTAGTTTTGGCGAACCTCATTTTGGAAGATTTACAGGTAAAATTCAATACTTTACAAGAAAAAGACATCTTTATAAGGAATAAATTTCTGCAGGCGACAGGATTAAATATGAAGTAGTGCAGCTGTATTTAAGCTTTGTAAGTGTAGAGTTACTATCATTTCAAGTGCTTCACGATCAATTACATAAGTCAATGCATATGAAAGATGACTCTATTAGATGCTATTTTCCACCGGCGGTATATTTCTCACAGTGAACAGAACATGCATTTTATGTTTACAAATGAAGTGTTACTAGTATAAAATCATGACAATTGCTATTGAAACTCGTATCATTGCCAAGACTCATTTCTTTTCACTATCCTCGCTTACGTATATACTAACCATCCTTGATGCTTTTTCTAGTTTCAAAACACTCTCGTGCTGCCACGTGGGCCCATCACCTTCGCTTTGCTCTGACTCGGTTTTGCATTCGTGCTTTTAGTGGTCACCTGTGCTAGATTGATATGTTTTTTGTGCTGTAGATTTCATGCCACACACTCGGAAGTGGTATTTATATGCAAATCGTAAAATAATTTAGGGTTAGGAATTAGATTTCTGGGTTAGCCCTTCATGAGTGTCCAGCGTTCAAACTGCCCAGGCAATTAGGGAAAAAGAAAGGAATGGGGAAGCAATGAAGTAGTCAGAAAATATGGCAGGTACTATTCCAGCATTCGTCTGGTGTGAACGACGAAAGGCCAGGAGAATGCCATTTAAGATGGCTGGCCTGAAAAATGGTACAATTCTTCAACCGAGAGGAATTTAACCCATGACCGCTCGCACCAAAAGGCGAAAGTGTTGAGGACTATGGAAGACTGCATTTCTGGTTATGGGTTTGCAACAATAAATAGTTGAAATCCACTATTTTTGCTCACTAATATAATACGGATACATGTGCAGTTAGTGAAGAACAAAGAAAGCACAAAATTAACACATATTTGCGAAATGTACTTAAGTCGGGAAATGAAACAAGTAATAGTAATATATATTCACATAACTATAATCACTGGAACATTAGCCGAACAACGTAATATCCGAAACCAATTTAGTGTTCTATATTTTCAGTTCTTGAGTATTTCTGGCTGACATCTGTGGAACAAAACGGATGCAAATATCGTGCAGTTTTATTTAGAACCACCTCAAATAATTGTTGGAAAATTAGAATTCTTCTTATTGATTCCCAAACGATTTGTGCTGTGCGACATGAAAGTACAGTATCTCACATGGCATAGTTAAATTCAAGAGATCCATCATTACTACTCTTTTATGATTTGCTTATAAATACAGCGTCCAAATGTATGCACAAAACTACGAAACAACCTGTGCTTGGCGGCAACTAAAAAGCACGAATACTATCCAACCGAGCAGGGAAGGTGGGGGACCCGAGCGTTAGCGAAGCGTGCGTCGGAAGGGAGCAGGCGCGTCAGAGGAGGTGGTATACGCATAAGCGAGAGTAGTAAAAACGAGTGGGTTTTGGCAGTGATACTAGTTTTAATAGCACTTGTCATGGTTCAATACAGTCAGCGCTCCAGTTGTAAATATAAAATACAGCTTTTGTATACTGTGAAGAAATACACCGCCGGTGAAAAATAGCATGAATGTTTACTTTTGGCGCACCACTCGAAATACTTTTTGAAAAATTATGATCTTTTCACTATTTTCCTTCTTACTATCTCCTAAAAGATTTGCGCTGGGCGACATGAAAATATTTCACTTGACAAAAGATAAAATTCAAGGGGAGCACTGTAATTGCTAAAAAATTACAATTCTATTTCGGTTTGCTTATAAATACGGCTTCCGGATGTATGTCATAAGAATCACAGTGAAAAAGCAAACCAAACTGTGCGGCAGAGCGGGAGGTGGGTCCGAAGGAGCAGGCGCGCCAGCAATGGTGGGTATACACGTAAGCGAAGATAGTGAAAAAAAAGTTTTGGAAAAATATACGAGTTTCAATAGCACTTGTCATGGTTTTATACTAGTAACGCTCTACTTGTAAACATAAAATAAAGCTTCTGTACACTGTGCAGAAACACAACGCCGATGGAAAATAACATCTAACAGAGTTATCTTTCATATGCACTCACTTATTTTATCCATATAAATGCATTTGTAATGATTTTACACTAGTAACCCTACACTTGTAAACCTAAAATACAGCTGTATTACTTTGAATAAAATTCTGTCGCTTGCAGAAATGTGTTCCTTATAAATATGTCTTTTCATACAAGCTATTCAATTTTACTTATAAATCTTCCAAAATGTGATGCGCCAAAATTCACTAGTAACCCAGTAACATAACACAGGTATATTATTATGTGTTTAATTCTATCGCTTGCAGAAATTTGTTCTTGATAAATATGACTTCTCATGCAAAGTATTGAATTTTACCTGTAAATCCTCCAAATTGTGGTGCGCGAAAAGTAAACAAACACTACGAATTTAAGACCTATTATTACATGAATTAACAATCTTTACGAAATCTTGTACAATACTTTTAAGATTTTTTTGTCGTAAATCTGCACGGCTTTTACAATGATGAAGAAGTATCGTATAATAAAATATAGACACAAACATTTATATAACTATAAATACAAACATATTTAGAAACTAATGTAGAATGTGATTCAAAAAATTTACGATACAGCATACATACATGTTGCATCTTTTAAATAATCTTGCTTCTAAACATAAAATTATTATCCGCTGTTAAATATATAATTAACTATGTTCTAGTAATTCATTTTTCTAAAAGTAATTTTTCTAAAAGCTTAGCAACATCCATTTCCTACCTGTTCTGAAAATAAAACGTATGCAGTATTGATCGTCCCTGTAGCTGTTGCTGTTCACACCTAGTAAGAAAAAAAAAATAAAAAAGAAAAAGGAAAGGAAAAAACCGGTGAATATGCAAATTGCTACCTTTTGACAAATGCTAGAGATGCAATTTCTAGATGGCAGCACTGCCAGCACTTGAAAACTACTGTTACTTTACAAGGTTGTGTCAATTTTATAACTGTTGTTTCACGTATAGACAACCTTTGTTTTGGTTCATTTACCATTGTAGCCAGTGAAGCAGATGTGTATCCAAGGGGGGGATGGGGGCCGCCCCCTTAAATTTTCACGGTAGGTTTGCAAATGAACTATAAGGCTTCTTTCACATTATCCGGCGATTTGCCGGAACCGTTTCCGGCAGTTTGCCGGATTTAAAGTGTATCCTTTCATATTATCCGGCGTTTTGCCGTGGATGAAAAATATGCGAGCAGGGTTCTGTGCAACTGAAGAAACAAAACCTTGTGACTCTTGTCGTATTGTGGTGGTTGCAATTGACAGATGCAAAAAGTGTCTTCTACTCACCTTGTTAAGATAGACAGAAAAAAAGTCAGAGACATAAATGGGTTCACCCTTTTTTAGAGAAGTGGTAACCTGAAGGAGATTTTTCTATACTGTTTCCACAATCGATAGACTTGAGCAAAATAGCGGCCAGGTTCTGGATATTTAAAATACGATCCCGGTATTCACCTGTTGCGACAGGGAAAACCAGGATAAAGTCCTTTCAGTTTAGTCGATGGTTGAGATCTATCCCAGAATCCAGTGGCGGATCTAGAAGGTAAAAACTGGGTGGCTCCCAGACCCCAGACTATGAGAAGCATATCATGAGTTTACTATAAAGTTTCAAAAATATATAAATAATAGGTTAAATTATTTTAGTCACCCTGAAAACTGGGGGGATCTAGGCCCCCTCGGCCCTGGGCAAGATCCGCCACTGCCAGAATCCCAAGTCAACACAACCACTGAGCCCAAGGCTAATCTGTAGTTATTATTATTATTATTATTATTATTATAGTACTTCGGGTTTATTCTTTTATTTTAAGCGTTCCGACTATTGACTCAAGTCTCTTTACAGCACTGCTCTAGTCCCTGTACTTAAAGGCCTATTCAATAAATTACAACCATACAAGTGTTAAAGATAATTATAAAATATATAAAGTACGGTATATTTATCAAATATCACATCATGAATTCTCTCTTGCTTTGCGAAAGAACATAAAGGTATTATTATTATTAGTAAATACTGTATATAATATTGCTGAAATATTTGATAGTGTACATTTCAATTTTGGGGCATCACATATTTATAGAATTACAAGCTCATTTGTCCAGTGCTACCCGGACATTTATTTTTCCCAATCTTCTATTACATAAAAAAAATAATTTATATTGATTTGAACTCTTTAATCAACGACTTATGGATTCAACACTCCGGTAGTATCGGTCATTTTCGATTATTTTCGCATGTAATCTTTTCCCATATATTGTATTAACAAGTTTGGTTAAAATTACTCCAGGTGTACTGATCTAGAACATAACCACATACACACACACACACACACACACACACACACACATATATATATATATATATATATATATATATATATATATATATATATATATATATATATATATATATATACTGTATATACGTAAAACACACGCATCCATATTATCGTAGCCACTCTCTACTCTTTCCTAGCAACACTTGCTTCCTCCCCCAATACTCATCCGGCAGTTTGCCGCGTATATGTGAAAAGCTTCAATGCTTGTAATGTCCCGCTTGGCTATACATGGCGATCTGCCGCGTCGGATTCTAGCAGGGAGATCCGGTTGTTTTTGCTCGCCGGATAAATGTCCGGCGACCGCCGCACATATGTGAAGAGCTTCATTGCTGGCAATGTCTTTCTACCTTGTCCGGCGATTTGCCGGAACGGATCCGGCAAATCGCCGGATAATGTGGAAGGGCGGTAATATGATTGGATCGGCCTCTCCCTTAAGTTCAGCCGCCCCCCCTACACTTTTGGGCTGGCTACCGGCAGCAATGTAAGATCTTACCATTGTATCAATGTTGCAAATAACAGTGTGATTTCAGAAGCTATTTGTTTTTCTTAGAAATATTCAATTTAGGCAGGAAAACCATACCGGAAAGAAAAATCGGAGATAAGATATATTAAATAAAAGACTTCAAAATAAGTTGAAATGTAATTTTATTTTACGTTAACTTAAGTCTTCGTCCCGGCGAAATTAAAATACCGCTAATTTTACAGTAATTACGTGATATCTTCAAATAGATAAAAGATAATGTGGAACAAGAGCGCCCTAGACAATATCATTTTAATGAGAAACCGTTATCACGACTCACTTATCTGCTTTCGATTTCGAGCCATTTTGAAATTCGGCATTTATTTTCGCGTTCCTAAACAGCTGAAAACATAAAGCCACTAGGTGACTTGTGATAACGGTACCTCACGCAAAATAATATTGTCTAGGGCGCTCTTGTTCCACATTTCAATTATCTTTTATCTATTTGAAGATATCACATAATTACTGTAAAATTAGCGGTATTTTAATTTCGCGGGGATGAAGACTCTTAAGAGTCGCTGAGGAAGAGTTCTAAACCTTCCACCCCTTCCGTACGACCTCGGAAAGCAGTAATTTTGTTTGTTTCATTAGCTTATTATTTGTTATAAGAAACTGAGACAAAAAGAAACGCAGATAACTTATTAAGAAAAAGAGTTTTATATTATATTATTCTTTTTTCAATTCCAAAGTTTATTCTTTGATTCTGCTTACAGAGTCATGTTAATTCACGGAAGTAGTCAACAACAGCTAACACTACACGTTGAAACCTTGTTTTGAACGTCGGGAGACGACAGTGCCTCCGCTTCGCTTACCCTTCTGCCCTTCTGTACTACACACAGAGAAACAACATGCGCTTGCAGCGTTGTTGTGAACGTAGTGTTATGCTGGAATGCATATACGTAAGGGGGAAAGCAAGCAGGTGCAATGTTAAGAAAAGAAAATCAAAGAAAGAAACGACACGATAATATTGTGAATATATTAAGGAACAATGAAGAACGCAGAATATCAGGTGGTTCACGTGCTATTGTGAACTGCATAATGCGACGCCGTTGGTATATGGTAGTCAACTGACACTGAAATTATACCATGGGTATCAAAAAGTTCGTGGAATCACCTACATGATAACGAACTACGAACTTCATCGGACATGCATTTTATAAGTAGGCCCTTGTATGTTAGCCATGCAAATTCTAGACTTGTTAGGACTATTTATTCATTTATTTATTGCAGGTAAGTCACTTAAGGTGTGATCACTGACAAGCTTGAGGTATGGAGCATCATTAAATTCCTCCATCTCAGGGGAAATTAGCAGAGATAAAAGAATGCGGATGAAAGCTCATCCTATGAGATGGTATCCAAGTGGAAACCACAATTTCAAACTGGACACATGACACAGCGGACGCCTCCAAATGTGGAAGACCATCTTTCACTAATGGAAAAAGTTGAGATCATAATGGAAGATAGTAGGATAATGGTTGAAAGTGTTATGTGTGCAATGGGCATGAGTTACGTGTCTGTCGGGAACACCATACATCATAAGCTGTATCTTCAGAAAGTGTTAGCAGGTTGTGTCACGACTGCTCACACTTTTCCAGAAGAGAAATCGCGAGGATGCTGCAAGACAAATGCTCGATCATTGTGAGGTGGACGAAGAGGGCTTTTCCGGCAGACGAGTGACAATAGATGAAAGTTGATTTTATTTTTATGACCCAGAAACAAATGAAATGTATAATGAAAACACCTCTCCTCCCCAACCATAAAAGGCACAAGTTCAGAATTCGGCCGTTAAGATGATGCTTTCGGTTTTCGGACTGTGGAGTCATCATCATGACAGATTATCTACCACAGGAGCAAACTGTTACTAGTACTTAATATTCCCATCTCCTGACTAAATTACGAAAGGAACTAAAGAAAAAACGTTGCGGAGTGGTCACAAAAGGGGTGCTGCTGTTGGCAGGAAATGTACCAGCTCATTTCGCACACACATCTATGATGAAGTCAGTGGAATTAGAATACGAAATGTTGTTCCACTCCCGTACTTACCGGATCTAGCATCAAGTGACTTTCTTTCCAGAAAGGAAACACACACTCAAAGGACGCCCTTTTGACAGCAGGGATGACGTCGTTTCTAGGGGTTGAACTGTGGTTTCAAAGTTAAACGGCAGACTTTTACAGAACAAACTTACAGAAAGTGAAGAACCGCTGGTAAAAATGTATCGCTAAACACGACGACTACGTAGAGAAGGACTAATACCATCATGGTGTCAAAGTTCTCAAGAGTGGATTTCTTCTAGGTGATTGCATGACCTATTTAAACTTTCTCGTAGATCGAATATGCGGTCTTCATCTTTACAACAGTAGCACAGAGGTATACGTTGACAACCCTGTTGATACAGTGTATACGATGTTTGTGCAGTACCGAGATATAAAAAAAAAAAGTAAAAGTACATGTCCTCGCCACCAGCCTGGTAGGGAGATCCATCTTCAAGTTGTAGGTTGCAGAAAAACAGACCAATAGTGTTTGACCTAGCTATGAAGTGTTTGCTCCTGCTAGATATATAAAACTTGTTGTCGCTGTTATTTTTGAAGATTCGCCTTGCAGTGTCGCAGCTAGGATAGGAATGTTTATTATTCTTTCTTGTATCCTTGCATCCTTGGCGAGTGTCTGCGACACTGTTGCCAGGTATTCCAAAATATGGAGAGACGTAAAAAATAGCATATTGACCTTTATCCATCGACATATGCTCGGTAAATCTAGGGAAGTTGCTTAAGATAAAGCACAGCTCTGTTTCATTTTTCAGTGTATAATAAGTCCAGTTTTGGGATCTCCATGGAAAAGGTAGTGATCAGTCTTTGCAGGACGTGTTTGGCAAGGTGAGATACTTGGACTGGGAAGAGAATTGTGAGTAGCTGCTTCAAGGAGGGCGTGGATTTGTGCCGATTGAGGTTGATTGAAAATAAGAGCTTGGAGACGTAATGGGAACGTGCTTAGTCTAGTACAGTAGAATTAGAAGCAAGAAGAGAACAGCCTAAAATAATATAGGTCTGTTGGGAGATTCGTAAACGGTGTTCAACGTCCGTGCCCAATGTTTTGTGGCTAACAATATGAATTATTTGAATGTAAGGTTGGTTGTATTTTCATCTTAAGGGATGCCCGATCTGGCAACCATGTAAGCAGAGCATCCAATAGAAGACCAAATTATATTATCTGTGGCATGCATTCAATATTCTATAATCTGAAGTCGTATCTGCCGTTTTCTTGTGAAAACTGTGTATTTCATTTTACTGCACTTAATATGTATGTCGTTTTGATTCTTTGATTATTAAACTGTTCAGCACCAAGCAAGGCGTGTTACACGAGTCTTTGTGATTCTAGTAAAGAGATACTTCGTATATACAAAAGGTGCTCTTATAGAAACTAAGGATCTTGATGTATTAGCGAAGGGTGAGATGAAAATCCCGCATGTAAAGATTAAATAAGAGTAAGCTAAGGCAGGAATCTTGAGGTAAACCGTACGACGTTGTTCGAGTATATGAGATTTTCTCATTATATATATAACTTAGTCGTCACTGTATCATTTAATTGTGAGTATATCTTTTGAATTGGAAAGGCATGCGCGTGGTGTGTAAATGATGACCAAGTGATCCAGCAATATTTTGTCATAAGCTTTGTCAAAGTCCAATTTTAAGGCAACCATGCAATTTATTGGTGTTGTTATGCTTGCAGACGTGCAATAGAAATGTGGATAGGGCAACTATAGTCGGCATGTTCTTTCTAGCGTCAATGATGGAGGGGAAAAGATATTATAGCATTCTGCGTTTCATTGAATTTTGAGCTAGATTATTTTTTTTCCAAGAGCTTGTTGATACACGGTAGCAAATTAATGGTCCTGTAACTATTTGCATAACCAATTGGTTTTAAGATAAAGACAATCCAGTGTTTCTATGTCGAAGGAGTATGATCTGTGATCCAGACAGGATAGTGCGGCTCTGTGACAGGAGATCCTTAAAATGTTGCAAGATAATCTGGTCGTATCCGGGACCAGTCCAAAGAGAGATTCTCCTAGTTCCTCGTTTTATATATTTTCCAAAGTGAGAGAGGTATGCAGTGCGATAAAGATGGAAAACAGATTATCTCGAACAGGTAACACCGTAGCCGCCGTGAATAATGAATGTCATCCACCTAGGGAGGGTTAGGATCAACTGTGACGTGGTAAGAACTAGAGGACAAACTGCCTTTAATGAACTTCCAATTGAGTTGGAACTGGTATCCTGTTTTAGTCTCTGACAGAATTGCTACCAGTCTCTGCAACGACATTGTTCAACATATTTTTTTAGTTGACGCTGTGCTTACCTAGAAATATACATTTCGGGAGACATTGCGTGAAAGTATCTTTTTCGAGCGTCTTTTCTGCGATTCAGGTGTTTCTGGCATTGTGTATCCCACCAAGAGTATGGGACTTCCTGTGTTGATATGGGTGTGACGAATGTCCTGGGTCGGCGGGTTGACAGCCCTCAAGGATATGACTTGTCAACTGCTGTAGAGTGGATGGCATCCTCTTGCTAGGCTGCTACATTTTTTGTGTGTATTCGGTAGCGATCCCTGTCGTAGTGGCGAGGGACGTACGGAAGAGGTAGTGAAGAGTATCCTACCTGTGTTGAGGTACTCCTTCCAAGTTTTCCAGGATATGAATCACGCCCGAAACCAGCCACAGAGGTTTGAGGGGGCCCATGAATTTGTTAGGGGGGCCAAGTCATCAAAATTTCTTACAAATATCTAAATTGTGTTTTTTGTATTGAGATCTGGAGGGGCCACGAAGTTTAGGGGGACAGGCCCCCTAGCCCGCTCTAGTTGCAGGCCTGGTATGAATGGAAAATGATCCCTATCTCCAGTGCAATCATATACATTCCAAGAATGATAGAAGAGATCAACGTACAAGAGAGGTGACATCCAGCACTGATGGGTTGGAGGCTGGGAAGACGAATAGCTGTACCATCGTTTGTCAATAGTAGTGGTTGAGACTCCAGGGCATAGAGCAGTTACTCAAGAAATGTGCTGTAAACCACATAAGGAACTTCTGATATTCAAATTCTCAGCCATTATGCATAACGCCTGGCTCTGTTGGAAGATACCAGACTGGCATAGGAATCGCAATGTCAGGAGGAGAATACACATTTACTAAGGCCCGCCTTTTGAACTGAAAGCCTTGAATATGAATGGGAGATTGCAGCATCGGATGTTGAAAGTCCAGCGGTTGAATACCCTTTTGGTTTGTAGTTTTGTAGAAACCGACTGCCACATCACAGTGTCCGTCACGTCGAGACTGTATAAAGTTGATAGGAGTCCTCGGTTGTTGATCGGGTTTGTTACAGTGGGAGAATTAATTGTCGGTGTAAATATGCGGCACACGCATAATAACTATGACTCTTTCCATCTAAGTTGGTGGCAATTCCGTTGTAAAATATGTGTGACAACTTTAGTTGTCATGTTAAAGATTTTGAAAATGCTTTTGCAAGACTTGATAGAGAATGCTGTCTTCTACAGAACAATTTGAGGACTTGAGGCCGTAATTGATCATAGCTATTTTTTGATGCTGGAAATTAAGTTACGAAGGAAAGAATGTAACGGATCGTCATGTAGCTCGGACTCTGGATTTTCTCGGAACCCTGCAATGCTGGCGTGGTGAAGATTCCAAAGAGCGGTTGGAATGATCGACGAGAGTTTGTTGCTTATCGATGGTGAATCCTAGCGTTGCGTATGAGGCAGGCGTATTAGGAGACCAGATCTCATCATCTTGCCGGGGTACTTGGCGTTTATTAGTGGTTTCAGCAGGAGTCAACGGTATTCGAAAAGGTGCCAAAAGTTGTGTATTTTAGGGGTACGGTGAATTGGGTTGAGCAGACCCTTAAATATATATAAGGTATTTGATGAGGAACAGGTGATGGGAAGGTTCCGGGTGAAAGGAGTAGTCTTTATCGGAAGATAGTTTAGTAGAGGGTACTTTCTTTTGAGCCTCATTCTAAGTTTTTCCGTTACCATGAGTTGATTAATTAGTGACGTTTCCTTTCAGGACATTTGAGATCCGGCCACATAGTCTCGTGCACTTGAAAGCTTGTGTAAAAGTGGTAGAATCTTGCGATTCACCACATTTGTAACAAGAAATTTTGCCGTGTTCGGCACGCTCTCTGTAGGTGTCCTAGAAGGTAACATCCCTAGCGGTATTGTTTGACCGCCGAAACATAGGTGTATGGTGTGCACGGAACGGTATAGCGTACAATATTCTGGGAGACGTTAGGACCACAGAATGAGTGAGTTAAGGTTCAGAGTCGATGTGTTTTTTGATATGCCGAACATGTAAAACTTGAGCTCCACATTCAAAGGTTTCCTGAATTTCTTCATCTGTAAAATCCGAGTAAACACAATGTATTGTGCCCATTGATCGTATGTTATAGTATGGAACGAAAGCCGACCATCAATGCTGAGCTTGGAGCTTATGTATGAGAAAGGCGTTCGGTTGTATTATGTGTAGAATTCTATTTTAATGAGACTATTCTCCGTGGAGGCGGAACACTTTGGATTTAAATAGAATGTTAGAGAACTTCAAGGTGAACCGCGTATGCCGGTGTATGATGTGGGAGATACAGATTGGGGATCGGGGTAGAATCAATGGTGATTTCTTCGCAACTGGAATGGTATCATCCATGTGTACTGAGGAGTCACTATGGACTATTTGCATTGTAGACGTAGATAATGTTTGTATTGGAATACCACCGGAGGCCTCAGCCATGAGGTCTGTTTTGATATTTCACTATACAGGTAAGTAAATTTTACTCCGATGTAACGATTAAAAAAAAAAGGACGCAGTGCATTATTACCACCGTCGCTTGTAGCAAAATCCTGTAGCAAGACTCTGACCAATAGAAAACAGCTTTCAAAAATAACCCTGTAATGGATGCTAGGCAGACACAATATCTGTCTTCAAAATTCTGATATAGCAACACAATGCAAAAACAGAAGCAAAAAGTCAAACTATGCTGATTATCACAAATTTTGCATTGCGTGACTCAAAGAATCACTGGATGTGACCAGAGAACTAAAAAATATCCATTTCTATTAAAGAAACTTTCTTTTTAAATTAACGTACTACCGCTTACTTGTATTTTCGGGTGCATCGGAGGAAACATTGTTAGTCCTGGAGCAAACAGCCAATGAAATGCCTAACTCAAATATTGGTGTACAAACTACAGCTAGCAAGATGGTTCCACCTTTCATCTTTCCATTCTTTGCATAGTAGTAATACTGTTTCTCCAACTGTCATCATCACGATTCGGAGTAGCCCTGGATTAGACGATAACCAGCATGTGTCAAATTAACTATATCCTTAGTGACGATGAAATTACCTACAACCTTCATCCTCAAATTTCATGACCATAATTGTACGATTATAGTTAAGTATTACGTCCTTACAGCTCTGCTGTCAATCCAGCACTCCGAATTTATACTTACAATAGTGTTTTTTTTTTTTTTTTTAAGTGCAGATAAAGTTATCTAATATACAAAAACGAAACTGATCTTGTGATGAAATCACGGAAAAAAGGCAGAGCCATTTGAAATGCATCTTGGAATATAATTATCACCAACCTCGAACTGTTTTCTTTTCTTTATTTTTTTAAAAATCATATTACTTTGATTAAAATATAAAGGAAGGAGTGGGGACATAATTTATGCGAAAAATTCAGTACCTCACGAGTAGGCCCGCAACTAGAGGAGGGGGGGGGCTGGCCCCCCTAAAGTTTTCATGGCTCCTCCAGATCTCAATACAAAATGCAATTATTAATACAAAAATCACAATTTAGATACTTCTACGAGAATTTTTAATTACTTGCCCCCCCCCCCCAAACCTCTGTGGTTGGTAGCGGGCCTGCTCACAAGCTCGTCAAATTGAAGTATGAAACTTGCTATACTCAATTAAAAAGCTATAAACCAAAGCTTTCTAACATCACCAATTTAATATATATATATATATATATATATATATATATATATATAGTAAAACCTGTCTTCAACGGACCCTTTATTAAACGGAAAACTGTCTTGAACGGAAATATTTCATGGTCCCATGAATTTTGGAGAACAAAACGTGTAAAAGTCCCTTCACTAAGCGGAAACTGTGTTACGCGGACAACGGAAAGAAAAATAAACATTCAACGGAAAATTCTGAGTTCCGGACTACAGCGTTTAGAAGATGTTTACACATTTTGTGAGACATATACATTACACTGTCTGCGATAAAATGTTCGTTCTTTTGTTAAATATTTCTGGACAGTGTTTACCTTCCCCAACCACTACTCATATTCACCCCCAGAAATTGTCTTTAATCCCCGCAACTTAATCAAGAACCATTCGGAATGTCGGAAAGAAGAAAACGAGATAGAGGAAGAAGAGGAATAAGATACCGAGTTCGAAGAAGAGTGTAGAATAAATATATATCAAGATGCTCTCAGAAGTTTTACTGCAAAAATTTGCCTTACGGAAAAATGATTCTGATTCACTTAGTATAATTTCTCAGGCTAAAGTGTATGCGGAAAGCAAGCAGCCAAGCAGCAATGTACACAGAAAACCCTGCTTGGCTATTAGAAAAATAAAGAAAACGTGTGCATAGTATATTTTGTATTCATTTTATTTTATTTTATTGTGTGTATTTATTCGTAGATGAAAGAAGTACTGTAATCGAACAATGTACGTACAGCAATATATTTTCTCAGTATGCTCCTTTATAAGCATGTATATTTTTTTTTCAAAGGAAAGGTCTATCTCCACTAAACGGAAATCTGACTTTAACGGAAATTTTTGCAAGTCCCACTCGATTCCGCTAAAGACAGGTTTCACTGTAATTAGAAATCTGTTTATTGCAATGCCTGCACACAGTGGTCGAAGTGGGACGGTATGCGGTGTGGTTTTTCGGTGATGAAGGCATACCGCCTGTGGTTTTTTTGTGATCAAAACATACAGTCACGGGAGAGTAGATGTTAAATACCTTTAATAAATCCATTTTTATACACAGTGCTTGACGAATAGCTTTGCACGTAAGATTATATTTCTTATGTAGAAATAATTTCTAAGTTTACAACACCGACATTTTTGTTACTTGTTTCCTAGCTTTTGCTTTTAAAATTTGGTGTCTTTAAAGAAGTTCATCTAGTTTATATTTTGATGTGCCATATTGAATTGTTACTTTCGTATGTATGTGTGTGTCTTATCTTAATTCATATAAATGTCGTGTTTTGAGCATGAGCAGATTTAGTGATTGTCTGCGGGAACTATTCTTCCGAGAGTTTGGAATACTCCTCAGTCGAGTGAAGGATCCGGGAGCTTTCCCTCAGGAAATTGTTAATATTTGTTTTCTGAGCAGGGACGTGTAGTGCGTATTACCGCTGTTACCGGCGGTAACGGTAAAAATATTACAGTTTTTCGTTGTTTTCATATATCTTCAAATTTCATTATCGACATGGGAAGATGTTTACATTTTCCTTTTTCATTTCTTTTTCTTTTTCTTTTTTTTTTTAAGTTTGGATGGCCTATGCTTCATTTACATTGTGAACGAGTGCAACATGCCAACACCAAATAGGAGCATACTGTTAATACCGCAGGATTTCAGAGGTAACGCGAACCCCGATAGCGGTCATTCACTCCAGAAGCACCTTTCAGTGTGCCAGCGAGAAGCATCCTATGAACTCGTATTTGGACTTTCGGAATGGTCCTTATGTTACCATTCGGCTGAGTGGAACAGGAAAAAATAGGAACGTTCCCTGTCAAAACAAGGAGAATCTAGAATATCATCAACATATATATTCTACTCACCGCCCGCTTAGGAGTCTATTCGCTCTCCTCTCGCTGTAGAGGATCGAGCGGGCGGTAATTCTACTATACTGTTTCGTTTGCTTCCCCATTCTAAAGGATAGAAACTTTACTGTAATTTCAGTATTCATAAGGTTATTTCATTGTCTTAACAGCATACAATTTCGGACAAATATAAGTAGCAGGTTTTTGATACTAATAGCATTTAACGCATGCTACTGGAAACATGTTCCAGTGCATTATTTATATGTTTATCTATCATTTTTACACAACTTTTGTATGTTAATACGTTATCTTTAAATTTGAATAATACAGCAACAGTGAACAAGAAGAATATATTCCATAGGATGTTCTAACAAAAATTTAATATAGGTTTACTTTGATTCAAAATAAAGTTTCTCATTGAATGTTAATTTGAGCTTATGGGCATTATTATTATTATTATTTTATTTTATTTTTTTTAATTGAGATTTTATTTCTGTTTAAACAGCATATAAATTTAGATGGTTGTCTCATGCCTGAAGGAGCAAAGATCTTGTCAGTCCCTAAAGTGTCATTAAATATACAGAAATGCCTATTGATGAAACACATTGTGCTATATGGGAACTGTTTCAAGAGCAAGGGGGAATAGTAATGATAATTAGAGCAAAGCAGAGGTGTTGCCCGCGCTCCTTCCAATTCGAGTAATTATTATTATTTAGGATTTATGCTAATTAAGTTGAAAATATTTTGCTTTTAATTTAGTATAGAAAACTTTTGATGCAACAAATTTCCAACTCTAGCCGCTAACCTACTAGTTGAATTTGGACTTCGATGCTGTTTGATGTGTTGAAAAAGAACTGTACAATCGTCTTCATCGTGCCGCAGTTTCACTGTCTAACTAATTTTCAATACGGAAAACTTGTTGCTCAAACATACGATGAAACTCCAGTTATGGTTGGTGAGGTAGGGAACTGCAGCCTCTTGTTAATTATATTTTCATTCTTATGCCCATAGACTTAATTTAGTTTTAGAAAAGTCCGTTGATTATACAAAAGGGCATAGGCGTAAATAGCACCCCTCGCGGCGGGGAGCGCACGAGCTCCAGGGGCGCAAAATATATAGAAACTAGGGCGCATAACTAAAGGTTGCGGGGGCACTGAAGTTTCAAGTTACGCTACTGGAAAAGGGTACAAGTTTTTTTTTTTTTTTTTAAATTGTGTTGGGACTTGCTTCTTCTTTCTCAAAGTCTTCAAAAAGAACAAATGCTGTAGATTATGTAGTCAACAAAAGTACGCCAATAGTCTCAAACATAAGGTATGGAACTATAGGAGTAGGGTAAATGATGTGCTGTATAGCTTTAAAGATGAACTGTTAGGACTCTTTAAATCCATGATGGATAAAACCGACGAATAGGGTTCTCAAACCAGAGTTTGTGTAGCAAAATTCTATCAAACCTTTCAAAGTTTTGACTTCAATTTTTTACTTGAACTGTTTTCTGTTATAACATCAAGATAAGAAATCTTGTTCAATATCTTACGAAAGAAAGTTCATGATGTAGGTTACTGCAGAAAGAAAACAAATGACTTTGAAGAATATCTAAGATCATTGAGAGATAGTTTCAATTATATTTAGTAAAAAATGAAAGAACATGAAGAGCCACATTGTTCTAAAAGGTCAAGAGTAAATGAAGTGGAATTTGACCACTTTGTCAATGCCTATAGTTTGAAATGGCTGATACGCTGAAAGAAAAAGTGAGTACTAGATTTTCTGTTATTGAGAAACAAGAGTTACTTGTAGTATCAGCAACAATCGTTAAATTGTCACGTCACGTCACTGTTTTTGAGCATTTTCAGCATTTTCATGTATAATACAACATAAGGGAATATTTTTTTTTCATTTTTTTCAGAAAGTTGTTGACGAGGGATCAAAGTCTCTCCACGCCACCCCCCCCCCCCCTTTCGTAACTCTAATGAGAAACTTTCCAGTGGTTTTAGGTCAATATGTAAATAGAAATGCAATCTTTTAAGCATAGGCGCAGCTAGAAATTGTCTGCTGGGGGGGGGGGGGCAGACCATTTGGTCGGTCTCGGTAGGTGACCATCTTATAGGTAGCATTTTTAATTTTTGTCAAAAAGTTGGGGAGAGGGCAATGATCTTCCATGCCCCCCATAACTCCGCCCAAGCTTTTAGAAAACATACCCTCTTTGAATTTCAAAATTTAGATAGCCGGTATGTAGAGTTAAAATTGTAATAAAACATAACGCCTCTGCTCTTTTTTTTTTTTCACTTCGAACACTGCCTGCACATTTGTATCCGAGTTTATTTAAGAAGTTTTAATTATGTCTCGAATTAACTAAAATTGTTTTAAAATTATCATAATAATAAAGTACAGCATGTACATACACGAATGTCAACTATCCACACACATGGATATTTCTCATGCTTGTAATTTCCTTCGAAAACAGTGCCCTTTCTACAGAACATGAAAAGCTTTTTTGAACTAAGACTATGTGATTAATACCTGCGAAATCGTGTAATGTAAAGTAAACTTTACAAGAAATTTACTCTTCCCCATTTTTTTTTAAATAAAAAAGACAAAAAATATTTTATCAATAATAAATTTATTACATGAATGTTCAGTTCTTGTTGTTTAAACGTACATTTCACTCTTATTCTACAATTCAGTTCAGTTCAATCCTTCTTCACACCTCCTGTTTCT